>NC_056751.1:435013107-435225607 GCF_019279795.1 Protopterus annectens | reverse complement strand
CCACTATATACATATGCCTCACTTAAGACTGCATTTATTGTAACATACCTGTACCTCTGTGATATAAATATATATCACTATTGCAAAATGACTCTGCTTACTGCTACATTTAGGAAATGTAAGCCTTTCAGTTGCACGTGCATTACTAGAATCATTAGACAACAGCATGCTTAGATGAGTAAATGAGAGTTTGAAGAAAAAGTATACATTTATAGCACAGTCTGAATGCTAATTATGAAATGGTTATTTCTGGCTATACCCCAATGTACAATTGTAGTTCATTTACTACAGACCTTCATGCATATAATATTATATTAAAATAACTGGGAACCTTGCTCCTTTATTTTTACAGCTCCTACTCTATGGAATTTTCTACCCTGGTGGGTTCAGGACTGCTGCGTGTCAAAAGCTTTCAAGTCAGATTTAAAAGCTTATCATTTTCCAGCAGGCTTTTGACATGGTTTCATGTATTTAATTATCTTCAGCTAGCTAAAATTATTGGTGGGTTTTAGATTTTCATTTATTGTTTGGTTTTTCAAGTTCATTTGATTTTACTGTATGGAAGATTTTCTGGAAGTAAGTCATATCAAATAAACTTTTGATTGATTAATGTAGATTAGAAGGAAGAGGAAATGAGGCATATAACTTGTCGTTTTATATATATATATTTATATATCTATGTATATGTGCATATATATTTATTTATTTATATATGTATATGTGCATATATGTGTGTGTGTATGTATATATATATATATATATATATATATATATATATATATATGTATGTATATGTGCATATATATATTTATATATGTATGTATATGTGCATATATATATTTATATATGTATGTATATGTGCATATGTGTGTGTGTATATATATATATATATATATATATATATATATATGTATGTATATGTGCATATATATTTATTTATATATGTATATATATGTGCATATATATTTATTTATTTATATATGTATATGTGTATATGTATATATATGTATGTATATGTGCATATATATTTATTTATATATGTATGTATATGCGCATATATATTTATTTATATATGTATGTATATGCGCATATATATTTATTTATATATGTATGTATATGTGCATATATGTATATATATATATATATATATATATATGTGTGTGTGTGTGTGTATATATATATATATATATATATATATATATATATATATACACACACACACACACACACGTACACACACACACACACACACACACACACACACACACACATACAGATAAATAGCTATAGATATATTTGCAACTATTTCTCTCTGTATTTTCTAGATCTCTGTTTTGTCTGCTACCTACCTATGCACCTACTTGTGTGTGTTTGTGTGACTGTGTGTATGTGTATGTGTACGTGTGTGTGTGTGTGTGTGTGTGTGTGTGTGTGTGTGTGTGCATATGGAGAAGCAACACTAATCTGTTTTTTGAGATGACCAAAAGGTATGTACAGCATTGAAGACAGACAATAGAATGACCATGCATTGGTGTAAAATGAGCCAAATATATTATACAATGGTGGCAGAGATGTTATGTTTTTTTTTTTTACCCTTAATCATCTAAATGGATGCTTTTTCTTCTCAAGTGATTTTCAGCCATGACTTGCAAAGAGCAAGGTAAGATACAAAATATATATGGACAGTAGAGTGTAGCCAGACAACTACCATTTTTGGAGGGTGGAAAGATACTGGAGTACACAACCCATGCAGATGCATGAAGAACATACTGAACTTTGCATAAGATAGTGCCCAGAGGTTAGAACTGAATCTGAGACAATATAGTTGTGAAGTAGGGATCTCACATAAATTAGAAGGAAAGAAGCCTGGCTGCAAAGCGTTGAGGGATAGAGCCCTGACTGTGGCCCAGGAGGCTGACGTTCGATTGGTGGCCTTGGCACTGATGGAGTCAGGATGGGAGGGGCAGGAGTGAAGGGGGGTATCCTGCTCACCTCTTATCAAGGCTTAGGAGCTCTGCATGCATTGGGAGTTTGGTGGAAACCAGGGAAACAACCACTCATGCTTTGCGGGAGTGGCGGGGCTGCTTGGAGGGAAATGTGTCTTGCTGAAGGAAGGGAATGCCATCTGTTGTCAGCCCATTGCATGCCTCTCCTTTGCACTTTGCTGAATGCAAGTAAAGAATGTGCCACAAAATAGAAAAAAAATTGAACCATCCTTGTTGGCTTGCCTAATGATGGCTTCTTACATGTCGACCTTCAGTCTATTGATGATGAACAAATTATTTGCCAAATGGGAGCTGATGATTGACTGACAATTTGTGTGTATATAGGACATGAGACAGTAGGCTAGTAATTTGGATATTGTATCTATGGATGTGGAGAGTAGGCAGACTTGAGAACCTGGGAGTGTTACTCTTGGATTTTTGCTGACATTGTGGTAAGAAGGACCTGTGCAGGATTCTGTGAACAAATCCCATGACTGTAGGGCACTGCCTAATTTCAGACCAGTGCTGGCCAGACTGTAAAGCAAAGAATGTTGACAGTGGTGACTTTGGGAATCTACTGCAATGCTTGCAATTGTTTTATATACTTAAATGTAGTCTGGGTGTTCAGACTGATTAGCAGTACAAATCTGCAAGTTAGGCAGAAAGGAAACCCCAAATAAGTGACAAGAATTATGAGAGAAGAAAAAATAAATTGAATGGAAGGCAACACATATCGGGTAGAATTTTAAGCATACCCTCTGCAAATAAGGTATGTAGCCAAAACTGTTGACACAAGGATATGGGCTTCCTTCTGTGTTGCTGTCAACCTCTTTTGGGAAGACTCTGAGATTTCTGACAGTTGAAGAGATTGAGGTAGAAAAACAACAATTCTCCCTTCACATGGCTGTACATTGGTATTTCATGGTGTACTACATATTTAGCAGTAGCTAAGAGTCATAGCCCTTCTGGCACAAGAGCAGACATGGGTAAATGAATAATCCAGAGCATGTCAACCTAATTCTAATGTCAAAGATGTGGAGGACCATGCCTTTTGGGAAGAAAATGGAAACCATTTCATACAATAAGAGATAGGTACTAGTGGAAAAGGATGTATGGGCCATAGTTACCCCAGGAGTCAACTTTTGTATTAACTTGGAATGTGAAGCTGCCAGGGTGAATACTCTTGAGTTGTATAGCAAGGAATTGGTCCATGGGATTCTGAAGTTACATACTGCATCTGTACAGATCACTGGCTGGGCTTCATGTGGAATGCTGTATCCCATTTTAGATGACTTACCTTAAGGAAGATAATATTAAGATGGTTTCAGGGTGCATAGAGGGATGATCCTCGACCCAAAATTGTTGTAGTATTAGTGTCTGAATTCATGCAATTCCGTATGGAAAGGATAGTATGCATACTTTGTTTGATTACTCTGAAGAGATAATTGCATAAAGAACAAATAGCAGGATTGTATGAAATAAAGGGCATGTGTGCCTTTATTTTGTTCACATCCTATCATTATAAGTATGTACTACATGGGGTGCCCTGATTACACTCCAGTATCGGGGAAAAAGATGAACCTGCAAAGCACTTCTGTGGAGTGTGAATTGATTGTAATAGGTGCTTTCAGAGGTGCGTAACAATTTTTACATACTCCATAAATGCTGTTATGATTGAGTCTTTCACTAGGGACTTTTCTTCCCTCTCGACTGCCCCTGAATAACTTGTCTCGTGTTTTAGTTTTGTCCATCACAAATGAAACTGCATACTGATTCGGAATATATTTTCACATTAACATTTGTAAATGGTTTTCAGCAATATTTAAAAAAAAAAAAACAACTGTTCCTGGTTTTCTTCCTTTGTCACCTTTAAAATTCTTAATGAAATAAGATAACTGTGATGCTGCTGTGTGACAGCACTCATGAAGTGCTTTATTGGCTTTAAAGCCAGTTAAACACTTTCTGCCTTTTTTCTATAGCTAGTGGTATATGGAATCAATAAGGATCCATGCACTCAAAAAATTATAATTAGGTGCCCCATCATAACAGAATTATTGTTATGTGCTGGAGACATGAATGCCAAGATTCACCTCTTGAGGTAAATTTCTTAGCATCCATGTCTCGAATACATAATAATCCTGTTCTGATCAGACACCCGATCATAATCCTCTAAGTAGCGCATGGAGCTCTGTGATTATACTCCAATATCTGGGAAAAAATAAACATATAAAACACTTCTGTAGCATAAAACCCAGTCATAACAATGCTTTTAGGGGTGTGTAACAATTGATCTAGCTTTGCAGTAGGGACTTTCCTTCCCTCTCAACTGTCACTGAATAACTTATCTTGTATTTTAGCTCTGTCTGTCTTAACTTTGTTTTTAAATTATCTGGTAAATTACTGAAGATTACAGTCAGTCAAAAAATTCCAGAATGATAGTTTCCCCTTCCTATTGTTCAGAAACTGCATACAGATGCAAAATATATTTTGTCATTAACATTTGTGAATGGTTTTCAACAACACTTAAAAACTGTCCCTGATTTTCTTTGTCACGTCTCAAATCCTTAATGAAATATGATAATAACTATGCTTTTCTGTCTGTGTGGCAGCACTGGTTAAGTTCTTTACTGTCATTCAAAGCTGATAAAACACGCTCCACTTTTTTCCTCTAATAGTACGTGGAATAGATAAAGCTCCATGCACAACAAAGGATTATGATCAGGTGTTCCATTGTAACAGGATTATTATTGAGTTCTTGACATGGATGCCAAGATTCATCTCAAACTTTGCTCTTGAGGTTAATTTCTTGGCATCCATGACTCAAACACATAACCTGTAATGATTGAACAACCGATCGTAATCCTGTATATTGGGAGCTTCCTTATAATGTTTCCACATATTCAGTTGCAAAAGCTGATTACTTTTAGTACCAATCATATCCATCCATCCATCCATCCTCAACCCCTTTTTCCCATTTTACACATGGGGTCGGGGTCATCAGTGACAATCATCTCGAGGCAAGGTTTACACTGCAGGGTGACTACCTCTGCCATGGTAGTTCATTCATACCACTAACTCGCACACACAGTGTGGCCAGTTTAGAGTGTCCAATCTGCCTACTGCATGTCTTTGGAATGTGGGAGGAAACTGGAGCACTCAGAGGATACCTACATGACTGCAAGGAGGTCATGTAGACTCCACACAGAAGGCACCCCAACTGAGAACTGAACCAGAAAACTCTTGCTGTGAGGCGACAACACTAACCGCTGCACCCACCTTGTGCAGCTTAAATTATTAATCTGATGTTGTCAGTCTACACTTAATCCTTGGCTGTGGGTTCAGATATGTATCTCGGAACTGCCTCAGCCATTATGTCAGCTCATGTCTTCCAAAAACTTTCGAGCTTAGCTTTACCCATAGTGCTCCTCTCAGGATTACCTGAGATCTTGTTTACTGCTTTTAGTGTCAGATGTGTTTTTCTTGTCAGCTCTCACACAAGTGCTTTTCATCTAGAACTGTAAGTTTTCTTTTGTTAAAAACTCTTATCTCTTGTTCCTTATTTTCTTATCGCTTACCCAGCTCCTCTAGACTATTTTTTAACACTTTAGTGTTTTTTCCTAATACCATCAGTAGTAGTCTCTTTGCTTTCTCTTTCTCTGTCTACCTTTACAGTAAACCTTCAGTACCATTGTTGGTACTTTTTCTGTCTACTTACCACTACAGTAACCCTTCCTTACCATTGTTGGTATGTTCCTTTCTTTCTACTTAGCTTTAAGGAAAAGAAAATGTAATCTTTAGCTTACATCTTTTTTTCTCTCTGTCTCTCTGTGTGTGGGGGTGTATGTGCCTTCTAATATGGCAGAAAAAGTTCAAGGAACTTCTGGCTTCAAAAGATGTCAGAAGTGTGATAGAAAATTACAAAATTCTGATGGACACTAAATGTGTATATACTGCTTGGGCCTGGTGCATCTTCAAGAAGACTGTGCTATTTGTCACAGCTCCAGTCACCGGGCCCTTGTAGAAAGAAAAAATAAGTTGATTCTGAAGGGCCTTATAAAGTCAGATTACGATGATTCCATATCTGCATCTTCAAAATCTAAAACTGATGCCAGCTCCCCTTCTTCTTCTTCATCTTCCAGCAAACATGAGCAATCCAAGAAGAGGAGCCATTCATTTGCAACAGTTTCATTGTCACCACCTGCTAAACTCATCAAAGCTTCCCAGGTTTCTAAGTCTCCTTGAAACCAAAAGGGGAATTACTTGAACATTTGGTGCCATCAGTGCTGGCTTCTGCACCAGCTATATTGGCTTCAACAATCATTTCAGATGTTATGCCTTCGGTGCCTTCTCAGTCCTTGGTTCTATCTGCAACAGAACCTATAGAATTTTCTTTTAAAGACAGGCCCCGAACAAGATACTCCCCATCAGTAGACTGTTTTCTATATCGACCTCCAAGCCTTTTCTTGGAGAGATCTAGATCCCCATCGGTCTATTCGGTCCATTCCACCAAGAGCCTTATGGAATCTGATGTTATGAGGCTGGTGGACCAGCTCCTGATGGTAAGGGGATTACCTGCTTCATTGGTTCCTAGCCTTCCTAGCTCTGGAACCTTACCCATTTCTACAACAGTTTTTGTTCCTGCTCTGACTCCAACTGAGCCTTCAGAGTTCCCAGCTCCAACAGTCCTGATTTTGACTGTGTCGGTGCCAATCAGATCTTCATCTCCAGCACTGGTGACTACCCTCAGCTCTTCAGTTCTGTCATTTCTGGAAACCTCTTGGGTCAAAGCTTTGCTGCCAGTTCCGGGGAGCGTGGATTCACACCGGTGTTGCTCGAGCCATCCATACTCATCAGGGCATCGGCACATGTGAACTCAACTCTGGCTTAGGTTTCGGAGGCAGCTTCCTCAGTGCCAGGTGGGACCACAGTTCTGAGAGAGTCTATCTCGGTTCTGAGCTCCCATTCCTCTACAGGAAGTCTGCTTTGCAGGCCTTGGAGAGGGCCTTGTCCACTGTGGGCTCCTAGTTGATACCACCCTCATCGGGCCATCCTCCCACTCCTTCCCCTCACCCAGAGCTACCTCCAGCCTCTGACCTGGGACAGAGGGTATTGAAAACTCAAGATTCTACCATGGTGATTATGTCCTCTTCAGACACCTCTCCAGCCCATTCCACCAAAGAGGTACCCTGAAGAGAAAGTGCAAGAGGCACTTGGACTCCCCTGAAGAGTCTTACACATAAGATACCAATTTCAATGAAGGAGAAGGTTCCCCAAGGCCACCCTGGAAGACTTCTCATTTGGAGACATTTTACAAATCCTGAAACAGAGGGTTAACTGGACTTCCCATCAACCTTCCTTGGAGGAATAGGTATACCTGCAGGCTTTCCGTGCACAACCATCTCCATCTTGGATCTCTCTGCCTGCTGATGCTTGGAAGATTCCTCATTCTGTTGAGCCAATTCCCAAGAGACCAGACTGCATTTTGTCAGCTCCTGAGTATCATCAGCATTGGGCTAAAAGGATACTAGTAGATCCCATGGTGGTCGCAGCTGCCTCTAAAAAAGAACTTGCTGATAAAAGTCCTACTTTCCATGCTCCTAACAAAGAGCCTAGGCTGATGGATAAATTCAAGAAGCATGTCTACGGTTCATTGACCTTTGTGCTCAGGTCCTTGAACTTCATGGCACATTTTACAAGACTACAGCAAGACCTGATAAAGGAGCTATCAGACACTCTGACAGGAGCCATAGCTGAGGGAGTGCAGGATAAAGTAGCTTCCAAGCCGGCAAACCTTGAATCAATATGTAATTCGTCCATGAGGCTCATTGCACATGCAGATGAAGAGACAACTAGGGAAGCAGATTCTGGTGTAGCCATGAGGAGACATGCCTGGATGTGCTTATGTGAGTTTGTGGAGCCATTCAAGTCTTCTTTCTTCAATGCTCCTTTTAATGGAACATCTCTTTTTGGCCCCAAAGTTAGAGACCTTTGCCAGATGTGAGAAGGATGGAAAGACCCTTTCTGCTGTGGGTGTGCACTTTTCCACCCCTCAACGGTCATAATCCTGGAACCGGGGGAGTGGGAAGCTATGGTTCAAAAAATCTCATGGACCTTTCCAGCACTCACGTGGCAATGACTCCCCCCGGGGCTGAAGGGGGAATTACAATGGAAGATGCCATGCTCGAGGCTGAGGTGGCCCACAAAATCAGGGTTCCAGGAATTCGTTTCCAGGTAACTCCTATCAGCACTCCTAAATGGAGGGCCCAATTGCCGCCCTCTGGAAGCAACCAGGGGACGATTATCCCTGCACCTATCTGCCTGGCTAAACATAACAGACAATTGGGTGCATTCTGCCTGGCTAAACATAACAACAGACAATTGGGTGCAGAGGATTATAACCAGAGGTTGCAATATTCTGTTTTCAAAACAACCAAAGAGAATCCCAGACATTCCACCTTCTTACAGGTGTGCAGCAGTCTTAGAAATTCAAAAACTACTTGACAAAAGAGTCATCCAAGCAATCCCTCCAGACCAAATAGAATCCAGTGTTTACTCAAGATTCTTTTAGTGCCAAAGAAAACAGGGGACTGGAGATCAATTCTGGATCTTAGTGTGTTGAACAAGTCAGTTCAGCAAACCAAATTCCAGATGGTTACAGTTCAGTCTATACTTCCGTTCTTAGGAAAAGATGATTGGATGTGCTCAGTGGATCTTCTGGATGCATATTATTGCATAAAAATGAACAAGCTCTCCAGAAGATTCCAGCACTTCTGGCTGGGAGTCAGTCATTATCAGTTCAGAGCCCTGCTCTTTGGGCTCACCACAGCCCCCAGGGTGTTCACCAAATGCATGGCAGTGGTAGCAGCTTACTTCAGACTAAAAGGATTCCACGTGCTTCTATACCTAGATGACTGGCTCATTACCGCACCCACCAGCCATCTACTGTTGTGGGCAAGAATTACATTCTTCAAGCTTTCTCCTTGCTGGGAATCACTGTAAACTATGAAAAATCCCATCTAGAGCCAACACAGCAGCTGGAATTTATAGGAGCAGTATTAAACACAAATAACGGTATTGCGTCTCTTCCCCAGAGAATAAAATCGCAAGTCAGCCAAATTATACACAGCAAAAAAGTGTCTGCAGTCATCTTTACGTTAGTTCCCCTTGCGAGATTTCACATGCAGATCCTACAATGGCTCTTGGCATCTCAGTAGTCCTTACTGAATCGGCCAATGTCTCATCAGGTATTGATCACCAATTTATGCAAAAAGGACCTGAATTGGTGGCTTCACTCAAACAAAATTTTGTCAGGCCGACCTTATGCCCCTCCTCAACCCTAAGCTATAGTGACCATGGACACATCTAAGATGAGGTGAGGGGGGGGTTGCCTTTTCTGGGAAAGACAGTCCAAGGAACTTGGTCGCACTTAGAGGCCAATTTGAACATCAATGTTCAAGAGATGAGGGTAGTGCTTTTCCCATTGCAAGTATTTCAAGACACCCTCCCTTTAGGAACAATTGAGATCCAAACAGACAACATGTTAGTTGTTTGGTACATCAACAAGCAAGGGGGAACCAGGTCTTATCCTCTTTGTTGAGAAGCAGCCTGGGTATAGCAGTGGTCAGTTTCATCCAACCACTTTTTAATTGTAAAGCACATTCCAGGGAACTCCAACATTATTGTGGACAAACTAAGCAGGCGCATCCTAATGCCTCATGAGTGGTCTCTCAATCCTTTAGTGACTGAAAGGATATTCTGTGAATGGGGCCATCCTTGCTGTGGTCTCTTTGCATCCCTCCTGAATAATAAGTGCATTAGTAACTTTGCCTTATTTCCCATGCTGGGAGTGTCACAGAGAGATGCTCTTCTTTACAACTGGCCCTCCGGTCTTCTTTATGCCTTTCCCCCGATACCTCTAATTTCCCAGTTTCTGAAGAAAGCCAGCAGGTCGAAGAACAGGATAATTCTCATTTCCCCATTCTGGCCACTACAGATATGATTTCACTTTCTTTCACCTCACCTAATTCAGAAACCTTGGACACTGGACCCAGCTCCAGACCTCTTGTCCCATCCAGAGGGACTTGTTCATCTGAGTCTTCAAAATCTCAAGTTCACTGCATGGCTACTCCAGTTCCAATGATTTCCAGGCATTCTAGTCTCACTGCTCCAGTTTAATGAATTGTTCTAGCCTCCCATAAACCTTCAACTAGAAGATTATACAACAGCAAGTGGCAAAAATTTTCAAAATGGACTACTGAGAATAATATCGATCCATATTCTGCACCAGTTGATAAAGTCTTAGAATTCTTAACATCACTTTTTGATGCATGAGTGTCCTCCTCAACCATACAAGTACACCTGGCTGCAATTTCTAACTTTTGTAATGGTTTAAAATGATACAGCCCTAATGTCCCACAAACTTTGTAAAGCTTTTTTAAAAGGAACCTTAATGCTCAGGCCCCCATAGAAGGATCCTTCCACACCTTGGAACTTGAATCTGGTACTACACTCCATTATTTACCCCCCCCCCCATTTGAACCATCTGCAAACTGCAATTTGAAGTTTTTATCTTGGAAAACCTCATTTTTGATTGCTGTTACTTCAGCTAGGAGAATATCAGAACTACAAGCCTTGTCTTGCAAGCCTCCTTATCTAATCTTCCATAAAGACAGGGTATCATTACAAACTATCTATTCTTATTACCAAAAATAATGTCAGAGTCTAATATCAATCAGACGGTACAGCTTCTCGTATTTTTTCCTAAATTTACAAATAAAGGTGAATATTGTTTTTATTTGCTAGATGTTCATAGACAATTACATTTCTACCTTCTGAGAGCAAAAGAATTCAGAAAATCTGAACAGTTGTTTGTTTCCTTTTCTCCTACTGTTTCTAAGGTTACTTTGGCAAAATGGCTTAAGGATTATATAACCTTCATTTATAACAAAAGGAAAGTGCAACTTCCATGGCCTGTAAAGGCATATTCAACAAGGGCAATAGCCGCTTCTGCAGTTTTTCATTCCAGTGCTCCTATGGATGATATCTGTGCAATGGCAACTTGGGCATCTCTGCATACCTTTATTACTCATTACAAACTGGATCTGGTCTCTAGGGGATGAGCATCATTTGGCTTGATGGTGCTCAGAAATATACTTTTTTGAGACCTCCCCAGATTTAGGTAGCTGGGGATTCTGTCCCACAGTCAAGAATTAAGTGAAGATTGACATCAGATAAAGACGTCTTACCATAACGTTCCATCTGTGTTGTCGATCTTCACTTATCCTTGACATTCCCACCCTTCTTCCCCCTGCATTTCTGGTTCTTGGTGGAATGGATCTGTCCTAATTGATTGTATTTTCTTTTATGGATACAGATATGGTCTCTGATCAGTTTTTTCTCCTGTCTGTCACTATCTTGTGCAAACTCGATGTAAGGTAATCCTGAGAAGAGCACAATGGGTAAAGCTAAGCTTGAGAGTTTTTGGAAGGCGCAAGGTGGAATAATGGCCAAGTCGGTTCCAATATAAGGAACCAAACCCACAGTCAAGGATAAACGAAGATCAACAACACAGATGGAATGTTATGGTAAGACATAACTTCTTTTTCTTAAATGTCAAGAAAAAAGTTAATGAAACTGTATACTACTTTTTTGCCAAGCTCATAAAATATTCCACAGGATTAACATCTGTTTTGTGTATGGATTTCATTACAGGCAGGTGTCAGAAGTAACCTATAATAATATTGTCAGCTATAGATTAGGCAAAGTAAAACTTATCAGTAAATACTTAATGCAGTTATTCTGACTATAATGTGGTACATTTGAGGTCACAGTCTGACATTGCTAACTGACAGCTGATTTTCAGTTCATGAGTCTTTTCCTCATGCTTGGTATGGATGAATGCTTCTGTGTTTTCAACAGATGAGCAAGTCCAGAGGAAGACATTATATCGGTTGCATACTTAACAGCCTGGATGAAAACCTACTCAGGAATTTCTAAATTATCTAATTCCAGCCGTTTGGGCAGTTTTTCCATCTCTTTCAACTTGTGGTTTAAAAGCCCGTGTTTGCACTTGTTTCCCACCTTTCCTGTAACTAGTCTAGTCCAGATACAGATTTGCTGTATCCAGGACTGTTTGTAAGCTTCTGAGCCCCCCAAGCCTTTTTGTGTTGGAGGGAAGCCTTCTAGCTTATCAGTGGGAGTGGTAAGCACTAGGTAGCCTTTCTACCACAAGAGAAGTGGTTTCTGGCCCAGAAATTGTAGTTTATTGGTCGTTTGGGCAGTTTTTCCATCTCTTTCAACTTTCTGGTTTAAAAGCCCACGTTTGCACTTGCTTCCCGCCTTTCCTGTAACTAGTCTAGTCCAGATACAGATTTGCTGTATCCAGGACTCTTTTAAGCTTCTGAGAGGTGCCAAAGTCTGCTCTTCAGATTTTCCCTTAGATCTGCTAGTTCTTTCCTCTCCTGCACTTTTACTAGCTTATTAATGTAGCACTTTGCTAGACTTCTTGTAGCAATTATTGCAGCACACAAAAGTGCTACCAGCACTAAACATTCTACAGGGAAACAGCTCCAGTACTTATTATTAATGCCCACCCCTCCAGGCACGTCTAAAGGTCAGTTCCCTGTGCTTTCTCCTATTAACCTGGTGAACTTGGGCATCCTGAGGCAATTTAGCAACTGCCTCATGTACACTGACAACCCTCTCCTCTTTCCTCCCAACACTCAGACTTGTGAGAGATGCACTTACATATCCAAAATCCAGCCAAGACCGGAATAGCTGGTCAAGAGGAAAAAGTCAGCACTTGCACCACACCACATGGAACACATAGGCTTCCAAAACACACACCAGCACTGCCTTCTCATAAAAACACAAACCACATGCTCACCTTTGTGGAAGCTCTCAATAAAAAATCTACCCAAACAGCAGAGACCTCCAAGGCTGAAATGCACTCGACTACCACAACACAACACAACACTAATCATGAGACACATAACTCTCTTAAACAGTGTGCCACTCAACCAAAGCCCCTAAGGCAAAAACAGCATGCCCAACCCACTGGTCATAGGTGACTCGATAGTGAGGCACACTGATGTCCCACTCACTAGGTTGAATAGGGAAAAAGTAACAGTCAGCTGCCTGTCAGGCGCCAGGTTCTGCCACATAACGCATGCACTCGGGTCCCTCAACAACAGGTACAAATATGACTCTGTCATTGTACATGTGGGTGTGAATGACCTGAGATGTACCTCCCTGGACTACATGAAAAGAGACATGGAGGAGCTCTCGGATTATGTAGCTCAGGCGGGCATAACCCTAGCCCTGAGCAGCTTCCTACCATTAGCCAGAATGATACCACAGTACAAGCAGAAAATTATTGATTTCAACAATTGACTAAGTTTCTGGTGTCATTCTAAGGGGCTCCAGTATCTTATAAGTAGGTACTAGGCTATTGGCCCTGGGGCCTATACAAGCCCAGCCAAAAAGGTACCCTTGCTTTTGCCACCCAAGAAAATTATTTTCCTGTGCCACTGTCGAGCAGAGCCACAGAGGTGATCCCCAGGGTGAATTTCCTATTTCCCATCCAATCATCAAGATTTTTATTGAAGAGTGCTAATGAGGAGCTTTGTTTGATATAGATAGGTAGTTTATTCCAGAGTATGGGAAGTCTCTGGGACAGGTATCTATCCCTCCGGCATGTTCTGTTTATTGTGGTGACAAGGTTTAGGTCCCAAAAGCATGTAGCTCAGAGGGATTGGGATTTCTTTAAGTGGAGCATGTCCAACAGCTCTGGGTTTGACATAGCTTTGTATGTTAGGCAGAGATCACCTCTGAGTAGGCGATGTGCAACAGAGTAAAGCTGGAGTTTTTTGAGACGGTCTGCGTAGGGCATCTGTTTGAGGCTGGTAATCCTCTTTGTGAGGTATTTCTGCAGCCTTTCCACTTGTTGTAGATGTCTTGTGAGGTACACACCAAAAGGGGCGTTGTACTCTATAATGGGTCTAATGAGTGATGAGTAAAGGAGAACAATGACCTCTTTTTTTCTGAATGAGAAACCTTTTGTGATGAGGTGTGCCATGTAGAAGGATTTCCTGACTACTGTGGCGATGTGATTATCAAAGGAAAGACTACTGTCCACCTGTGTCCCAAGGTCTCTTATCACACTTTCAGTGTTAAGTATACTACCGCCTATGTTGTAGTTCATGGGTACAGAGTTTTTACCAAAGGGGATGACAATGCACTTTTTGGCATTGAGCTTGAGGCCATGGCTTTGACACCAGGCATCTGTCTCAGTGAGGCCCTTTTGTAGGATGTCCACATCATTAGGAGTTTCGATTATGGCTCCTAGTTTGCAGTCATCTGCAAACTTCGTTAGCCAAAGACCTTCTGTGTTAGCCTGTACTTCAGAGAAGTAGATACCAAACAGGAGAGGACCCAGGACTGAACCCTGTGGTACTCCACTTGTCACTGGTCTGAATTCGGATTTGGAGTCTGCTACCTTCACAGTGTGGGTTCTGACAGTGAGCCAGTTGGCAACCCATCTTGTGACATAGGGATTTATACCTAGTTTAGTGAGTTTATCTATAATTCCAGAGGGGATGGTGTCAAAAGCCTTGGCAAGATCTAGATAGGCTGTGTGAACCAACTTACCCTTGTCTACGGCTTTGGTGACTGCTTCAAATAAGTCTGTCAGGTTTAGGAGACATGATCTGCCTTTTACAAACCCAAACTGGGTGGGATCCAGAGTTTGGAGATTACCAAATGTCTTTGTTTATAAGTTCCATGATGATACGTTCCATGGCCTTGCAGACCAGGCTCATGGTGCCCCCCCCCCCCCTTGTGGAGTGGGATAACCGTTGCTGTGCGCCATTCAGCAGGCACAAAGCCTGAGGTGAGGCTATGATTGAACATGGTACTTAGGTGGGGTGCCAGTTCGTTCTGTAGTTTGTGTAGAACGCAGCCTGAGATGTTGTCTGGTCCCATGGATGCTGTGTTCTTGGCTTTGGAGAGTGTGGATTTTACCTGTGCAGCTGTGATTACAGGAACTTTGCATTCTTCTGGCATAGAGATGGGCTCTTTAGGGGGTGAGAGGGGTGTAAAGTTAGCACTGAACCTATCTGCCAGGATGTTGGCAATATCAGTTGTGTCTGTATATTTAGTGCCATTGTGCTGTAACTCAGAGCAGATCTGAGTGCTGCCATTCAGATTCTTGACATAGCTATAGAATGCTTTGTGGTTGTCTTTAGAATCAGTTGCGATTTTGTTTTCGTAACTAGCTTAGGAGGATTTTATCAGGGATCGCAGCTTCTTACTGAGGCTGAACAGGGAGCTCCTCCACTCGTGTGATTTTACTCTCTTTTGCAAGAGTTTCTTCCTTCTGTTGTACAGTTTGTTTATGGCAGGGGACCACCAGATTGGCTTCCTTTTTTTGGAGGATAGCATCTTAGTTCTGTTTGGGATAGCACGATCCATGAACTCATGTAAGTGCTTATAAAGTGCAATTGTGTAGGATTCAGTAGTCGTAACTGTATTGTCCATCTGCATGGGTGTCATGAAGTTCACCACTTCTGTCTTAAGAAGCATGAAGTTGGCTTTGGAGAAATTTTTTACCATGGTTTCCTTAATGGGCGGGTGGAGGCAGGATGTGGATATCTAGGGTAATTAGCTTATGGTCGGATCGGACCAATGAGGCATTGACTTCAGGTGTGGAACACTGGTCACTCATATTGGTAATGACTACATCTAGGATATTGTTGCCTCTGGTGGGGGTGTGGATAAGTTGATCCAGGGCATTGGAGTTTATGAATTCCAGAAAGTGTTGAGCGAAGGAGTTGGTACATGAATAGTTTTCCCAGTTAATGCTGGGGTAGTTGAAGTCACCCATTATTAGGGTGTTTGGTTGAACCCTATCTGTCTGTCTGGGATGACATGACTGACAGACCTCGATGGTTTGCCAGAGATGGCCTACATCTGTCATCCCTAGGCTTCTGGATAGTGGCCAATGCTCTTGCCACCCCTATAGTGCCTTTTTTTAGGCGGTGTTCCAAAGATGAAATTACCACCGTTAACAGCTACAAACAAATGCAATCTGAGTGTCATGCTGCTAAACGCTAGAAGTCTAAATCACAAAATGCACTCACTTGAAGCACTCCTTAAAATGGAGAACATCAACATTTTTGCTGTAACAGAGACCTGGTTCAAGGCAGCAGATAGCACCCCTGCACTACCAGGCTATAACTCATTCCACACCGTTTGGCCCCAGAACTTGGACCGAAGCTCCAAAGGTGGTGGTGTTTCCATATTCATAAAGGATGTGCACACCTCCAGACTGGTAGCCCAACATAATGCAACTGAGATACTTCAGGTGCAGCTAACATTGGGTAAGACAGCAATTCAGTTTGTAGGCTGCTATAGGTCCTCAACCATGTCCCAAGACTCACACTCCACATTCCTAAGCACCCTGGAGAATATTAGAGTCCAGCCTAACACTCTCATACTGAGCGACTTCAACTACCCCTCCATTAACTGGGAAAACTACTCATGTACCAATACACGTGCCCAAAGTTTCCTGGAATTCATTAATTCCAATGCCCTCGACCAGCTCGTTCTTACCCCTACTAGAGGTAGCAACATCCTTGACCTGGTCATTACTAACATGGGCAACCGTTGCTCTACACCAATAGTCATTTCTCCCTGGTTAGATCCGACCACAAACTAATCACCTTGGAAATCCACATCCCTCTCACTCTGCAAAGGTAACCACCATGAAAAACTTCTCCAAAGCTAACTTTGGGCTCCTAAAAGCAGAGGTGGCTAACTTCATGGCACCCATGCAAATGGAGAATAGTTGCATGACTGCCATTTCATACACCAGTGCACTGTATGAACACGTACACAAATGCATGGATCTCGCCATACCCAATAGAACCAAGATGCTCTCCTCCAAAAAAGGAAGCCAATCTGGTGGTCCTGTGCCATAAACAAACTGTACCACAGAAGGAGGAAACTGATGTTGAATAAGGTGAAGTCCCAAGACTGGAAAAACTCCCTTATCAGCCTCAACAAAAGGTTGAGATCCCGCATAAAATCCTCTAAAGCTAGTATGAGAACTGCAGAAGAAAGTAAAGACAGCCACAAGGCCTTCTATAGTTATGTAAAGAATCTCCATGGCAATACCCAGCATTGCTCTGAGCTACTGCACAATGGTAGCTCCTATATCGAGTCACCAGATATTGCCAGTATACTAGCTGATAGATTCAGTGCCAACTTTACCCCCCCCAGGACCAGTCACAATACCAGTAGATTGCCAGGCACCCAGTATTACTGCTACACAGGTTAAAACAGCACTGTCCAAGGCCAAGAATACGGCTTCTATGGGACCTGACAATATCCATGGCTGTGTTTCACATGAACTACAGAGTGAAATGGTACCTCACCTGTGTGCCCTGTTCAATCACAGCCTCATCTCAGATTTTGTCCCTACCGAATGGCACACTGCTACAGTCATCCCTCTCCACAAAGGAGGAGCAACTACAGACCCTGTGAATTATCACCCCATTAGCCTGATGAGTCTGATATGCAAAGCTGTGCAACACATTATCATGGACCTAATAAACAAGGATGTAGGGAATCTCTAAACTCTGGATCCCACACAGTTTGGTTTTGTGAAGGGTAGATCATGCCTGCTCAACTTGGTCAACTTCTTTGAGTCAGTCACCAGAGCTGTGGATGAAGGCAAGGTGTTTCTTACAGCCTACCATGATCTGGCCAAGGCCTTTGATACTATTCCCCACTCAGGAATCATAGAAAAACTCACTAAGCTAGGCATCAACCCCTACATCATTAGGTGGGTTACAAACTGGCTCACAGATAGAGCCCACAGTGTAAAAGTAGCTGACTCCAAGTCAGACTGCCGACCAGTCACGAGTGGAGTGCCACAGGGTTCGGTCCTTGGTCCTCTCCTGTTTGGTATCTACTTCTCTGAAGTCCAGGCTAGCATGAAGGGACTCTGGCTGATAAAGTTTGCAGACGATTGCAAGTTGGGAGCTATTATTAACTCCCCAAGTGATGTTGACATCCTAAAGAAAGGCCTCACTGAGACCAACGACTTGTGTCAGAACCATGGCCTTAAGCTCAATGCCAAAAAATGTGTCGTCATCCCCTTTGTGAAAAACCCAGTTCCCATGAATTACCACATTGATGGTAGTCCGCTGAACACAGAAGGTGTTATAAGGGATCTTGGAACACAGGTTGATAGCAACCTTTCTTTTGACCATCACATTGCCACTATGGTTAGAAAGTCCTCCTATGTGGGCACATCTCATTACTAAGGGTTTTGCATCCAGGAAGAAAGAGGTCATTGTCTCCCTCTACTCTTCCCTCATTAGGCCAGTCATTGAGTACAATGCCCCATTTGGCATGTACCTCACTAAACACCTGCAACAACTGGAGAGGCCACAAACGTACCTCACAAAAAGGATCCTAGGCCTTAAAAATTTGTCCTATATGGATAGACTTAAAAAACTCCAACTATTCTCTGTCTCATATCGCCTACTTAGAGACGATCTCTGCTTGACTTACAAAGCCATGTCTGACCCAGCTCTGTTAGAAATGCTACATCTAAAGAAATCCCAATCCCTCCACACCACATGCTGCAGAGACCTCAACCTCATTACCACAATCAACAAGACATGCTGGAGGGACAGGTTCATAACCCAGAGACTGCCCATGCTATGGAATAGACTTCCCATACATGTCAAGCAGAGCACCTCACTGGCCCTCTTCAAGAGAAATCTTGATGAGTGGATGGGAAATAGAAAATTCACCCCAGGGATCACTCCAGTAGCTTTACTCGACAGAGGCACTGGGAACTAAGGTCAGGTGGCACAATTCCAGGGTAATCCTATGGGCTAGGCTTGTAAAGGCTCCAGAGCCATTAAAATAGTACACACCTATGAACCCATGAATTCAGTGAATGTACCTATTAGAGATTTAGAGGCAAATTGAAACATATTCCATTTGTGTTTTACTTAATTACAGCACATTTTCAGGATCAGCATGTATGAGGTCACAATTCACACAACTATTTGCTCCAGCATATATTCTGTTAATGCATGTAACAGTAAAGTAAGTGTTATTCCATATTTTAGTCACAGGGTATTGTGTACATCATTTAAACCATCCTCAGACTGATACCAACATTTATCAGCTTTTGAATGAAGCACTCAGTAACAAATAGCTTTGTTAAGTCCTCATATATTTAAGATCTAGTCAAAATTTCTCTTTCACACTTCATATGTTTGACCATTTCGAGTCTGACACTGTAGATGAAATAGTTTGTCTCATGTTAAAAAGGCAAAACAATTTATAATTTTATGGTCCTGTGCCACGGCAAGAGTGCTATTTACCCAAACTTAACTTACCATTTACATATAAATCAGATAATTTACATCCTGAAAGCTTGAGGGTAAAAAGGTATGTATTGAAAAATGGAATCTGATGTAACATATAGGTTGTGAAGAATAGGTTGACCCATATCTATATTTGGGACAGAGTTTAGGAGATGAAAGAGGAAGATTAAATGCCTGGATAGTTGATGCAGTTGATCTGTCCATCCACTACCTCTTTTCCCATTTTTGCACATGGGGCTGGGGTGTCACTTCAACAGTGACAATCATCTAGATCCAAGGTTTACATCACAGGGTGGTTAGCCCTGCCATGGCTGTTTTTCCATACTACACACTCCAACATACACTTACACCTATGGCCAATTTAGAGTGTCTAGTCAATCTATAGAATGTCTTTGGAATATGGGAAGAAACTGGAACACCTAGAAGAAAGCCATGCGAACACAGGGAGGACATGCAGACTCCTCTCAGAAGGCATCCCAGCTTAGAATTGAACTGCAGAACGTCTTGCTGTGAGGTGACAGTGCTATCCACTGCACCAGTGTATATAGTGTAATTTGGAAAATGTTTTCAACACTTGTCTAAAGTTAAAATTGTTATTTTTAGTTTTTAAACCAGATGGGAAGTCAATCCATTTCTATTGTCATGCCCAACCACTGCAGAGAGACCAGCCACATTACGAAACTAATAAAACACTTAAGAATTAGATGCTTGCATACCACCTATGATTATGGTTGAGATAAATCAATATAATTGTTTATAGGATTCACATTTCTCTAAAGGAATTGTTCGACTTAAGTCAGGGGCCTTCCTTTGTTGAGAATGAGAGGGGGCTTTTATAAGAGGTGAGATAAACAAAGCAGCCTATTTATTTTTAAGACTTTAATTCATTTTAAGGAAACAATGAAGGATAATCCATTTGTCTAAGTCTGAAACCAGCTTGTCTCTGAGGATACTGAAAATTTATTTTTGCATAAACTGAAAGTCAAGACTGAGGTAAATACCTAAATATTTAAGACCAAGAAAGATACACCCAATTCCATGATGCAAAAAGTAAGTTGATGATATTCTCATTCTTGAATCTGTACTCCAATCAACTTTTAACCACGACATTGAAATACAGAAAACACAACTGCAACAAAAGCTATTTATTATTTATTTATTTTTTATTTAATATTTGTTGACCGGGAAAGTCCAACTAGGTTCCACAGATCCTGTTTTCAGTGGAGGCCCGGGGAGAAATGCTCCAGATGCATGTCTTTAGAATGTGGGAGGAAACCGGAGTACATGGAGGAAACCCACGCGAACGCAGGGAGAACATGCAAACTCCACACAGAAGGCACCCCGGCCGAGAATCGAACCAGAGAACCTCTTGCTGTGAGGCGACAGCATTAACTGCTGCACCACCTCAATGCGGAAAACTTAACCTACCAAGAAATTAAAACACTGGTGAATTATTCTGAGTGGTCCCACATGCCATCTAAATTCCTGCAAGACTAGTTATCCAAAACAAACCCTCCTCAAGCATTGCAGAAATCTCCTACCAGGATAAACTCTACCATACTAGTCAACATATCATACAAATTTTAGAAAGCATATGCACCAAATCCTATAGCTCACCAAACCTGTCTCAAAGCAAACAAGACTTAAACGCCTTCTTAAACCAACTAAACTTTCCTAAAATCAATCCAGATCAACAAAAACATTCTCTACCCCATCACCCAACAAGAAATAATTCTGACAATCAATAAACTTAAACCTAACAAAGTGCCAGGCCCAGATGGCCTTACGGCTGAATTTTGCAAAGCCTTCCCTCAAAAAATATCTGCTTTTCTTCTTCAACTATTCAGCTATATTGCTAGCAATGGAATAAGCGAGTTACATCAAAATGCCTCCAAAATGATTCTCATCCCCAAATCAAACTCCGACTACAAAAACCCACTGAACTACAGACCTATTGCCTTAATAAATCTAGATATGAAAATCTTTGCGCCAATACTAGCCAATAGAATTAAACCCATTATCCTGAACATTGTTTTCCTTTAACAATCAGGTTTAATACTATATAGACAAACTTTCGAACATACTCTCACACTTGACACCATGATCACTCTCTCTATCCATACCAGTACACCAATTTATACTTTAGCAGTTGATGACTCTAAAGCCTTTGACAGACTCAATGTGGAGTTTTTGCCCAATATTTTACTACTCTTTAACATACCCAACAATTACATGCAAGCCATCAAAACACTTTACTCTAAGGCCCATACTTTTCTACAAATTAATAAACATTTATCTTCTCGTATCGACATTGAGAATGGAGCCAAACAAGGCTGCCCAATGTCCCCCTATCTATTTAATCTATACATTGAACCTTTATTCCTCCTAATATCTCAGAAAACTTTCCACCATATTCCCAACATCTTTAACACCAGAACTCCCCTTTCAGCTTTCACTGATCATTTAAATCTGTACTACTCCCTACATAATTCAGACCTTTAGAAACTACTAACTGCCATTGACACTTACTCATCATTCTCGAACTACAAACAGAATTTAAAGAAAACAAGTATCTTTCCTGTTAACTCCCTTTGTCGACTACCTACCTACTCCTTATCATCTGATATTAAAATTAATCAATCTCTGCAAAATCTAGGAATATCTTTTCACCAAGACCCTAAACATTTCTATACAAACAATATTACTAAACTCATCCAGCATACAACAAGACCTTAACAGATGGGAAAAACTTCAACTCCCATTCCTTGATAAAATAGCCACAATCAAGATGAATCTTTTACCCAGGCACCTATATATCTTTAATGCCACCAATGTAATTATCAACAAAAAATTCTTCAAAACCCTCCAGTCTACAATCTCCAAATTTATCTGGGTTCCCAAATCAATCAGAATCACTTACAACAAACTGATCTATCCTAAAAATAGTAAGGGCTTAGGGTTACCTGACTTTAAACTGTATTATGACATCACAAGATGTAACAGACTAATAACCATAGCTCTCAACCATCCAACTCCAAAATGAGGAACACTAGCCCTCATTATGTGGAACAAATGGGCAAAATGTGAAACACGTAGTAATGGCTTACTAACAACTTGAACTAAAAAGGTCATAGGCTGATTAAAATATGCTGGTTTTAGTTATACAAAAGATCTTTTAATGAATTAATATGATTAATTTCTATTTACCATGGATATCAGTTAAAAAATTCCTAACTCTGAATTTGTGACAGACCCTTTCAATGTGGAACTTTGAGGAAGATGAACTTTTTAAGACCCAAAATGAAGTACGTTCCTCGTAATGAGGTACACTTGAGAGGTATGCTAATAACAATATCTGACTATACCCCAACATCTCATCAATGGGCACCAATGTGGGTTAAATTCCTATACAACTACATCAGAACATTCTGCTTTAACCCCAGAGCCCTCCCTTTCCTTTATAGCGAAAACTTAAGAAATCTTAAAATACACATAACTGTAAAACATAAAATCACCACCATACAAAAGATTTTCCAATCTTTACTTATATAATACATTTATTACTTTACAACCTAGCCACCTTAGCCCCAATCTTAAAATGAGTAATGAGATGATTAACCTAAACAAATACCCCCTCCTTAAGGAGATTACCATCTCAGATATATTTCCTTTCAAGAACAATACTATTACTGAAATGAGAACTCAATTAAACCTCCCCAAAAGGTATACAGTCATTATAA
This sequence comes from Protopterus annectens, assembly GCF_019279795.1. Taxonomy (NCBI): domain Eukaryota; kingdom Metazoa; phylum Chordata; order Ceratodontiformes; family Protopteridae; genus Protopterus; species Protopterus annectens. The sequence continues at coordinate 435,202,474 of NC_056751.1, read as the reverse complement.
GGCAAATTTGTGTCCTTAGCCACTGTATTATAAAAAACCCTGTTATAAACGCCAATGACTTTAAAACCTGTAAAACTTTGTGGAACCTCCTAGCCTTAAACAAGAAAATAATATCTAGTTCTTACAAATTTGTTCTCTCAGTAAAAACTCAAAAGGATAGAATTTTCTCTAAATATTGGAAGGAACTTGACCCATAAATTACAAACCACCAAATATCCTAGGCTATCCAGCTAACCTCAAAACTCATTCCCATTAAAAAACTTAAATATATACAAATCATGATATTTCATAATGCTTATCTTATTCCAACCATACTTAATAAAATATATCCCTCAACCTCCCCCTTCTGCTCCTATTGTGATAACCACAAAGCTGACCTGTTCTACATTTTCTGGAGCTGCAATTGCACCTACAAGCTCTGGTGCTCATTAAGGGTTCAACTTGAAAAGATGGGCTATGAAAAAAACAACCCTATCCTGGAAACTGGCTCTCCTGCATATCCCCCCACTGGTCTGTCTAAACTATAAACAAGTATATTAGTAACACTGGTATCCCTACTCAAATACTTCATTACACTACATTGGAAGAAAAGAGCATCGCTCACATGGGAGGGATTCAAACACGTTGCCACCAAACACCTCCTTGCCCATAAACATTTAAGCTTTACTCAAAAATCCCACACCCACTTTACTGAATTCTGGAAATCCCTTTTCAACCACATCCTAGTTTGATGATAGCTTTACTTAAAGATGGACATTTGGCATATTTCTAAATAGTTCATTGTTTTGTTGTTATATATACTCATTAATGTATTCCTGTGTTTTTTTTTAATCACTCCTATGTCTGTGTTATGTACAGTGACTATATGCTAAAACTGTAATAAAAGATTTTTCACAAAAAAAAAAGTAAGTTGATGATAACTGGAACTGCAGATGGAGGAGACAGGATTGGTAAGTGTTTGACTTGCAATTAGAATACTTGCTGTTAGGTGTCAATAAACTTGAATAAATGGACCCTGGGGAACTGCCAGACAAGGTTGTTTCCAGTAACAGCCTAGACACTGAAAAAACTGACAGGGGGATAGAAAACATATGGCTATTATTAGCTCACTAATCTCAGCACAGTGTGGCTGCAAGGGGTCCAGAGATGTAAATATTGTGGGAAGAAATATCCAGGGAATTGTTATGGCTAGGCTTGTATAGGCCCTAGGGCCAATAGCCTAGTACCAGCCTATGAACCTATGAACCTATAAGTCTAATTCAAGAAGTGTCCTAAAATGTGATTCTCTTGTGTAGACTGGATAACCTATTAGTTTGTGTCAGTTTTCTGGAGGGAGGGGTAGAGTTGCCAGTTAAAAGAAAGCCCCTTGCATGAGTGAGTGACATCTCCAGACTGCAGTCATTGTGTTCTGCACCTTAAAATATTTCCTGAGATATACTAAGTGGAAAGTAAGGTGCTTAGACCAAAATGTCAATCCATCCACATGATGGCCTGTCACAGCTATTCTTTCAACCCAGCCAGAAATGGCCATGACCATCAGGTAGCAAGGATATATAAAAAAAAAAAACTTTTGAAATTGCCAGTTATTTTTGTTAGACATTGTGAAGTTTGCTAAAGATAACAATGTTAACAAAGGATGTTAAGTTGTCTATCTCGCCTTCATTCTTGCTGGATGGGGTTCGGAGCCGACCTCGGCTCCGACTCGGCCACTCTAAAAGCTCGAGAGTTGGTTCCACCGGCTCGAGGCTCCCCTTATATCCCACAATGCTAGGCGAGAGTTACCTCAGATCTCGTTTGCCGCTACAGCTATCGAGGTGTTGGTTTTCTACCGGTTCTTGGTAAGTGACTTTTCTTGTGTACTTAGTCTACAAAAACCCCTTTAATTTTAATATTTTTACGTATTTCCCTTAGTTTAGAGAAATTCTTATCCCCTTTCTTAAAAATACCTGTTTTTTTCCCTCAAGAACTTTAAGTTCTTCCCTTGGGCCTACAGGCCTTTTTCTTTCCCTAGTGGAGAGTGTGTGTGTGTTATTTTTCTTTTAAAAACCTAGTTAGTGGTTTATTATATTTTAAACTAGACAGGGTGTAATTAGTGTGTTTGTGACTGTGTGTGTGATTACACCTGTAGTTATGTCTAAAGAAGCAAAGGTCTCCGGATTCAGGAAGTGTGATGCGTGCTGTCAGAAAATGTCTCTGACAGACGCTCACACTTCTTGTGTCTACTGTCTGGGACCTTTGCACCTGCAGGATTCCTGTGCTGTGTGCCATGGCTTCAGCCCCAGGGTCCTGCAGGAAAGAAAAAATAAATTGATTTTAAGGGGCTTACTCAAGCCAGAGGATTCCCTTTCTGTATCTACAGGGAAGCCCTCTAAGGCATCTAGGTCTTCGGCTCCGACAACTGAGCCGAGGCCTAAGGTTTCTAAACCTCTGTCTACATCGGCTCCGGCTGGAGCCGATGAGTCTCAGTCCACAGTTTCTGTGGTTCCCTCGGCTGGAGCCGAGGTATTAGTAGTTCCCGTGTCGGCTCCGACCAGACCTTCGGAGCAGACAACTAGGAAGAGGTCCAGGTCACCATCTCTTGGCTCCGTTCATTCGGCTCCAGGATCTCCCCTGCTGTCTGAACGGAGCCAAAGATCTCACTCCTCTAGGTCATCGAGGCTGTCGGATCATGACCTTCACAGGGTAGTGAGTCGACTTCTTAAGTCCGAGGCACTGGCCCAGATGCTTCAGAGCCCGACTCATCAGTCGATGCCTGCCCCGGTCCATCAATATATTCCTCCTTCGACTCTTTTGAGCTCGGAGCCGGGCTGCGTCGGAACCGAAACTGTGGTAGCGTTGGAGCCGATACAATCGTCTTCGGCTCCGTCATCGGCTCCGATTTCTTCCTTAGAAGAATCTCGGCGCCGGACTTCCCTCGTCGGCTCCGAGGGGGTGAGTGGCATCGGACCCTTGTCCGACCCCCCTCTCCCTCTCGGTGCTTCGGCGCTGGTGAGTTTGGCTCCGACATCGGCCTCGGAGCCATCACTGTCGGTGCCGAGGGAGGTTCTTAGCTTTTCGGAGCAGGGACCTCTGGCTTTGCCTGACAGGGGTGCATTCGAGGTCATGCGGAGTGTGTTAGAGCCTGGCTCTACTCCACAGTTGGCTCCGTCCGCCCCTCCCTCTACGGTGCCTCAGGTCAAGTCGACTCACTCCCTCATCCCGGACCGCAGAGAGCCAGCTCCTCAGGAACCCCCTGTGGGGATTTCATCCTCTTCCGAGGCCTCTCCTGATTTGGCAGAAGAGCCCCCTCGGAAGAGGAAGTGTAAGAGGAAACACATTGACTCACCTGAGTCCATCACGTCTGACACAGATTTGGATGATTCTGAGGGTTCCCCCCATTCCCCTTCTGAAGATGTCTCATTTGCAGACATTCTAGAGATCCTGAAACAGAGGGGAAATTGGCCAGCCCTCAACCCTTCGGAGGATGAATCTGTGTATCTTGAGGCGTTTGGCTCTCGCCCTTCCACCTCCTGGGTGTCTCCCCTTGACCCCCTCATGCAGGTGGTTGCTAAGAAGGCATGGACGGCTCCTGATTCAGTGGACCCCACTCCCAGGAGGCCCTCCAAGTTCATAATGGCACCAGCAGACAAACAGTTCTTAACAAAAGGAGTTTCTGTGGATGCTATGGTGGTAGCTGCTGCCACTAAGAAGGAGCTAGCTGATCCTTCAGTACCTGTCCATCCACCTAACAAGGAATCTAGGTCCATGGACAGGTACGGGAAGCGGATGTTCTCGTCAGCGACATTCACCATGCGTTAAGCTGAACTACCTATGCCATTTTACTCGTCTTCAAAGGGACTTGATCAAGGAAGCGAGTGAAATGTTAAAGGACCCTACAGCTGCGGGTTTTCAAGATAAGATGAATACGCAGCTGGCTACCCTTAACTCCATAACCAACTCCTCCATGCCTTCTCTCTACGCGGCTGATGGAGCGAGTAGAGCCGCAGGGACAGGTGTGGCCTTACGTAGGCATGCCTGGATGCGGCTATGCAATTTTGGACCCTTCAAGACGTCTTTCACTAACTCCCGTTTGATGGATCATCTCTCTTTGGTCCTCAAGTGAAAGAAACCTTGACTAGGTGCGAAACTGATGGCAAGACCCTTTCTGCCGTCGGAGTCCGTTTTTCTACTCCTTCTAGGCCTTACCCCAAAGGCCAGAAAGGTGGAAAGATGTGGTTCCGTAAACAATCTCAAGGGACTTCGCCTGACGCACAGAGTCGTTTCCCCGCCAGAGGCAGAGGCGGGAATAACAATAGTAGACGTCGCCCTAGGGGCAGGGGGGGGGTCCGCAGAACCAGGGCAATCGGGAAACCTTCCCTGACAAGCCCTTTCAGCATCCCTGAGGTGTTGCCCGACTGCCCAACTTCGGAGGCAGTCGGGGGAAGATTGTCACTGTACCCAGAAGCCTGGCTATCCCTGACTCAAGACAAATGGGTACAGTCCTACATTTCCGAGGGCTATTCTATCCCCTTTCTTCGCATTCCAAATCAATCAAAAAAATCCCTTCCAGATGTTCCACCCGCTCAAAGGGATCTAGCGGTTTTGGAGATTTCAAAACTGCTTGCAAAAAGAGCAATTCAGCCAGTTCCAGCAGACCAGCAAGGATCCGGAATCTACTCAAGGTTCTTTTTAGTTCCAAAGAAAACAGGGGACTGGAGACCAATTTTGGATCTCAGTATCTTGAACAGATCAGTCAAGAAAACAAGATTTCGGATGGTCACGCTGCAGTCCATCCTTCCCCTATTGGGAAAAGGAAACTGGATGTGCTCTATAGACCTTCAGGATGCGTACTATCACATAAAAATGAACAGACGCTCCAGAAGATTCCTCCACTTCAGGCTGGGAACCAGTCATTTTCAGTTCAGGGCCCTGCCCTTTGGTCTCACCACTGCCCCCCAGGTGTTTACCAAATGCATGGCAGTGGTAGCTTCTCACCTGAGACGACAAGGATTCCAGGTGTTTCCATATTTGGACGACTGGCTCCTCACAGCTCCCACCATTCATCTCCTTCTGATGGCCAGGGATTACACTTTTCGCATTTGTCAAAAGTTAGGCATTTCAATAAATTGCGAAAAGTCTGTTTTGTCGCCCTGTCATACTATTACCTACATAGGCGCAAATCTAGACACAGTAGACATGTCTGCGAGGCTAACAGATCAGAGAATAACAGACATACACAGACTGGTCTCACTCCTTTTCAACAACAACAGAATCAAAGTCAGGTTAGTTCTGAAAGTGTTGGGAATTATGGCGGCCGCCATACCTCTGCTTCCATTAGCCAGATTCCACATGCGGATCCTTCAATGGATGCTCTTTACTCAATGGTCATACCAGCAACTTCCAATGTCTCACACCATTATGATCACGCAAGCGTGCAAAAATCATCTCATGTGGTGGATGTCTTCCCCTCAGCTCTTGTTGGGAAGACCCTTTGTTCCACCCCCTCCGGTTGCTACTCTGACAACGGATGCCTCCCTGATCGGGTGGGGGCATTATCAGGGCAGGACGGTCCAGGGCACATGGCAACCAAACGAATGCCACTTGCACATAAATGTTCTGGAGATGAGAGCAGTGCTTTTAGCGTTGCAAGCCCTTCAAGACTCTCTTCCCTTGGGAACGATTGCAATCCAGACAGACAATATGTCTGTAGTGTGGTACATCAACAAACAAGGCGGAACCAGATCATACCCCCTGTGTCGAGAAGCACTCAGATTGTGGCAATGGGCGATTTCTTCTCAGTGGTTTCTGATAGCAACGCACATCCCCGGGAAGTCCAATCAAATTGCGGACAAGTTGAGCAGAGCTATCCTCATGCCTCACGAGTGGTCTCTGAAAGACTCTGTTGTGAGAGAAATTTTCCTCAAGTGGGGTCAGCCTTGCTGCGATCTTTTTGCTACTCCCCAAAACAGCAAGTGCAGAGAATATTTCACTCTATTCCCTTTACCAGGCCAACCCAGCAGAGACGCTCTAGTCCAAGTTTGGCCCCGGGGACTTCTGTATGCATTTCCTCCTTCCCACTAATCTCTCAAGTGATACAGAAAGCTATCGCTCAGAAGGCCTCATTGATCCTCATTGCTCCTTACTGGCCTCGACAGGTGTGGTTCCCCTTTCTACATCGATTTCTTTTGGAGCGACCGTGGAATCTGGACCTAGTTCCAGATCTTTTGATCCATCAGTCGGGTCAGTTTCATCGCTCCCTTCCCTCTCTGAACCTCACTGCTTGGTTCCTCCAGTTCCAACCTTAGCCAGGCTTCCTCAATTATCTCACTCTGTTCGAGATATTTTGATAGCTTCCCATAAATCCTCCACTCGGAAGATTTATTTGAGTAAGTGGAAACGCTTCACATATTGGGCTCAAGGAAAGGACATAGATCCTTTCACTGCTTCCATCCAATTAGTCCTTGAATTTCTAGCTGAACTCTTCCATGCAGGTTCATCTCCTTCTACTCTTAAAGTTCAATTGGCAGCTATTTCTAACTTTCATGTGGGTATTTCTGAATCTGCCTTAATGTCCCACAAGCTTTGCAAAGCCTTTTTAAAAGGAGTTTTTCTTCTCAGACCTCCTATAAGAAATCCTCCTTCTCCTTGGGACCTAAATTTAGTACTTGCTTCTTTGATTCTTCCCCCTTTCGAACCTGCAGTCTCCTGTTCTTTAAAATTGCTATCATGGAAGACTCTCTTTCTGGTAGCTATTACTTCAGCTAGAAGAGTTTCAGAGCTTCAAGCACTCAGCTGTCGACCTCCTTATCTATTGTTTCATAAGGACAGAGTATCCTTACGAACTAACCCGTCCTTTTTGCCTAAGGTGGTCTCGACGTCAAATCTAAATCAAAGCATTGACCTCCTGTCTTTTTTCCAGAATATTCCAATAGGTCTGAACAAAAATTACACTGCCTGGATGTTCATCGTCAATTAAGGTACTACTTGGATAGAACAAAACAATTCAGAAAATCTGATCAGCTGTTTGTCTCCTATGCGGAAAGCAGAAAGGGACTTTCAGTTTCAAAGGTATCATTATCCAGATGGCTAACATCTTTGATTTCCCTTGTATATGAAATTAGACACCAAAACTGCCTAATAAACCTAAAGCCCATTCCACCAGAGCTTTGGCTACTTCTTTAGCCTTCCAAGACAGACTGCCTATTGACACCATTTGTGCAGCGGCTACTTGGGCTACTCCTCACACTTTCATTTCTCATTATAAGTTGGACTTAGCTTCTAGGCATAGAGCTAACTTTGGTTCCACTGTTCTCAGGAGTCTGTTCCGTTAGGCCACCCGGGACAAGGTGCTAGGGACGCGGTCCCATCCAGCAAGAATGAAGGCGAGATAGACAACTTAACATATAGAAGTTATGTTCTTACCATAACGTTCCATGTTAGTTGTCTTCTTCTCGCCTTCTTCTTGCGTCCCACCCTCCTTCCCCCTGGCCTGGACAGACCTAGAGGAGTTGTGATTGTGACCTCTCTTTCTACCACCTCTTTCTTAAGCATATGCTGTTGTGCATATTTCCTGGTTCAGGATGTAGGTCACCCTTCTTTCTTCCTGTTGTTAGAGGTGGACTCTGTGTAGAGTTATTCTTTTACTTTTATAAGCTGGGGTTAGCTTACAAACGAGATCTGAGGTAACTCTCGCCTAGCATTGTGGGATATAAGGGGAGCCTCGAGCCGGTGGAACCAACTCTCGAGCTTTTAGAGTGGCCGAGTCGGAGCCGAGGTCGGCTCCGAACCCCATCCAGCAAGAAGAAGGCGAGAAGAAGACAACTAACATGGAACGTTATGGTAAGAACATAACTTCTATTTAAATCACTCATAGATATGAGAGCAATACCAAAGAGTTGCACTGTACGTGAGTACTATTAGCACAGAATTTAAAGAGTGAAGTCAAATTAGTATATCTATTCTAATATTTCAGAGCAATGTTCAAACAATTGGAAAGTAAAGCAGGAGAGTAAAATGTAGTCTTGAAAACATTAGAGGACTGAAGAAATCTTAAAGGTATAAACTAGCTTAATTTAAGTTAACAACAAGAAGATGAATTGTACAATATAGGTTACTATCCAAACCTCCACATAAAGCATAACTTCAGATGTTGTTAGAAAATATAAAACTGAAAGCAAACAAAACAGTGTAAAACTTGGCAGCAAATTATGATATTTATAAACACGTCATCTTAGTTATTTTATTACAATTATATGACACATCATCACTTTATAAAGTTCATTGCAGGGGTGGGACTTTCCAAAAGGTGACAGGAATGGTTCTTTGGTGTGTGCACCTCAATTTTTCCATCACAATTTCAAAGAAAAGGACAAGAATGATTTTAAAGTATCCAGTAAAAGTTAAACAATAATCATTTGCCAGTGTTGAATGTTGATTTGCATTGGAGTAGAACTGCAGCAGCAATTATTAAAGATGTGTGGTCAATAAAATGACAACAAATGGGATAGTGTTCAAAGATAAATTAAGATAGTTCAGAATGGTATGTACTATGTGGCATGCAGTAAGTGTATGGGCAGGAGGCACATTCTTTTGTGTGTCTAGATTCAGTGTTTTGCATTCCTGCTATGTTTTTTATTTGTATTTTAATGTGCTGCTTTTGCAAAGCTTGATACTAAACAGTACGTCATATTTCACATGGAAACTTTGTTGCTGCTCTAGTAATGCATTATTACCAGAAGTATTGTATTCTGAATGAATAGTATTCTTAAAATTTCTAAGTTCAAAGAAACAGAAGCATTACTGTTTTATTATAGGTCAGTTTTTTAGTTAGCGCACTTAGAGGACAAATGAGTGGCTAACTATTAGAAGTCTGCACATTACTATTTTTGAATGGAGCTGCTAGATTTTCAACTATGTGTTCAAAAAAAGCTGCAGCTTAGTAGCAACTCCACTACAATGGAGAAGAATAAAGGATATTTCAGGGGGATTCAATAAACCCCTTATGGTCATTTTCTATCATGTGCATGTCGAGTAGCAATGGAATTCAGATTCAGTAAACGCTGTGTAGAGGTACTCCCCTGCGCAAACAAGGTAAAAACAATATTATGCTAATTACAGCATAAGCATCTGAATTGCATGCTGATCAACCAATCAAACGCAGTGGAGCTATTCAGCAAGCTATAAAGCATCCATGTAGACTCCTTGCTGTTTTTTCCTGAAAATTCCAAAACTTTTGGAAAGGAGTCTACATGGACAGAATGTTAGGGGCTGCTGCTGCTCTAATTCATTGGTATGTGCTACAGGCTGAAGCTAATGCTGCTGCTTGCTGCTAATAGGCCTAGGCTGAGAAGGAGAAGAGTTTTTGGGCCCTGTTTAATTTTTCACAACTTACATGATGTGGAAACTGTAGAGCGCTACAGGGTGGACAGGGGCACACTACAAGACCTCTGCGACCATTGCCGTCCTCAACTCAGAGCCAGAGCCAATCAAGGGAAACCCATCCAGTGGAGACAAAGATATGTGTAGCCCTTAGAATCTTAGCTACAAGTACCTTTCAGAGACCACAGGGGACATGCTGGGGGTGTCACAGGCATCAGCATCCAGGATCCTCTGCCAATTCCTGAATGCTATTCTCCAACATGCCAGTGGCCATATATATCATCCCCATAGTTATAAGCAGAGGGCCAGAAATATGGAGGAGTTCTACCATGTAGCACACTATCCTAAAACACTGGGTGCCATAGATTGCACATATATAGAAATTAAGGTAGCACCCAGGGAACAGGGTAGGCTGTACATAAACTGAAAGGACTACCACTCTATCAACAGCCATGTCTTGTGTAATGCCAAAGGAATCATCTTGAATATGTGTGCTAGCAACCCTGGCAGTTACTATGACTCACATATCTGGTACACCTCCCAAATGTACCAGATGTTTGCTAGTGGGAATATCCCACAGGGTAATTTACTGGGGGATGCAAGCTGTGCCTTGGAACTGTGGCTGATGACACCCATCAGAAATGCACAAACACCCATGGAAGAACACCATAATGAGACACACGCTCAAACCAGAAATATCATAGTGCATGTATTTGGGCTGCTGAAGTCATGTTTCCAGTGCCTAGATACATCTGAGGGAGCCCTACAGTACAACCCACAGACATGTACAGAAATATTCGCAGCATGTGCCATGCTACACAACATCATCATGAGGAAACAGTTTCAGCAGGATCAGCAAGGGAAAGGGGCACACATCCCACTAACAATGCCAAGGTCACCACAGCCACAGACAGATGAGGAGACAGAGGGGGAACCATCAGCTGCTGTGGGTGTAGGCAGATGTAGGCGTGTTCAGTATGCCCTTGCACTGGCTAAGAGACAATGCATAGCACACTCACTTACCACCTAGGAGCCTAAAACCTTCCTCGTCCTCACATACATATAGTAATATTGATGCCAGGCAACTCACATAACCATTACTTCCCCATATATTGATTGCATGCTACTTGCATCAGACAGAATCAGCCCTGAACTAAAACTGGTAACTGCTGCATTTACAAGCTAAGTCCTGAACCTGGAGTGTATTGTTTAATAACATGAATGTGTGGCACATCCTTGTATTTTATTACTTGGTAAGGTAAGCAAGTAAAAGGTGGGAGATTTGTACAGAAATTCACTTAACATGTGACAGCATAGCATATTCTCACTTATATGTGTCCACTACTAAGTAGTAGGTCTCAGGCATTAGAGTCAAACAGTCATACCTCTGAAAAGTACTGATGATCGCTTTTTGCCCTCAGTTTATACATTTATAGTGGAAAATCATTAAAGAGAGAACTTAGAAAGTAATGATACACATTGCAGTTTCTGACTTCAGAACCCTCACAAGATCATTCACTATAAAGTTGGGAAATGTTTATGCTATAGACTGTCTAACTTTCCAAGGACAATATAAGTCAAAGGTACAATTACCAGTTCAATACCATAAATTCAGCTATACTAGGCACTAAGTGAGCTATGCACCCTGAGCACCAGACTCAAATCTGGAGAAAGATAGAAAACAGAGATATGGCACAGTTATCATCACTTGTACAGAGTGTTGTGTGGGGGGCAGGTAGTCTTGGCTGACACAAAAGGTCGGTGAGTGTGTGTAAGAAAGAGAAGCAGGCAGACATTTAGATAAACCAACAAATAGCCAGTGAGACAAAATGAGTAACTGTTCTGTGTGTCTGTAGGGGTCCTCCAGGTGAAACTGGTGTGTGAGTGTCTGCTTGAACACAGCCAAACTTTGTGCTGACTCTACATCTTGGCATTGTGGACAGGTGAGAGCCGTGCATGGTAGAGATGGCGGTTCATCATTGTCACCACGGACCACGAGAACTGTCTCTGCCAGGAGTTGCTTGGAAAGTCCACATCTACAGTCAGATGCACTGCTGCTATCTGAATGTGAATATTGTCTTCTGGACAAGCTCTCTTCACCCAGACACCCAGGACTATGACCTATGGCCTGCTATGTCTGGATGTAGACAGCACACTCACTGAGAGAGCAGTGGAAGTACTGCCACTATGAGAGCATGATCAGGCACTGCCACATTGGTTGATAGCAGATGATGTGGCTGATCTTTGCCCACGAGGATACCATTCCCTTCCCAGTGGACATTCCATCACAGACCATGCTCATTACATGATCGACACCCCTCGTTTCATCACAGACACTCCTCGGTCCAATGTATCATTCTCCTGAGCCATTGAATCAGCAACACGGTGGAGGCAGTCACATATGTCAGCCTGTGCCACATCTACAACCCTCAGCATTTGTCTGGAGCACCTATGGGAATGTGCCTGTGCCTCCATGATGGCCCTAAACATACTCTGATTGGCACAGGAAGAGACACCTGCACCAGGTGATGGAGGGACAGCAGTCCCCCTTTGACCACGCTTATCAACCCTCCTGTGTGGCACCTTGCCCACACTTTGGCTACGGCCACAGAAAACAGGCACTGAAGCCACAGTAGCCACACTTCCCTGATCAATGGCCTCATCCTTTAACTGTCCAATATCTGAAGGGTCACTGAATGGGTAGGCATAAGCCTACTAGCTGTGTTTGATAGAATTGCAATGGATGGCTGCATATCAACCTTAGTGTCACATTCAACCTCTGCACCCATTGACTGTTCCTCAGTTTGGCCAGCATCATCATTAGAGTCTGCTAATACACTGATAGGTGGCAGATGGCCCACACTCTGTCATGATCACTTGTGATAAAAAGCAACAGACACAGGAAAGAAAATACCTACACTACTATAGTCATGTATATGCTAACAAAGTAACAGTGCTGCCACTATTACTGACAGTACAGCAATACACACAAGCCTGACATCAACAGCATACACTAAAATATTTCTTTAAATTGTTCAGCAGTAAAAATAATTGGCTTACCACCTGCATATGAGATACTCCTCTGCAATTGAGATGGTCCTGAAAGAGGTTAAGCAAGTGGTAAGGGCAACATCATCACAATTGTCAGTAACACAGCGGGTAATACTTTTACCCCTTTATATGTCCGTTAACTTACATTCAACAAGAACATGGCTGTCAACTCCAACCTAAACTAATAACTGTAGCAATCTTCAATCCTACCCCCCAAAAAATGCATGTGACACAGAAGCAACTTATGGATTTCAATTGTTTTACTATACAACAGTATTCAACTGTTGAGATACCAACACCTACCCAGAAGCTCCTCCTGGATGTGCTTGTTGTCTCTGAAACTGTTGCTCTGACATCCAGGAGATGCTGCATTGCACTGTTCTTGGAGCTGTCTAGATCTCTGATATTGGTCAAGAACTCTTCACTGGGTGTTAATGGGGGTTCCCTAGCAGGCCTACCCCAGTAACCATCTGGTCACAGCCCACTGCAGCTGCTCTCCTCCGTGCAAATGTGATCATGTCAGTGGTCTTGTGGCACACCTGCTTGTATGTCCTGCCATGGCCAACCATGGCATTCACATCATGAGCTATCTGGCACCATATCTGCATCCCGCATTCCATATCTCCCCATCCCCTTTCCAGCAGAAAAGCACCATGTTGCCTAAAGGCATCCACTATCACCTGGTTCTCAGCATCAGTGAAGGGGGTCTCCAAGGATTGACACGCCTGGGTGGCATACTCCTAGGTGTCCTAAAAGACAACAGAAGGATAATACACATAGGTATAACATAATTATAAAATAATTGTTTCCAGATGAAGCAGAAATGGTAGCCAGTATTACCCCCTGGAGAAACATACAACAGTCTAGAGATGTGAAATATGACCTACAGGCAGGATGCAAAACAAGGAGTGTAACAATTACAACATATCCTTCTTTGCACCATAACAGTGACTCTCCTTTGCTCTCCCCACAAAAGAACAGTCTATCCTTGTTTGTGCCATAACAGTAACTTGCCTTTGCTCCCCCCAAAAAAGAACAGTCTATCCTTGTTTGTGCCATAACAGTAACTCACCCCCCCCCAAAAAAAAAAAGAACAGGAAAGTAACACATTTTGCTAATTAACCATCTTTGGAATGCTAAAAGTGCTGTCAAAGGAACTGTCCCTGAAAAATGTGTATATATTTATCACACAGCATTCCATTTTCATGTATACATCTGAAATGACTTGACAAATATGCCCATGCCATCAGTATACTTCTAACTAATGCATACAGATACAAGTGCAAAAGTCTTTGCTTCAGATTTTTCTTAAATCCATTCCAGCACATGCAGTGTGCAGCTGACAAAATGGAAGCATACCTTCTGAAGTTTAGTACTCCTCTGTACAGATATATTCTGAAGAAATAGTATATGTGCACTCTTCCCAACATAAACAAGTCTCCCCACCATCAGTTTGCTTAGCTACATGGTTGCCTTTTATATGGTGTAGATTCAGGGCTGTTAGCATGGCGAAGGTGGAAATGAGATGTGAACTAATTAAACTGCTGAATCCCAAATACTTGGCTCCATATAGGACATGTAAACATAATGCAGGCACCCCCTTAGTGTTTGTGTTTAATGAATTGCAACTAATTTGCAACTGTAAATGATTACTGGTTGGGAGAAGGGACACACAACAGCACTGCAGTCTGCCTTACTTCCACTGTGTGTGTCAGGTTAGCCCTACAAAGTATTATATGTAAGGTTGGAAATGTAAGTAAGCAGCACACAATTTGGAGGTTCCATTCCTTAACTTCTAGCCTGCCCTTGATTTGTTGGCAACTGCATATGATATTATTTACACTTAATATTCTCAGACATTTTGAGGCCAATGATATATAATAACTTACACACTGCATAGCTTAGATTACTGGTCAAATAAGTGAAGAATGACCTGAGTTCTGTAGTCTAAGTACCTAGATAAGTGGGGTCTATTCTCATTCCAGTCAATGGGATTTGTGTGTGTATGAACTCTTGTTTGACATTACAGAGAGCCTTTTACACCAGTATCATCAGCTATATCAGATTTTGTATATGCAGTAATCCCACTAGGCCAGAGTTAGACACTGGCCTGGAGGCCAGGCAGACATCACCCATCATCCTATATCAGACAGCTTACAGTGACATAGCTTTAACTCTATCCACATACATCATGATATGGTTTGTAGGCCCTGTGTTATCTTGCTGAGAAAGCCCTGCATTTTCTCCAGCTGCTGCATGTGTCTGTTGAGATACATGCAAAAGAGAACATTATACTTTATTACTGTTCTGATGAAGTTTGACTACAATGGTGTCATACAATCCCAAGATCTGAATATGATGGTGTGATGTATGATGTGCACAAGATAGGCTTTAAATACTAGTGTGGGCACTTGGTGGTGTGGTTGAAGTTTAGAGTGCTGTCTACATGTGTTGCTGGCATCACTTGGTGTCAGCATAGCAGGACTGTTGTCGGCGCTGTAATTAACATGGAATTCCACTTTTCAGATGGACAACCTAAAAAAGACACATTTCTGCATTTAGCTGTAGATTGTGTGCCTTTTTCCCCATTTATTTGTCTGTGTAACTCCTCCTGTACTATGTTATCATCATGGGTGGACTTCATGATTGCACCCAATATGCTAGAATCAGCAAACTCGGTAAGCCAAAGGCAATATATTTTAGCCTGGACTGTTGAGAAATAGAGTCCAAATAGTGAAGGGCCAAGCACAGATCCCTGGGGTTTGCCAATGGTGACAGCTCTACTGGTACTGTTTGATTCACCAGCTTTCACAGTATGTGTTGTGTCTGTGAGCAAATTGCATACCCATCTGCTGATGTAGGGGTTAATCCCTAGCTGGCAGGGTTTCTCAATGATACCTGTGTGGGGAATTGTGTCAAAATCCTAGGCCAGCTCACAATAGGCAATATGCATTGTCTTACCTTCATTCAGGCCTATCACATGGAAGCAGTGGCTTGTAACAACCTCGTATGATGCATTACATACACCTTCCTGATATGGTTGAATACACACTTCAATGCACTCTCCACATGAGCTTTATTCCCATACAAGGGTGTACATCAAGATGCATCCATCTGATTAGAGGGGACTGCACCTGATGCATGCATGTATAGAGACATCCTGACTCTCCTGGAATGTGAGGTAGACCAACATGTGATCATGGACCTCTTCCACATGTACACTAGTCATATTCTGGCTATGTGCAACATAGCTGTATGAGTTGTTTATTTTATTTTATTTTATTTGTTTATTTAAATAAAATATTAAATAAAAATAAATAAATAAAATATGTGTCCATAAACAGCTATATCACCAAATGGATAGACCAGTGTATCACATACATCTCACTATGTTGATATGTGTGACGTGACCTATATCTCAGGTTCAGTGATCAGGTCCATACATCAGGGCTGTCTGCTAGGCCCTTTACTGTCCATTAGTTAAGTGATGGACATCACGGATGACATACCCATGCTGTATCCACACAGCTGCCTGAAGGACAGAATGTAGGCAGTCATTGACTCCAACTGTGATATTAGTATAATACAGACAGTAGCAACACGTATGAAACACTGCTACAACAGGCATGACAACACCTGCATTGACAAGACACAGGGGTGGACTTGTTAATTCAAGAAACAAACACACCACCAAAGTATAATATATACACACTGTATAATCAGACCAATAGGTATGTGACCTGTGTGCTGGGTAGATGCTAAGTGGTACATCTACCAGCATGTGGTCACAGTGCTATTTCCATGAATGTAACTCAAGTACTGGGTCTGTGAAGGACAACCACATCAGAGGCCATAATACCTTCATGGTTCCCAGCCTTCATCACACCAATAACTTTACAATGTACCCTTCTTCATGTACCTCCCAACACATTTTCCAGTGATGTGTAACTGAAGTATACCACCATTGTCACAGTGTGCTGTCACACAGTGTATTGGCCATACCTAGGTATTTTTCTGTGGAATATACACAACTATCTGATGGTGCAGAACACCAATCAAGTTGTTATACATACACCTGTGTGTATATATATATATATATATATATATATATATATATATATATATATATCTATATATATCTACCATGCATGCAAGGCAACTGGCCTGTATTGCCCATACTGTTACATACAGGTATACCAGTGTCCTTCCTAACACCGCCAGCAGATGTTACAGTGCCAGGATAGTGTGAGTGGTTACCCTCATAGAGTGTGGATATATCATAATAGTTTTTCAAGTGTGTTTGTGCAGAATCATCTCTTATCACTACAAATCACATATGTTACATCAGAGGCATGAGATTACTGGTGGTATTATAGTGATATTTTCCATGATTGTGGCAAGTTCGTGTAATGTTTTCCATGAGCCTTTACCTGTGCCCACCTTGCTGGAGACCTGTGCTGAGAGTACACTCATATTCAGGCATATCAGTTTGCACAGCTTCACAATATGTACTCTATCCCAATTGTGTGTCAGATCCCTGTTATACACATAAAGATGCTTATCTCACGCAGACATCCTCCCCATTGTTATGTCACCTTGTGTGACAGTCACATAAAACACATTTTCACTGTACAGTCCCTACTGTACCATCTACATATGTGATTGGTGTTGCTGCTACAACCATCTTCCATTGACATGCCCTCCTCTGCTGGACATTAGGTAGTTTCACCAGTCCTCTTTCCCTGTGCTCATTCCTACAATTCATATGTGTGTCCCTATTCAGTACACACACTTCCCCTGAGTGTTCATTTTACATGGCAGTACATATCCCATTAAAAATCATTTACACAGTTTCAGTGCACAATGCCAGGAATGGGGTATCACAATAGTCGGCACTGTAAGTAGACTGTTCTCTACTGTGTTTGGACCATATATTTCACATTCATTCCTCGCAACTGTCCAGATATTCCAAGGATGTCCAGATCTGTTCCTTATCAAATTTGTGTCTTTATGCAATATCACTCGGATAATCTCAGGATTGATGTGTGTCAATATTACATACATTTGAGTTTGTATCTCTCATCTGTCCTGATTGGTGGAGAATGTCCAGTTTTTGTCTCATATTTCTGATCTTTTCCTCATAACAGTTTGGTTTTCTGGCAAATCATTGGCATGTCATTGCAGATTGAAGTCAGAAACTGATGACAGACATTGGAGTTTCAAACTTCATGCTCTTTGGAAAGTGCAGGCTACTGTGCAACCTATTATTCTATCAATGTTCTAAGTTTGGAAGAGCAGTATTAAAAATCTCTCCCTATTTTTGGGCCTTTGTGCCCCCCATTATTAATGGCTTTGTCCAGATTTCTTGCTCTAATAGGTTGAGAGGTATATTTATTGTTGTTTCATTCTAACACATTTCTAAATTACATCTATATCAAATATGTCCCTATTTCTGGGTTAATGTCCCTGCATTATATTGGCATTTGTGCAGATGTGTTGCAATAACACATTGACAGCTATCTGTGAAGCTCTGGTGAACACTGTGGCATTTCGTGCAAATCTGCGGACCATAGGTGCTTTGCTTGAAACAGAACTGATATCCATGTTTGCTTACTCAGTTTTCTGACCAGCAACACTGTTGCCAGCCACAAAACCATGCTTGCATGCACGGCATTAACATGCATTGTGCATTGGTACACACCGTGCACCCCCACATAAACATGTAAACTCTGTGTAGGCTTCACGCAGAGCCTACATGCAGTTTTTTGAATTCCGGAGATTTTTTTTTCACTGAACAGCTATACAATACATAAAGATGGGTGATTAGCATTGCTGCCTCATACTCCTTGGTTCATTGATTTGGTTCTTGGCTGGAATGCCTTCTTTGTGGATACTTAATGGCCCCCAATTCCATACGGGTTTTCACTCGGTGATTTGGTTTCTTCCAACATACCAAACGTCATGGAATAGGCAAATTGCCAAGCCTTCAGAATGTCCATGTGTGTGTGTACTGTAAATGAGTTAGTGTGTTTGTATGTGTCCTGTCACAGACTGGTATTCAGTTCAGAATTAATGGTTCTACCTTCCACCCACTAAGTACGGGGATACTCTCTAGCTCCCACGTGACCTTGAGCTGGATTAAGTGGATAAGTGGATAATGAAAAAAATGAATTAATACAAATAATTGGCTTTCTTCAAACTGCTCCATTGCAGTAAAGTCAGACTCAAATATGTTTATAATTAGTATTCCCTACTTGAAACACACATTTGACAAGCACACTGCATATTTATAAAGCAAATGTGAAACTTTCGATTTATCCAATCCAACTGTTGGGTACGAACCCACTTGTCACATCAAATCCAGCCTTCTGCTACTGCTCCTGTCCTCAAGCTTAATTAGACATTTCCTCCCATGATTCTTTTGTGCCCTCACTAACCTGAAATCTTGTTTGCTGCCCTTTGAATAGATGAATCTATTTACCACAGCCAAACATTTTTTGCTATTTTAGATCACATTTCATTTTGTGAAATGCTATATATGATATTAACCCTTGTATATTTATATTATATAAATAGATAGAAACATATGTGTGTATGTCTGTATGTATGTGTATGTTATTCTCATTTTTACATACTGGTTGCCTACTTTTGTTACTTCTTCAGCCCCTAAATGATGCATAGACAGGAGGCATAATGTCCCACCATCACTTTATGTACTTAAAAATAAATAAACAAATAAATAAGAGTCTTAGTCTTAGTCTTGTACGATTACTATAGATACACTTGGTGTTCTAACTGTTAGTGTTTTAGTAGCCACTGTTAGTTTGGAAAAGAGCTTCAGAAAATCTGACAAGTGTGGCCATAAAATTTAATCTGAGCATACCCATCATTTTTGTGTGGTGTGCCTTGGGCTGAAGCACCTGGAGGCAGATTGTGCTATCTGGAAGGCCTGTGAACTTCAGTCACTAGCAGACCACAGATATAAAATTTAAAGGATCTTCTCCCACTTAGCAGACAGGCATCTCTAGTTCTGTAAGCTGGAGAAAAGAAAGGGCAAGGAGAAAGAAAATATACAAAGGAAGAGAAAATCCACTGAGACCTACCCTTGCTGGGTTCCAAAAGTCCCAAGACAAAAACAAGCACAATTATATTTGGTGCCAGTGTAGGTGTGAATGTCTCATCTTTCCTCAGTCTCTGAATCTTTTGTCATTTAGAATAAGTCTCCTAGCATAGAGCTGAGCAGGTATTCTTTGGTGAAAGAATTATCCAACTTCCTTACCTCCAGACAACCTTCTAACTCTATGAACTTGCAAACTCTTCACTTAGGTCTGCCAGGTCCTTTCACCACTGAAGTTGATTGGGACAAGATGATGAGGGCTTTCCTGAAGGCACAGATAAAGATGGTTATCAAGCCACCCCCCTCTGTTTCATGGGTAGATTGCTTTGGCCCAGCCTCACCCTTAGCAGCTTTTTCCCTGGTCTTAGTAGTGGAACTAATGGCTTTGGATCCAGTATATCACCTGGAGTCTGTTTGCTTAACACCAGCCATTCCCTTTTCATCAGAGTTGACATCTACTTTTTTCATCACCTGTTTCATTTAACACTGAGATCTTTGATGTCAGTGGAATCTTGGGGCTGATTGCTCTATGTCAAGTCTTCGGCACCATTACCAGCACCATATTGCTTGGTTCCTTTTTCAGTGTCAGAGTCCCTGGCCTTTAATACATCAGTACTGATCTCCACCTCAAGATTCACCAGTTCTTTCATTCCAAGGGCATCCTACCTAAGTGCCACTTACATCTGCTTCATTTGAGAAGGGCACAATTCTGGTTCAGTCATGTCTGATTCTGATGGCTTTGGTGATGGTTGTAGAGGATATGAAGAGGATGATTGTCATGCCACTGAGAATACAGAAAGACAAACAGACCTCCAACCAATATTGACTGCAGCCACTGGCATCCACTTATTTGGTCCTTCAGTCACTTTATCACTCATCCCTATGACAGAGCAAATGAGAAAGCCTTAAGAAACTAGTGCAGCTTCTATCAGAATTTTCTGGAGATTCTGGTAAGCCACTCCAGATATCTGCAGGAAAAGGACGTTCAAAATGAGGCTCATAGACACCCCTGCAAGAGTCCCTGACATCAGACACTAACTTGGATAAGAGAGAGGGCTCCACTCAGTCCCTTCCTGAAGAAGCCAGTGAGATCCTTGAATTGATTAGACAGTGGGGATCTTGGCCAACTGATCTCATCCCTCAGGATAAAGAAGTGTTCTTTAGGGCTGACCATTCTGCACACTCTGTCCCTTGGCTGGTCGCTTCTGTTATAAGATGGCTAGCAGAAGGGAGCACCTGCTCCCTCTTGGTTGGTCCCTCCTGTCAATCATCTTATAAATGTTGATGCTAGGAGGACATGGCAGGAACTGACCCTACCTCAAAAACCTGACAAAAGTCTGTGCTCAAATAAGGATATGCAGCACTTGTCCAAGTGCCCTCTGGTGGACTCTGTGTTTATTACAACAGCCTCCAAGCAGAAGCTGGCAGATGAGGCAGTGGCTATCCATCCAGCTAACAAGAAATCTAGAGAACTGAATGGAATGAGGAAGCACTCTTATGCCTCAGGTACTTATGCGCTGATGGCATTGAATTATGTGACACATATAAATCACTTCTAAAGAGATTTAACATATCAGGCTTTAGATTCTTTGTGGAAACCACCCACAACTAAGTCAAGGAAGCAAGTCAAGACCAATGTGGGTACTATGCTGAATATTAAAAATCATTTTGTGCATCTACATCTGGAGTGGTGGGTACCGACATCACTCTAAGATGTTATGATTGGCTTTGCCTTTGTGATTTTGTGGACAATTTAAGTAATATTTCATCAATGTCCCCCTTGATGGATCTGCCTTGTTCAAACCCACAGTGAAAGGCAGATTGAGGTGTGATCAAGAAACTAAGGCCCTGTCTGCTATAGATGACAGATTTGAGACCCCTCAAATATCCTTTAACAGGAATCAGAAGGGGTCAATGTATCTATTGTTTATAAACCCACTGTGTCAAGCCTTTGATTCCTGTTTGGACAGAGGAAGCCATGGCATAGGCATTCATTGCAATGGGTGCTGACCAAGAGATCATGTGGGGTCCACAAAAACATGGATTTTGGGACCCTTTTCAGGCAAAACGACCCAACATCCCTGAAGGCTAACATGATTGTTGAGCCATGGAGGCAGTCAGGGGCTGTTTATCTCTCCAATCAGCTGCATGGATGCCCGTCACACAGAGCAAATGGGTACGAGAGAGAAAGAGATTATCCCGACAATATACCATATCCTTTTTCCATCTCCCTAATCCCCTCAGTCTTAGCCACTCCTAGATGCTCCACACCATTATCTCAAAGCAGCAAAAAGAAATGTTCATCATATTGATTACTACTGCAGTAGCCCTAGCTATTTGGGTTATATCCAGACAAGGATATAACAGTTGTCCAGCTTCCAAAGCTTCTTGGCATCGTCCATGCACCCAAACTGTCAGGCAGCTCAAGTTGAACTGACTAAAAGACAAGTTTTGGTGCAAAGCCCTTCAGAACATTAGTGCTACCAAAAAGTACACTCAAAGCTTTTGAGGATCGAGGGTTGGCTTATGTCTTTCTTTGTTGGGCCGATAAGTTCCCTTTGGGGGAAGGAACTTGCATTTTCTTAATTTTGTTGATATTGTATTAGTTTCCTCATTAGGAAAGTCATTTTAAATCTAGGAGGGTTGTGTTTTACTGGACTGTTGTAAGAATGTGATGCAATTTTAGATGGAGTACTTATTTTTTTTTTGTCAGTTTAAAAAGGGTGTAAAGGAACTGAAAAATTTTATGTGGAGAAATTGTTTATTTTACCTTGGTGGAGCTGGGATAGTGTTTTAAAGTGTTTTTAACTGTGTCTTTTTGTCAAAAAAGTAACTTTTATGGACTGGTAGTGCTTACCTTCAATTGCTGCTTTCCTTATACAGGAAAGAGGCACCCTTTTTGGCTTGACCATGGAATGGACTACAGGGCCCATGGTTAGACCTTCTTCCATCCACAAAAAGAAAAAAATTAAGCAAACAGCCTTTGCTACCACAGCAGGCTAGCAGTTTGCCTCATCTGCAAGTAAACGACTCTGCTGTGGCTATTTGTTGTACCACAGACCACTCATTTTTTTTTACCCTGGATACCTACTGCCACTATGGACAGGGGTTATCTGTGACCTCTGTGGCTTTTGAGGTCCCCTCAGTAAGCAAGGAAGAGCTACTCTTATCAGTCCTGGGAGAGTGAACATGGAAGTTTCCCTGTTGTGTCAGAATCCTATGTCCATCCCAGGATGAGTTCAGTAGAGCTCTACTGTTCATCATCCCTACTGAGTCTCAAGGGTGATGGACTGATTTGGAAAGCGTGTGTACACTTCAGCGACTTTTTCTGTAAGAGTGTTGAATTACATGGCACATGTGATTCGGCTGCAGCTATACCTCGTGAAGGAGATTGCTGAGTCGACCCCTGAATCCATGTCAGCGGAGGACAAGAAGACATTTTCCACTTGTATGGCCACTCTGAACTTATTAGCGAACACTTCTATGTGTTATCTCTCCCATACTACCGAGGGAGCTGCTAGAGCAGCTGGTACAGATGTCGCCATCAGGTGACATGCCTGACTCTGTCTCTGTCAGTTTTCAGAACCTTTTAATACGTCTTCACCAATGCCCCATATGACGGTTCCTCCCTTTTCGGGAGTCAGATTTTAGTTCAGAGTGAGACGGATGAGAAGACTCTATCTGTCATTGGGATCCACTTTTCAATGCCTCAAAAATTATTTTCTAGGAATCAGCGAGGGACTAAGAAGATGTGGTTCCGGAAGTCTCAGACCTTTTCCCAGACACTCAGACTCACCTTCCCCCAGGGACAAAGGGGAGTACGATAGAGGCAGAGGGGTTCCAAGAAATTACGGGTCTCCAGAACCATTCTTGGATAGACCCACACAGCAACCCTGAAGGGTTGCTTGACTGCTCATCTCTGGAGGCAGTAGGGGGCCAGTTATCACTACACCTAATGGAGTGGGAGTCCATCACAGCAAATCATTGGGTGTTGCAGATTATATTCAGAGGCTATTCAATCCCATTCCTCGAGCCACCTCTAGCACCAAAACACCTCCCGGATGTTCCACCCATGCACAGGGAGAATGCAGCACTGGAAATAGCAAAGCTGCTAAGAAAGCAAGTCATCCAACCCGTCCCCCTCAACCACTTTGGATCAGGCATTTATTCCAGGCTCTTTTTGGTACCAAAGAAAATGGGGGACCTAAGACCCATTTTGGCTCTATCCACCTTGAACCTGTCAGTGGCCAAGGCAAAATTCTGGATGGTCACACTTCAGTCTATCCTGGCCTTTCTGCAGGAGAATGACTGGGTGTGCTTCATTGACCTCCAGGATGCGTACTATAATATCAAGATGGATAGGCACTCTCGGAGGTTTCTCCACTTCCAGGTAGGAGCCAGTTATTATCAGTTCAGAGTGCTCCCCTTTGGTCTCACCACAGCTCCTAGGGTGTTTACCAAAGTGATATTAGTAGTAGCAGCTCACCTGAGACTCCAGGGAATTCAGGTTTTCCCCTGCCTGGACTACTGGCTTCTTGCTGCCCCCTCCAGGCATCAGGTTTGTCAAGCGAGGGATTCCTTTCTTCTACTAGCCCAGAGGTTAGGCATCACCATCAACCTCAGCAACTCATCTCTGACCCCAGTTCAGACCTTAGACTTCAGTGGGGCTCGGTTAGACACTATTCAAACAAGAGTTTTCCTTACTCCAGACAGGATACGCAGTCTGAAGCTACATGTTCTTTACGTTCTTCAAACTCACTCTCCGACAGCAGAAGTAGCACTATAGGTGTTGGGGTCCATGGTGGCCATGATCAATCTTTTACCCTTGGCGCATCTTCACATGCAGTTCCTTCAGTGGACCCTTTCCATACAATGGTCTCTGTTAGATCTCCCATTGTCTCATCCTGTCTGAATCTCTCCAGTGTGCAGGAATGTTCTTTGGTGGTGGATTCATTCCTCAGACCTGGTACAGGGGCGTCCTTTTCTCCCACCATTCCCTAAGGCCACGGTGACTAAGGATGCCTCCCTGCTGCAGTGGGGAGGCATTTCTCAGGAAGGACAATTCAAGGCACGTGGTTCTCCTATGAGACCAGTTTGCATATCAACATCTTGGAGATGAGGGCTGTGCTTCTCATATTGCAGGCTGTCCATGCCCATCTTCCCTTGGGAATGATCACTATCCAAACAGACAATATGTTGGTAGTCTGGTACATCAACAAACGGGGGGAACCAGATCTTATCCCCTTTGTTGCAAAGCCATGAGAGTGTGGGAATGGGAATCTCCAGCAGCCGTTTTCTGGTGGCAATGCACATTCCGGGATGGTCCAACATTCTAGTGGACAGGCTCAGCAGATCTATCCTGATGCCTTATGAGTGGTCTCTGAATCCTTCTGTAGCAGAACAGATCTTTCATAAGTGGGTTCAGCCTTACTCTGATGTATTCGCCTCTCCTTCCAACGTGAAATGCAGCGAGTTCTTCACTCTGAATCTCCCTCAGGGGGAAGTCCCGAGAGATGCTCTGATTCATGCTTGGCCTCATGGTCATCTGTATGCTTATCCTCCTCTACCCTTGATACCAAAATTCCTTCAGAAAGCTCGCAGGCTGGGGAGCTTTGTGATTCTCATTGCCCCATTCTGGCCTTGCAAAGTCTGGTTTCCCTCTCTGTGGTCACATCTGGTGGCTTCACCATGGACATTGGATCCAGTTCTGGATCTCATTTCTCAACCCTCAGGGACTCCCCATCCAGACCTGGACAGTCTAAAGCTCACTGCTTGGTTACTCCAGTTCCCATGATTATCAGGACTCTTGGTTTATCTTCTCCCGTCAAAAGAATTCTGGTGGCGGTTCTAAAGTTTTTTACCAGGAAGGTATACTATAGCAAGTGGAAACATTTTTCTATATGGACTTCACAGCATGCCTTGGATATTTTTGCTTCTCCAGTTTCTGTGGTGTTGGAATTCTTATCAGGGATTTTTCAACAAGGCACCAGTTCGTCCACAGTCAAAGTTCAACTGGCTGCGATTTCTAATTTTCATGTTGGGGAAAATATGGCTTCCTTGGCATCTTCAAAGCTTTGCAAGACTTTCCTTAATGGTACCTTTCTTCTGAGACCCCCAGTGAAGGATCCTACACCACCGTATGATCTTGCATTAGTGCTTCATGCTTTAGTTTCACCCCCCCCCCCCCTTTGAAGCTGCAGCTTTGGTGGATCTGCAGTTTCTGTCCTGAAAGACTGCATTCTTAGTTGCCATTACTTCTGCCAGGAGACTGTTGGAACTTCAAGCCCTATTGGTCAAACTCCCTTATATGATTTTTCATAAGGACTGGGTGTGTTTGCGCACTAACCCATCTTTTCTTCCCAAAGTACCTTCAATCTCCCAGTTTTCTTTCCAAATTTTCAAAATAAGGGAGAATATAAATTTCATTTGTCCACGGTGGTGATGCTGTGGTAGCATTGTCGCCTCACAGTAAGACGCTGTCCGGTTCGATTCTCAGCTAGAGCGTCTTCTGCGTGGAGACATGCATGGATGGGCGTACCTTCATCGAAGGTTGTGCGTCAGGGCTGGTAACTCGGCACATAAAAATCAACTACCAATCATTAGCGGACCGGAGTTCCGCTGTGGCGACCCCTAACATGGAAAAGCCGAAAGACTCAACAACATAAATTGCATTTGTTGGATGTACACAGACAGTTATTTCTATTTGCACAGGACAAAAGCATTTTGTAAATCTCACCAGCTTTTTGTTTCGTACTCCAGACCTTTTTTAGGGAAACCAATCTCCAAAGTTACTATTGCCCATTGGATTTCCCAGTGTATCATTTGGGCGTATTTTGTCAGGGGGGTTTCCCCGCCAGGTCAGGTGAAAGCACATTCTACCAGACCTATGGCCACTTCAGTGGCTTTTTGGTCCAGAGTTTTGTTGGATGATATTTGTTCTGCAGCTACTTGGTCCTCATCTCATACCTTCATTTCACATTTTAAATTGGAGATCATATCCAGGAACAGGGCATCCTTTGGCTCCACCATGCTCCGATATATCCATCCATAAGGGCCTCCCAGATGTTTAGTAGCTGGGGACTGTCTCCCACAGGTTGAAGATCAAATGAAGACAACTACTTCAGATAAAGAAGTTATGTACTCACCATAATGTTCCATCTGAGTAGTTGTTCTTCATTTGTCTTCAACCATCCCCCCTCCTTCCCCATGTCTTGAAAAGTTTGTTGGCTATATAAGTATAGAAGGTGGACACCTTCACGGTGCACTTTTGTCTTTCTCTTTGTTCAGGAATTTTTTTCTAGTAGTGATAAGGTCCTGTTGGGTTGGGTGTGAGTAATGGCTTGGGCAGCAAACTCGATCTGAAGGGAGGAAGGAGACAGGGGCATTATGGGTAAGTGGAGGAGCTTCGAGCTAGGATCAGATGCTGGATATGTGGTTGAGTCAGATCCAATACAGATCCGCGAACCCATAGGTTGAATACAAATGAAGAACTACTCAGATGGAACGTTATGGTGAGTACATAACTTCTTTATATATATATATATATATATATATATATATATATATATATATATATATATATATATGTATATACATATATATATATATATATACATGTATATATATATATATATATATATATATATATATATATATAGGGGGTAGTGCACAGCTACTCAGGTGGATTTACAGACCAAGTTTGAGAATGTACTGCACCTAGTTAACCATGATCTCATTTCTTTACCATAATGTAATCAGTGGAAAAGATTTCACATTTCTTAAACTTTTTTAGGAAGCAGTGGGTAGAGGACAACAGAAAAGAGCCTTGTACAACCCATAATGTACAGACCAAGCTGACACAGTATAATGGTCCACAGGGTAGAGAGATGCCCACCCAGTTTAGTTAATGTAAGATGAAAGGTCATTAAGTCCTGGAGTTACCATAGAGAGGTCCTGGTCAGTTCAAAGTGTATATAAATGTTTCTAAAATAGGTAGACTTTGCCCATGCAATATAGGGGTACCCAGTAATGATAGAGGGTGCCAGCTGTCTAGACAAGAGAGCAGGACCCAAGAACCTGAAATAGGGTCAAGTCTACAAAATGAGGTAAGGGTGTAGAGTAATGCAGAACCACATAGAGAATGTGGGGCTTTTAAAACAAGAGATTATTAAAAGAGGCACCCTAAAACTTCAACAACTGTTTGAGATGAGAGTAAAGAATAATGAAGAACCACAGAAGGAGAATGGGGATTCAGAGAAAGTTGTAGTTAAGGAAAAACCTTTAGAATAATATTGTGAACTACTTTTTCTCAGGAAAAGTGGAACACAGAGGTTCCTGTACTTGCCATATCCAGAGAAGAAACGTGACCCCCAACCTCCTAGGACCTGGGAGAAGAAGGAGATTTCAGTCTCTCTGACCTTCAGGTAGGTTGAGTTTTATAAAAGATCAGTGGGAAGATGTGCAGGAAAAATTTCTTTTGAATAGGATAGCTAACGACAAAGAAGAGATCAATCTACACCTTCTGGTATCCAAATTGTGTAGAAAACAGTTATGAAAATAGCTAATAGCCATGTCTTGGGACATTTAGGAATGGACAAAACCAAGGCAGGAGTCCTAAATAGATTTTACTGGCTAGGTAGTATAACAGAGGTGGAAAACTTCTGTGCTGGGTTTCCCTAGGTGTCAATGGATGGCCCCTAACCTGAAGTTTCAGAATCCCTTGATCCCTAAGTTCCCTTTAAGATGATTGCAATGGACATTATGGGACTATTGACTAGGTACAGCAGCAACATACACTAGTGTATACTGGTGGTGCTAGACTATGCTTCTTAATTCCCCAGAGCTATTCCTCTTAGGAAAGCTAATTCCAGGGCATTTATCAGAGCACTCCTTTTATTCTTTTCTTAGGTAAGAATTCCTAAAGAACTTCTAATGGAGCAGGGTATGCCCTTTAAATCAAAAGTTATGACACATCCATGCCAAGGTCAGTAAGTTCAAAGCTCAAAACTTCATTGTAACCTAAACTGATGGTTTGGTGCAAAGATTTAACTGCACCTTGAAGTCAATGTTGCAGAAGGTAATTGAAAAA
The DNA here is from genome assembly GCF_019279795.1 of Protopterus annectens. Lineage (NCBI taxonomy): Eukaryota > Metazoa > Chordata > Ceratodontiformes > Protopteridae > Protopterus > Protopterus annectens. The sequence continues at coordinate 435,173,861 of NC_056751.1, read as the reverse complement.
GATGGTAAGAAGTGTGATAAATTATTGCCTTATGTAATGTTCTCCATTTGAAAGGTACCCCAGTGTTCTACAAGGTTTATTCATTTAAGTTATATTATGGCAGAAGGCCTGAAGAACTATTACATATACTGAAAAACAAGGGAAGAAGAAAAAGCACCTTTTAGAAATGCCACTAGATACTGTACAGACCTCCATGACAGACTGAAAGCTATGATGCCTGTTGTGCATTTACAGAAAAGGGCTCAAATGAGCCAAGAAGAAGTGTATAACTGGAAGGTCCAGAGCAGGAATTTTCAGGTTTGGGACCGAGTTCTACTTCTGGTGCCCATATCTGAAAACAAATTCCTTTGCTAAATGGTAAGGACCTATGAAATTACAGTGTGAGTGAGTGAGTGAATGAAATAAATTACAAAGTCAGGCAACCAGGAAGGAGACGTGTTGATAAAATTTGTCATATAAGTGTTCTGAAACCTTGGAGGGAAGTGCAAGTCAGTATAGTGGACATGGTATCTGAAGGTAGAGAGATCATGAAAAAGAAAGACAAATGTCTTCATACCCTCTGGTGATACTTAATGAAACCCTTTCAAAGCCTCAAAAGCAGAATCCAAGGAGTTTCTTCTGAGGAATTAATAATTTTTTTAGAACCAGCAAGAAAAATTATTCATATAGAGGCATTCAAAGGGAAGAAGGTCAACTTAAAGCCCTACCAAGTAGAAGAAGCTCGAAAACAAGAAAACAAATTGTTAAGGAGAGAAAAAATGATGAACTAGTTGAAGGTTATTGTGTAGCCTATAAGTGACTGGAATATAGCCATTTTTTGGTTCCAACACAGGACAGAACAGTTTGGTTCTGCAGTGACTTCAGAAAGCTTAATAGTATCACCAAATTTGACTGCTTAGGGTGGATGAATTGGTGGAGTCGTCAGGGAAGGCTAGGTTTCTGACCCCCCCCCCCCCAGTCTTCACAAAAAGATATTGTTAAATTTCTTTGACTAACAAGACTAGAGGACAGGGTATTCTCCACAGCTGATAGATTGTTCTTAGTATACAGCCTTACCATTCTGCTTCTACAGCTCATGCTGAGGCCTACCTAGATGATATTGTCATCCATTCAAAGGATTGGGATTCCACCCTCCTAAAGGTGCAGGCAGTGCTACACTTGCTGAAGAGGATGGGTTTACTGTTAATGCCCCTAAATGTAAAACAGGGATGATTGAGGAGAGGTACCTAGAAGACTTGATTTAAAGTGGCCAAATAATAATAATAATAAGAAGAAAAGATGAAAGCAATTAGGACCTGGCCCAACCCTCAAACCAGTAAATAAGTTAGGGCCTTTTTGAGGGTTAACTAGATACTACCAAAAAAGCATCTCTCACCAACCTCACTGTGGGGAATTTGTGGTCCTGAGAAGCATTTCCAAATGCTCAAGCAATGCCTCTGTGCAGAGCCAGTGTGGTCTCCCCTGACTTCTTCTTGTCACTTTTTGCATGTACGGACATCTTAGAGGTTAGCTTGGAGACTGCGTTAGCACAAAAAGTGGGAAATGAGGAACATCTGATATCCTATTTTACCAATAATCCATAAGACAGAAGCTCCACCATTGAAGGAGAGTACATGGATAGCAGATGCGCTAAAATATCACTGAGATAGTACCTATTGAGCAGGGAGTCCAAGCTGGTCACAGATCATGCTTTACTAGCAAAACAATTGGAATGTAAAGCTGTATAGCATTAAGCTATTCCATTCCATTTCTGTGTTCACCATTACCTCATATTTGCCACCACAATACAGACTGTCTGCCAAGGGTTCCTTGACCTTCCAACATGCTTGATGTCAGTGGGTTCAAGTTGGGAGGGGGAGTATCATAGTGGGGCATCTCCAGCAGGTAACTGTCCAGCAGATAGGATAAACAGAGCAGAAACAGGATAATTTGGCACTGTGACACTAGTTTGGACCAAACATGATGTACTTAGATGGCATAAGAGCTTTAGGAAGGCTGTTGTTTTGGAAAAGATAGCAAAATCGAGTAATGGGGAAAGTCCCTTTCCACCAGCATGCTTGAGTTTCCAGGTGGAAAGTTGGAGTTAACTTGCTGCTTTTTAAGGAGAAAGCATGTCCAAGATTGCAGAAATCATTGGAACTTTAGAGTAATGTGAATCACTTATGTTTCTGCAGTTGCTTTGAGGTAAAAAGCGATTGTCCAAGACCAGGGCAGTTGGCTCTGAGGTAGCAGTCCAGAAAGAAGTCCGTATTTGCCAGTGAAAGTTCTGGTAATAGGAAACTTGAAGAATAGCTGCACCATACCACAGGAATTGTATTAACTAACTGTTTTGTTAAAGCAATGGTCGTGAGAGACTTATAAACCTGTTAGAGTAATAGTGACTGTTTCCCTTAACATGTGCTTATGGGTTTTATTTCAGGGTAGAGACTGTTTTGTGCAACAGACATCTAGTTTATGGGCTTGTCTGCAAAAGGTGAAGGTTTGAGGGAGCATCAGCTGTAAAGCTAATATTGTGCACCTGTCTGAGATGTGACCATGAATGCAGCAAGCATCTCAAAGTTTTTACTTAGCTACAAATTTTTAGTATGTTGCTATTCTCCCATAGATTATTTTCCTGGCAAAAACAGCCTGTTTTGTGTTCCAGAAATGAAAGTGCCTGTTTGGATGAAACTGAGTGAATTTACTGCCAAAACATCACACCACATGCACTTGTACTCATTTGCACATGCACACACGCACGCACGCACACACACACACACACATACATGCATATGCACACACACACTATTACTGGGACTTAATTAGGCTTTGCAATATGAATATTACAAGTATAAGTATATTAACAAGTACATTACTAGACAATTATGTGATAATCTGATAACCACTCATCGTATAAGGATGGAAAACATGTAATTTATTTCAATACTGTAGGCATTTTGTGAAAAGATTAAATACCATTAAATATGTTGTTTGAGTGCTTTTATTTCTTTCATTGAGTCTGATTTATGGTAATTATTTGGCTCCAATTTAAATAAGTGATCATGTGATAAGAAAGGTTTTGAACTTAAAACATCATTTGAAACTCTGTGTGACAAAAGCTAGCTTAATTCCTGACTTCCAAATAATAACATCTAGACATAAAAGCCTGTGAAAGGGAAAAATCAGAATTCTACTACAAAAGCTTGCTATTAACTAATATTTAGGGATAATTATAATGAAATAATTGTTGCATAAATTAAATAGCAATTAACTTTTTTCCTCCATTTATGTGAATGATTTTTAAAACTATGATGTTAATGTGCTCCCTCCTATGAGAATAATTTATCAAATGTTGAAGAGCAATTGGTGTTTTATACACAGTGAAAATATTCACATCTATAAGCACGGGGAAGGCATAGTTTCATCACTTGAAATAATTTTTGAAGTTGTAGTTTTTCTTAAATCTTCAAGTAATGTTGCTCATTCAGTCATGTTTGTTTTAGGCTAGCTTTCTGACAGACACCTATCAATATGTGCTTGGATAATGCAGATCTTTATTTGATAGTGTGCATGCAATAGTTAAGAAAAATAATTATGGCATTAAGAATCAATAAGCCAATATATTCTTGTCAAATAACTGAGGAAAAATCATAAGTTAAATGGCACAATTACAAATTAAACTAAGCCCAAGAGTAATATTTCTTTAATTAGCCGTTGTCTTTAACAGCTGCTTTTGAAATGCAATTAGTAGTGTTTTCTTTGTTTTTAGGCGAAAAGTAAGCTACAGAGAGTATCCACCAACTTTATGAGATAGCCACTGCTTGGAATACTGGGAATACTACGAAACTAAAACGCTGCACCCATACCTCTCAACTGTCCAGATTTTTGCATCTTGTTTTTGGTCTGTTTCTTATAATATAGTTTTCTGGCAAATCTTTGAGGATTGAAGTCACTAAATAATGACAGACAGTTTGAGTTTCAGACTTCATATCCTTCCGAAAAGATATCATGATGCCACATCTGTCATTCTATCAACTTTCTAAGCTTATAGGAGCAATATTTAAAATCTGTCCCTATTTTTGGACCTTTGACCCCCCCCCCCCCATCTTTCTGGCTTTGTCCAGAATTTTTGTGCTTTGAGGTTGAGAGGTATGGCTGCACCTCAAAATGCATTTTATTTTTCTTGAATTGTTTCATAGGGAGTATCTACCTTTTCCATACAAACTTGAATGATGCAGGAAAAAGATTACAATTGCACATCAGGTTTTAGACATTTTTTTGTACAAAACAATGAAACAGGTAGTACAGGATGATAACTGATGAATGTGACTATGAAGGATGCCAAATGATTTGATTTTTGTCATTCTACTTAGGAAAGTTATATAGAAGGAACAAAAATATTGAATGCATAAATGAATGTACAAAATATTGATAAAAGCACACTCATACTGGTTCTCAGGCACATTGTGTTGAGAATCTTTTGAGTCTACATAGCAAGGTTAGATGCCTAGAAAGCATCTGTCCACTTATTCTAGGGTTCCATCTGTAAGACAACAGACATCAGTAAATGAAAAGAAGCTCTAAGATACAGAAAAACATGTATTTCTAAGAATAAAAACAAGCAATAATTCCTGTGATCACTATTTCTGCCATTCTGAGAACAGCAGAGGGATCCACATGTGCTTATACACAACACACACACACACACACACACACACACACATATATATATATATATATATATATATATATATATATATATATATATATATATATATATAAATATAAACATCTGCTAACTAAACATTTAGGCTGTAGTAAGAATTTTTAGCTGTATATCTGAACAGCACAACATATTCATCTCATCTCCATATTGCAGTGTAGTTGTTCATTATGTCTGGGTGTTCATAGAAAGAATGCCAGCTAAATTTTGGTCCATGCTTTTAGTGTACTTGTAATGCATTTTGATTATCTCAGTTTATGCTATGAAGCTTTAAACATTCCTAAATGTTTTTTACATTTGGTAGCAATTTACAGGTGAATTGTATCAGTCTGGTTTCATTCTTTCTTCCTTGTTTTGAGTTAAACTTGTGGGTATGTAGCATGCTTATTTTATTACATTAAGGATAGCTGTAGATCAGTCAAGACTGAAGGGTTTTTTGTCAGAGAGCCATTGTATCGCAACAATAGTAATTGTGCACTGATGTGAGCTGCTGTAAATCCTGCATATCTAAGAATGTGCTGATTACAAAACAATGCATTTATAAAAATGCACAGAAAGCTTCTATTTAGGTATGCAGCACAATGCAAATAAGGGAAAGAGAGGTGAAGGCCCTTCTTTTAAACTAATAACATTCTATTTCTGTCTAGATTATATAGACTTATAACAGATATGATACTGAAAAAACACATGCAAAAGCAAATTGCTATCACATAACTCACATGTAGTTACCTGTCTGTAATATTTACACATAAGTGGATTATGCTAATTTTAGTTATAAACTTCAATGTGTTTGCGTGTGTGTGTGTGTGTGTGTGTGTGTGTGTGTGTGTGTGTGCGTGCGTGCGTGCGTGCGTGCGTGTGTGTGTGTGTGTGTGTGTGTGTGTGTGTGTGTGTGTGTGTGTGTGTGTGTGGGGGGGGTCGCAGATCAAAAATGCTGACATTCAAATCCATTAAAAAAAAAAACATAAATCTGTTCATTATTGCAGTTAAACATTTTTAAGGTAGGAAGGTTACGGATCGATCCAGGCAGAAATGATGAAGGCTCTAAATATTGTTAGATTAAGGTAATTAGTGTGCCATTTCAGTGTTGCAAGGAAAACAAGAATAGTGCCTCTGGACCGGTATACTAGGGTGATCCTTATTTTTAGAAAGGGAAGACAGGAAGGTGTATTGCAATTATATAGGAGTAATGATTTTCAGCCTATCTGCAAATGTGTATGCTAGGTGCTGCTTAGAGACTCAGTTGGTCCTATTAAGTATCTGATTCAGGAGGATCAATGTGGATACCATCCTGCTCATGAAATAGTACTTTCATTTTGACCTTGTACAGTTATTGGATGGGCCATAGGTATTAGCCAGCATGGCCTATATGTGTTTTGCATACCTAAAGAAGGAAAGTACTATGGGAGGAGCTGCAACTGTGCAAAGTCCCAGGGTCACTGCTGCACACTATTCAGACTCTATTTGTAGATCCAGTGTTGTGCCTGCATTCCTAATATTGACAGATACAGTCATGGTGGGTGTGGAAGTATGACAAAGATATGTGTTTGTTTTGCTTCGTGTTCTTGAATTTCACGGTCGATAAAATAACAAGGTATAGCTCAAGTTTGGAGAGGGCACTCTTCTGGGATACAAGAGTTGCACCTTTGTTATCTGAAAGAATCCAACTTTATGACACAGAGAAAGGAAGCCCTGACTGTGACCCAGATTCCTCAGGATTAACTAATCACCCAAGCATTACAGAAAGCAAAGCAAGAGGGAAGGTCAGTGCCAAGTTGCTATTCTGTGGAGAAGGAGCGTGCTTGGTTCGCTACTGTGCTGACACCTACTGGAAGCTGTTTTTATAGCAAGTCTAACATCCAAAAACGAAATAAGATAGAAAACTCACTTTATTTTTAACCAAAAAAACAAAGCTTTCAGGAGTATCCCTTCCTCAGTGTTGATTAATACATTTCTAATTAAAAGTGAACACATTATATAATAAACGGACAAATACCACATGACACAGCCAGCCTATAAAAAACAATACATAAAAAGTCCAATCATAGTATTAAAGCTGTAGGACTCTATTTTAAAACTCTTATTAAAAAATATATTTTTAAACAAGACCTATAAAATATGTTTATACTACATATAAAACAACTGAACACTGATTTATTACTAAAACTTTATGTATAGAACAGTGTAAATAAATGAAATATGCTTAATGATACTGTTTTTGCTTAAATTCCAGCATTGGCTTAATAGTCACCATATTATTCAGCCCGGGTTTTTTGTCTGCATTTAGCCTGACTATCCATTTATATTCAGCGATATCTAATTTATTAATTATATCGCCTAATCTTAGACTTCTCTCTATTATCTGTAGAACTTTAAATTTAAAAGTATGTTTTTCATTCTCATCACTCCTATGTAAAGCTAAAGCATTCATGAGAACATGTCTTCTCATTTCTGATTTATGTTCTATGATCCTATCTTTTAAGGATCGTGAGCATTTGCCAACATAAAACCCTGGGCATTGTGTACACGTAGCTAAATATGCAACAAAGGCAGTTTTACATGTTGCTTGGCATCGTATATCAAATTTAATTTTACTTTGTGGGCATATAAACATTTTCTCACTACAAATGTCATTACAACAGCTACATGAAAAACAAGGAATTGTACCTATTTTAGTTGCTATGGCTGATGGTACTAGATTCGTTGCAAAAGCCTTATAGCATAACCTTCTCTTTAAATTCAACATATTCCTATGTGAAAACCTTGGGATAGTTCCCAAAAGTTTATTTAATTCAGGTTGAGCCATAAGTATACGCCAATTTTTTCCAATGATCTGTTTAACATACCTTGTTAAGTTATTGTATGTCAAAACATATCTTACAACATTATGTGGCATATCATGTTAATTTTCTTGATAAGCCTCATCACTAAAAAAATGGCCTAGCATAATCACCCCTTTTATTTAATATATCTTCCTTTATTTCTTCAACCTGTATTTTCCTGTAACCTCTATTGTAAAAATCATTGCAAGCAAGTTCCATCTGCTGTTTACACTTATTGAAATCAGTGTTAAGCCTGCTGATACGTAACAGTTGGCTCTTCACTATCCCACGAAACACGTGGCTTGCATGCATACTATTAGCATGTGTATATCTGTTGACCTGTATTTTCTTTTGAAGCACCGATGTTTCTAGTGTATTATCATCATTTTTATGTATTATCACATCCAAAAATGTCATTTCAACATTAGATGAACACATAGTGAACTTTAAGAAGTCAGTTGTATTATTTAAATAGGTAATGAAATCCATTAACTGATCGTGTGTTCCTTTCCATAGGAGAAAACAATCATCTACAAAACGATGATAAAATAAAACATTATTTCTATACAAGTTTTTATCACCATATACATACGTTTTCTCCCATTGACTTAATACTATATTAGCATATGTATTAGCCATGGGAGTACCCATGGCTACGCCAGAGATTTGTAAATAGTATTGTTTGTTGAATATGAAAATATTCTTTTCCAAAATTACTTCTAATATGCTACATAGTATTTCAATTTCCCTGCCTTTATTACCAGTATTTTCGCATAAAAAACTGCGTACAGCATCAATTCCATAATTATTAGGTATGACCGTGAATAAGGATGATATATCCATGGTCACCATTAAATATTCAGACTCGTTATTATTAATGTTCCACTGATATAATTTTGTCAAAAAGTCAACGGTATCCTTTATATAACTAGGGCAAGTAAACAAATATTTGCTAAGTTTTTCTTGAATATAAATGGACAAGGGTTCCATTACCCAGCCTCGTCCTGATACAATGGGTCTCATCGGTGGTGATGTAAGTGACTTATGTAATTTAGGGATACCATAAAGGACTGGAATAACTGGTGTTGAAACTGTAAAATAATTAAATGTATCTAAATCAATATCACCTTGTACTTGTAAATCATATATGAACATATTCACATCACTAATAGTTTTTTTAACATCAACCATAGTTATTTCCTTAAATGTTTGTTCATCATCTAAAAAATTATACATAAATTCCAAATATTTCATTCTATCAAAGATTACAGTGGCACCACCCTTATTGGCTTGCTTGATTATGATATCTTTGTTAGCAAGCAGCAATTTATAAGCCTCATTTTCATTATAGGTTATATTATGTGTATATATTTTTATTTCATATCTAAGTACATCATCATATAATTGCCTTATCTCTTCTTCACAAACAGAACTAAAGGCATTTAATATAGGGAAATTGTTAGGTATAAATACACTCTTTTTCTTTAACTTCACTTGTGTACCACTATCCATGTCTTTAAAAAACATTTTCAAACTAATATTTCGTATAAACATCTTTAAGTCACTCAAGGCTTCCACCACAGTATCATTGCCACTTACAATGAACTGTAGGCCTTTATCTAAAAGTCTTTCCATATCGGTAGTCAGAGTCAGTGAAGATAAATTAACAACTGATGAGTTCAGCTTACCAGTCATTTGCGCACCTGTTTGCTGCTCGGCAGAGGACTGCTGTTCTTCCTTTTGCCTACGCTCAAATTGAATCGTTGTTGCGAATGGCTCCTCGATTGTGTTTGGTTCCTTGTATCCACCTTTTCGGGTAGATTTGGAACTATGGGCTTTGTAAGGTTTAAAAAAAACCTCATTTTGCTTCGCCTGTTTATTTGTGTTTATGCAATAAAACTGCTTAAATTTCGTGGTTTGGAGTCGTTCATTGTGAATACTGCTTGCTTGTTTGGTTATAGTTACTTTTTGGCAGTATTATGCATCCCTTCGTTATTTATATATATATATATATATATATATATATAGGTCTAGGACTTTTGCTTGAATAATCAAAAGTCCGAAACCCAAACGGCCGGACATACGTACGTGAAAGTGCTTTTCACTGAAGAAGCACTTTTGTGTAAGTATGCCTGTTGCCAAGGCCATACTATGGTGCGGATAAGGGAAATTCCCTTTTCCCCACTGTAGTGCGGTCATGGAGGGAGAATATTAAAGTAGGGGCATGTGGTGGGTGCAGGGGGGGGGATCAAATATCCCAGATCCATATATATGTGTATATATATATATATATATATATATATATATATATATATATATATATATGTATATATAAATATGTATATATATATATATATATATTAATTATAGCCCCCATTTCCCCCTCCCCTGCAATATGCTGAACTATCCTTGATGTTGCTGAATATTTTTGATTTTTTTCCTCATATTTTATCTGTTCCTCAGGCATTCTTCACATATTGAGCAGTCACTAAATAATGGCAGGCATTTTGAGTTTCAGACTTCACATCTTTTAAAAAATGCATGCTAATGTAAAAATTATTATTTTATAGGTTCATAGGATGCTACTAGGCTATTGACCTAAAGGTCTTTACAAGCCTAGCCACATGTACCCAATATAATGCTGGAGAAAGGATATTGCCTAAACTTGTGGTCTTAATTAGCAGTGACTGACCATATCTAGAAGGGTCATAGGTGAAATCCCATGTAGATATTTATGGTTTCCCAGCTAGTCATCCAGACTATGTTTAAAAAGAGTCATAGGGAGGATTGGTAGCCTATTCCAAAGGAGTGGCAACCTCTGAGAAACATACCGATATCTCCAGCAGCTCCTATTTATGTTGCAAGCCAGGTTAAGATCCCTAGAGTGGGTGACTCATGTCCCATTTGACTTGTGGATGTGGAGCATTTCCATTAGGTTTGGATCAGAGATTGCTCTGTAGGTCAAGTACTCTGTATGCTACTGAGTACAGTGACAGCGATTTCAGTCTGTTAATGTATACCATGCTGGAGACCCTGAATTTTCTTAGTTAGAAATGTCTGAGGTCTCTCAAGTTGCTGCAGGTGCCTGGTAAGGTACATACCAGAGGGAGCATTGTAGTTGATTATTGACCTGATGATGAGGGACAAGTACAGGAGAGTTAAAACCTCTTTCGTTCTTGAGGCAATGTCTTTGCTAATGAGGTGTGCAATGTGGAATGCCTTTTTTAGCACAGTAGACACATGGTGGTCAAACTTAAGCCAACAGTCAAATTGCATTCCCAAGTCTGTCACTACTGAGTTGTTGCTTAGGGTATTATTATTTATATGATAGTCAGCAAGGAAATTGTTTTCACTGAAGAGGATGATAATGCATTTTTTAGCATTGAGTTTGAGTCTATTGCTTTGGCACCAGTCATTGGTCTGACTAAGTCCCTCTTGAAGTATCTTCACATCTTTTGGAGATTCAATGATTGCACCTAATTTGTAGTCATCAGCAAACTTAGTCAACCACAGCCCCTCTGTTTTGGCCTGAACTTCTGAGAAATTCATTCTAAACAATAGGGGGCCCAGCACTGACCCCTGTGGAACTGGTTGAGGTATAGTCACCAACTTTGACTGTGTGTGATCTGTCGGTGAGCTAGTTAGCAACCCACCTGATGATGTAAGGGATGCTCTTCAACTGGGTGAGTTTATCAATGACGCCCGAATATGGGATTGTGTCAAAGGCCTTGGCTAAGTCTAGATAAGTTGTATGCACAGATTTGCTTTCATCTATGGCTCTGGTGATGTTTTTGAAGAGGTCCACCATGCTTAACAGTCAACACCTGCTCTTGACAAAACCAATCTGGGTCAGATCAAGGGTTTAGAGGTCACCTATATCCTTATTTATAGGCTGTTTAACCTTATGGGTCTATAGTTCCTAGGGTCTGTTGCTGTACTTCATATGGAGGGGATGACGGTTGCTGTTCTCCATTCAGCAGGGACAAAACCAGTACACAGGCTGTGGTTGAAGAGAGTACCTAATGGAGTTGCTAACTCATGTTTTAGGCCATTTAAAACATAACCTGGGATGACATCCAGTCTTATAGATGTTGTGTTTTTGGCTTTGGAGAGAGCATTAATGACTTGCTGTTTGGAGATGCGAGGTGATGGAGATGTTGAAGGAATGCTTTGTGGTATGTTTTGTGGGGACAGGGGGTGAAATTTGCCAAACCTGTCAGCTAACAGGTAGCTATTTTCACAGGATCATTGTGTGTGATGCCATACACAGCTAGTTCAGCACACATCGGGGTCCTACCTTTTAGTTTACGGATATAACTGAAAAATGCCTTATAGTTATCTTTAGCTATGGTTGCTACATTTTTTTTCGAACTTGCCCTTAGAGGATTTTACAAATTGTCTTATTTGCTTGTTCAAGCAGAGGAGAGTGTTCTTCCACTGCTGGGACCTCTCTTTTTTATTCTTGTTCAGCAACTTCTTCCTGTTGTTGTATAACCTATTAATACTAGGTGTCCACCTGGGGGCTTGTTTTTTCTTGAGGATCTTGTTTTCATCCTATTGGGTACAGTGCTATTTATACATTTGTATAACTGTTTGTATAGGGCATAAGTGTATATCTTAGTATAGTTGTCATTGACATCTGTGGGAATGGGTGCTTGGAGGCTGTTTATGCCATCCCTTAGGAGGGTATAATTAGCTTTGCTGGAATTTTTTAGTCTGATTTCTCCTAAGAGGGGTTCAGGTGTTATTGCTACTTCAAATGTGGCTGATTTGTGATCAGATTTAATCAGTGAAGGTCCTACACTTGTGGTGGTGCAGCGGTCACCCATGTTGGTGAGGACCAGTTAGAGAATGTTGAAGCTTCTTGTGGGGTTGCATACTATTTGTTTCAGGGCATTTGTGTTAACAAAGTCCAGGAATCTTTGTGCAAGCATGTTGGAAACTTATAAGTTTCCCAGTCAATGGAGGGATAGCTAAAACCAACCATATCTAGAGTGGTTGTAATTGGATTGAGTCGAGTAGGACCAAATAAGAAGCATGGGTATCTTGGTTCATTGAGGGGGGCCTTTAGCTTATGATAATGTGGAGGAGGGTCTTACCCACAGTTAGTTGAACTTGGAATAACTCCATGGAGCTTTTCCTGTGTAACCAATCTAGAAGTGTGTTTGTCTTTGATGAAGATAGATACTCCTCCTCCTCCTTTGGTTCTCACATGTTCATTTGTGGTCTGAAAGTGTGGAAGGCATTGTAGCCTTGCAAAACTAGAGCACTCTCTGTGGCCTTGAACCAAGTTTCAGTGACATCAACATCCTCCACAGAGAGGAATGCTTCCAGAGGATCCACTTTCTGATTTAAACTCCTAGCATTAAACAGCATAACCCTTAATTTATTTGTGTGGGATATTTTCACATTGGAAATTTTGTTCTTGAGACCTTGCTTAAAAAAGGCACTATTGGGGAAGCAAGTGCTGTAGCCAGTACCCAGAAACCTAGAGTTGAAGGTGAAGACCATCAATGGCAAAGCAGTGCGGTTTATCTACCATGTCATCCCAGGCGGACAGGAACTGGATCCTTTTAGAATCACACCAGAAACTAATATATTTATATTGTGGTATCATCCTAGGTAAGGGTCGAATGCTGCTCAGGGTTAGGGACATACCTACCTGGGACACATATTTAGAGAGCTCAATCATGTCTCCCTTAATATAGTCCAGTGAGGTAATCTCAAGTTATTCACATCAACATGAACTTTGACAGAGTCATAACCATACTTGTTGACAGACTTGAGTGCATGTGTGATCTGATGGATCCTGGCACCTGGTAGAAAGCTAACTGTAACCTCCTTGTCCAGCCTGCTGAGTGGGACATCTTTGTGTCTCACAATGGAGTCACCTATGACTAAAAAATTTGGTTTAGATGTGCATTGCCTTAAGAGCTTATTTGGTGATACACCGGTGCTTGTGTTATTATGTTTAGTGAGTGCTTTAAGTACTGTATTAGCTGTAGTATGTTTGTGTTTTGGAGGTCTCTGGTGTTTAGGTAAGTTTATGGTGAGTAACTCTGTGTAAGATGGTTTATAGGTTCATAGGTTCATACTAGGCTGTCTGCCCTAGGGCATTTATAAAACTAGCTAGAGTGTGTTTGGCTTTCGTCACCCATTTTAAATTAATTGTGCTATGCCCATTTTCGAGGTTAGTATACTGTGCCTCTGTCTAACAGTGACATAGAAGTGATACCCGGGGTAAACCTACGATCTCCCATCCACTCATCAAGATTCCTCTTGAAGAGAGTCAATGAGGGACTCTGCCTAACCTGGACTGGGATTTTATTCCAGAGTGAAGGGAGCCTCTGGGTTATGAATCTGTCCCTCCAGCATGTCCTATTTATTTCAGTGCTGAGGTTCAAGTCTCTCGTGCGCGTAGCTCGATGGGATTTGGATTTTCTGAGGTGCAGCATGTCCATTGATTCCGGGTTGGACATGGCTTTATACGTCAGGCACAGATCGCCTCTGAGCAGGCGGTATGCCACTGAGTAGAGCTGGAGTTTCTTTAACCGGGCAGCATATGGCATCTGTTTGAGCCCTTTGATCCTCTTGGTGAGGTACTTTTGGGGTCTTTCCAGTTGCTGCAGGTGTCTGGTAAATTACATCCCAAAATGGGCATTGTACTCAATTATGGGCCTGATGAGGGATGAGTAAAGAGGCATGATGACCTCCCCTGATCTAGATGTGAATCCCTTCATGATTAGATGGGCTATATAAAATGTTTTTCTAACCACTTTGGCCACGTGGTTGTCAGATGAGAGATTGCTATCAACTTGGGTCCCCAGGTCCCTAATCACTTCTTCTGTACTTAATGGATTACCACCTATGTGGTAATTTGTGGGCACTTTGTTTTTGCCAAAGGGGATGACTATACACTTTTTGGCATTTAGCTTGAGGCCATGGCTCTGGCACCAGTTGTCTGTTTCTATGAGGCCCTTTTGGAGGATGCTTGTGTCGGCTGGAGAGCCGATTATGGCGCCCAGTTTGCAGTCATCTGCGAACTGGGTCAGCCACAGTCCTTCCGTGTTGGCCTGTACCTCCGAGAAATATATACCGAACAAGAGAGGTCCCAGGACTGAGCCTTGTGGGACGCCACTTGTAACTGGTTTTGAATCTGACATGGCTCCAGCAATTCTAAACATGTGGGTTCTGTCCTTGAGCCAGTTTGCAACCCATCTAGTGACATAGGGGTTTATATTTAAGCTGGTGAGTTTATCTATAATGCCCAAGTGGGGTATTGTATCGAAGGCTTTTGCGAGGTCCAGGTAGGCTGTGTGGACCACCTTCCCCTCGTCAATGGCCAGGTTTAAGAGGCAGGATCTGCCCTTAACAAAGCCAAACTGAGTAGGATCCAGTGTCTGTAGGTCCCCAATATCTTTATTTATGAGGTCCATGATGATCCTTTCCATAGCTTTGCAGACCAAGCTAGTCAGGCTTATGGGGCGATAGTTTCCAGGATCCGTTGAGGCACCACCTTTGTGGAGAGGGACCACTGTTGCTGTACACCACTGTTTGGGTACATATCCTGTAGTAAGGCTGAGATTGAACAGTAGTTTTATGTTTGGCTTTAGCTCTTCTTGGAGTTCATGTAGGACGCAGCCCGGGACACCGTCTGGTCCCATTGATGCTGTGTTTTTTGCTTTGGAGAGGGCGGCTCTTACCTGAGCATCTGAGATGTCAGGGGGGCAGCACTCTGCTGGGATAGATATTTTCCCTTTTGGTGGGGAGAGGTGGGAGAAGTTTGCGCTGAACCTGTCAGCTAGGATGTTGGCAATGTCTGTGGGTTCGATGTATTTTTTGTCATTTTGGACTAATTCTGAGCATATCTGGGAATTCCCACCCAGGTTCCTAACATAACTAAAGAAAGCCTTGTGATTATCCTTAGTGTCCTGTGCAATTTTTCTCTCGAAGCTGGCCTTAGATGATTTTATGAGTGCCCGTAGTTTTTTGCTAATACTGATCAGAGATGCCTTCCCTTTTTGGGATTTTGCTCTATCATGTAGTAGCTTCCTCCTTCTATTGTATAGTTTGTTTATGGCTGGGGTCCACCAGACAGGATGTCTGCCTTTGGAGGATTGGGTCTTGGTTTTATTTGGGATTGCATGATCCATGCATTCCTGAAGGTGTTCATAGAATGCATTTATAAAGGATTCTGCGGTCTGGGCCGTATTTTCCACAGGCTTGGGGGCTTTGTAGGATTCCACCTCGGTTTTGAGGAGTGTGAAATTTGCTTTAGAGAAGTTTTTCACTGTGGTTTTCTGGGCAGGGGGTGGGGTCGGGATGTGAATATCCAGTGAGATTAGTTTATGGTCTGATCTTACCAGTGAGGGATACACTTCTG
This sequence comes from Protopterus annectens, assembly GCF_019279795.1. NCBI lineage: Eukaryota > Metazoa > Chordata > Ceratodontiformes > Protopteridae > Protopterus > Protopterus annectens. Next base: position 435,157,954 of record NC_056751.1, on the reverse strand, counting down.
GTCTGGAGCATAGAGTCCCCATGTTGGTGATGATCAGGTCCAGTATGTTTTCCCCTCTTGTGGGAGTGGCAACAAGTTGTTCCATGGCATTTGAGTTTATAAATTCTAGGAACCTTTGGGCTAGGGTGTTGGAGCTAGAGCAATGCTCCCAGTCTATGTTTGGGTAGTTGAAGTCGCCCAATATAATGGTGTTTGGAGAGACCTTCATATTTTCCAGTGTTCTCAGGAAGGCCGAGTGGGGTTCCTGGGTTTGGTAGGGTGGTCTGTAGCAGGCTGTAAACTGGAAGGCAGTTTTACCCACTGTTAGTTGCACATGGATAGTCTCTGATGCTTCATGCTGTGCCACCAACCTGGAGGTGTGGGTATCTTTGACAAATATTGATACTCCCCCTCCTTTTGTGGTTCGGTCCAAGTTTTGGGGCCAAAAAGCATGGTATGAGGTATAACCTAGTAGTGCTGGGGTGCTCTCAGGAGCCTTGAACCAGGTTTCTTTTACTGCACAGATATTGATGTTCTCCATGCTAAGGAGAGTTTCGAGTGCGTGCATTTTGAGGTGTAGACTTCTGGCATTGAGTAGCATTACTCTTAGTTTCTTATCCCTTGTGATACCTATGGAGGTGGGTTTGTCTTTTGAGCCTTGCCTAAAAAAGGCACTATGGGGGAAGCAAGAGCCTTTGCCAATATCCGAAAGCCCAGGGGTGACAGGTGCAAGCCATCCCTAGCGAAGCATCGTGGCTTGTCGAGCATGTCATCCCAGGCTGACAGGCATTGGATCCCCTTTGAATGACACCAATACCTAATCCAATTGTTGAAATTGATCATCTTGTCTTCATATTGTGGCATCATTCTTGGTGAGGGTAGGATGCTACTCAAGGTCAGGGTCATACCGGCCTGTGCTACATGCTCAGAGAGCTCCTATATGTCTCTTTTCATGTAGTCCAGGGAGGTACGTCTCAGGTTATTCATACCAGCATGGACAATGAACGAGTCATATTTGTACTTGCCTTGGAGTGACTTGAGTGCTTGTGTTATGTGGCGGATCCTAGCACCCGACAGGCAGCTCACCATGACCTTCTTCTTGTTCAGCCTGGTGAGCGGGATGTCAGTGTGCCTGACGATAGAGTCACCTATTACAAGTGTATCAGGTGTGTTGTTTAGCCTTAAGGGCTGTGAATGTTCGGCAGACTGGCTTTGTGAGCTATGTGTTGCACGTGTTTTGTTTTGGGGTAGCAGTTGCTTGGGTGTCTGCTTTGGAGGTCTCTGCTGCTTAGGCAGATTTTTATTTAGAGCCTCCGAGTATGTTTTTATGTGTTTATGTGTTTGGTTTGCTGTCGTGGTAGGTCTATGTGAGACTGGAATCGTAGTGAGTGTGGTTTCCTTCTCCTCCTGACTAGTTATGCCAGTACTGAGTTGAGAGAGCTTAGCCTCCAGTTTGGCTATATGGTTGCATCTTTCACATGTGTTGGAATTTGTTGGGAGGAGGAGAGGGTTGTCTGTGTACATGAGGCAGTTGTAACATTGCCTCAAGATTCCCAGATTCACCAGCTGGACCGGAGAGGAGATTGACAGCTGACCTTTGGACATGCTAGACTAGTATTGGGAATTCCTTTATAATTGAAAAAAGGGCCAGTGGGGAACAAGGTACTCAAGGGGAGTTTGTGAGGGTGTAGTGCTTTTAATTTTTTCGTGCTGACTTATATAATTGCTTTAGTGAGCAAGTGCCAGGTAACTTAAATGCAATGTGTTACAGGTAACTTAAATGCAAAAACGACAATCAGTAACTTTCTTTCAAGTGAAACAAGGAAATAAGTACAGTAAGCAATGCAGATATCACTAGGGATCCACAGAAGCACTGAAAAGCCACATTTTAGGTGGAATTAGCATTTCAGGGAAATAACAAGCATACAAACAAAGCTAGATTCAGCAGGCCTGGATCTAGTCTATGCTACAGCAAACAAGGTGTACCAATTTCAGTAAGAGACAGTTCAAATATGCAGACAATATAAGCCTTTAACCAGAAATTCCCAGCTCAGAAGGGCAGAGTCCAGCCTCTCCTCCCACAAGAGTGCAGACCACTAACCTTCTTAATGTAAAATAACTGGCCTGAAGCCCAAGTGTTTAAACCAGAACTAATACACTTTTAGAATAACAGACACTGAGCCCTCAATCAGCAGTTCCCAACTTAGAAGGATGTAAGCTATGTAATTAAATTAAAAAGGACTAAAAGCAAGTGCAGAAAGGGTTTATTAGGTAGAATGCGGTAAAGTGATGGGACTGGGGGAGTGTCCTAGATCAAATCTACAGTGGGGTAGGCACTGCAAAAGCCACCAAATTTAAACTACAACCAAGAACAGGGAGGGTGGTGGGGAAGACAGTTTCAACAGAGATGTGAGGAATCACAGTGCAAATTATAAAACCAGAAAAATATATACTGATCTCTGTATATTTGCAGAACAATAAGACAACAGATATCTAAGCAACAATGTGCTGAGTGCATGGTTTGCGTAGGAGGTGCAGTATGTGAGCTGACAACCTGCTCATTTTTAATATTCTGTGTTTAAGAGAGCAAGGTTTCCAAATTGCTAGTGCAGATACATCTCTCACAAATTGTACTTGGGTGATTTAGGAGTAGAGGGTTGCCAGTGTACATGAGGCAGTTGGTACACTGCCTCAAGATACCCATTTCAATTAGGCTGGCAGGAAAAACTGAGGGAAACTGACCACCCATAGGTTTATAGGTTCATAGGTAGGTACTAGACTATTGGACCTGGGGCCTATACAAGCCCAGCCAAAAAGGTACCCTGGCTTTTGCCACCCAAGAAAATTATTTTCCTGTGCCACTGTCGAGCAGAGCTACAGAAGTGATCCCCGGGGTGAATTCCCTATTTCCCATCCAATCATCAAGGTTTTTCTTGAAGAGTGCTAATGAGGAGCTTTGTTTGATATAGATAGGTAGTTTATTCTAGAGTATGGGAAGTCTCTGGGACAGGAATCTATCCCTCCAGCATGTTCTGGTTATTGTGGTGACAAGGTTTAGGTCCCTAGAGTGTGTAGTTCGGGGGGATTGGGATTTCTTTAAGTGGAGCATGTCCAACAGCTCTAGGTTTCACATAGCTTTGTATGTTAGGCAGAGATCACCTCTGAGTAGGCGATATGCGATGGAGTAAAGCTGGAGTTTTTTGAGATGGTCTGCGTAGGGCATCTGTTTGAGGCTGGTAATCCTCTTTGTGAGGTATTTCTGCGGCCTTTCCAGTTGTTGCAGATGTCTTGTGAGGTACATACCAAAAGGGGTGTTGTACTTTATAATGTGTCTATTGAGTGATGAGTAGAGGGGAACAATGACCTTTTTTTCTGGATGAGAAACCTTTTGTGATGAGGTGTGCCATGTAGAAGGATTTTCTGACTACTGTGGCGATGTGATTATCAAAGGAGAGATTACTGTCCACCTGTGTCCCAAGGTCTCTTATCACACTTTTGGTGTTAAGTATACTACCACCTATGTTGTAGTTCATGGGTACAGAGATTTTCCAAAGGGGATGACAATTCACATTTTGGCATTGAGCTTGAGGCCATGGCTTTGACAACAGGCATCTGTCTCAGTGAGGCCCTTTTGTAGGATGTCCACATCATTAGGAGTTTCGATTATGGCTCCTAGTTTGCAGTCATCTGCAAACTTCATTAGCCAAAGGCCTTCTGTGTTAGCCTGTAGAAGTAGATACCAAACAGGAGAGGACCAAGGACTGAACCCTGTGGTACTCCACTTGTCACTGGTCTGAAGTCGGATTTGGAGTCTGCTACTTTCACAGTGTGGTTTCTGTCAGTGAGCCAGTTGGCAACCCATCTTCTGACATAGGAATTTATACCTAGTTTAGTGAGTTTATCTATGATTCCAGAGTAGGGGATGGTGTTGAAAGCCTTGACAAGATCTAGATAGGCTGTGTGAACCACTTTACCCTTGTCTTACGGCTTTGGTGACTGCTTCAAAGAAGTCTATCAGGTTTAGGAGACATGATCTGCCTTTTACAAACCTGAACTGGGTGGGGTCTAGAGTTTGGAGATTACCAGTGTCCTTGTTTATAAGTTCCATGATGATACGTTCCATGGCCTTGCAGACCAGGCTCGTCAGGCTAATGGGGTGGTAGTTCCCGGGGTCCGTGGTGGCTCCCCCTTATGTAGTGGGATAACCATTGCTGTGTGCCATTCAGCAGGCACAAAGCCTGAGGTGAGGCTATGATTGAATATGGTACTTAGGTGGGGTACCAGTTCGTTCTGTAGTTCATGTAGAACGCAGCCTGGCATGTTGTCTGGTCCCATGGATGCTGTGTTCTTGGCTTTGGAGAGTGTGTTTTTTACCTGTGCAGGCATGATTACAGGAACTTTGCATTCTTCAGGTATAGAGATGGGCTCTTTAGGTGGTGAGATGGGGGTAAAGTTAGCAATGAACCTATCTGCCAGGATGTTGGCAATATCAGTTGGGTCTGTATATTTAGTGCCATTGTGCTGTAACTCAGAGCAGATCTGAGTGTTGCTATTGAGATTCTTGACATAGCTATAGAATGCTTTGTGGTTGTCTTTAGAATCAGTGGTGATTTTGTTTTCGTAACTAGCTTTGGAGGATTTTATCAGGGATCGCAGCTTCTTACTGAGGCTGACCAGGGAGCTCCTCCACTCATGGGATTTTACTCTCTTTGGCAACAGCTTCTTCCTTCTGTTGTACAGTTTGTTTATGGCAGGGGACCACCAGATTGGCTTCCTTTTTTTGGAGGATAGTGTCTTGGTTCTGCTTGGGATAGCACGATTCATGCACTCGTGTAAGTGACTATGAAGTGCAATTGTGTAGGATTCAGTAGTCGTACCTGTATTGTCCATCTGCATGGGTGTCATGAAGTTCACCACTTCTGTCTTAAGAAGCATGAAGTTGGCTTATGAGAAATTTATTACCATGGTTTCCTTAATGGGGGGTGGGGGCAGGATGTGGATATCTAGGGTAATTAGCTTATGGTCGGATTAGACCAATGAGGTGTTGCCTTCAGGTGTGGAACACCGGTCACTCATGTTGGTAATGACTAGATCTAGGATATTGTTGCCCCTGGTGGGGGTGTGGATAAGTTGATCCAGGGCATTAGAGTTTATGAATTCCAGAAAGCGTTGAGCGAAGGAGTTAGTACATGCGTAGTTTTCCCAGTTAATGGTGGGGTATAGTTGAAATCGCCCATTATTAGGGTGTTTGTTTAAACCTTAATATTTTGCAGTACATCAAGAAAAGAGGAGTGGGAATCCTGGGGCATGGTGGGGGATCTGTAGCAAGCTACAATTTGGATTACAGTTTTGCCCAGAGTTAGTTGCACTTGGATAATCTCTGCTGCATTATGCTGAGCAACTAACCTGGAGGTGTGGATATCCTTAATGAATATGGACACATTTCCACCTTTGGTGTTCTGGTCCAGGTTACATGGCTGAAAAGTGTGGTATGAATTATAGCCGGGTAGTGCAAGGGTGCCCTCTGGAGCCTTGTACCAGGTCTCAGTCACTGCACAGATATCGATGTTCTCCATTTTAAGGATTGCCTTGAGTGAGTCCATTTTGAGATTTAGACTTCTAGCATTGAGTATCATCACCCTCAGTTTTTGCTTGCCTGTTCCTGTTACGGTGGTCAGTTTGTCATTTAAACCTTGCCTAAGAAAGGCACTATAGGGGTGGCAAGAACCTTAGCCAGTATCCGGAATCCCAGGGGTGACAGGTGCAGGCCATCTCTGGCACAGCATCATGGTCTGTTGACCATGTCATCCCAGGCAGACAGATACTGGATCCCTTTAGAATGACACCAGAAGCTTAGCCAATTGTTGAAGTCAGTCATTTTGTCCTTGTACTTGGCATCATTCTGGGTGATGGCAGAATGCTACTCAGGGCTAGGGTCATACCTGCCTTGGCTACAAGATCGGAGAGCTCTTCCATGTCTCTTTTCATGTAGTCCAGAGAGGTACGTCCAAGGTCATTCACACCAACATGGCAATGACAGAGTCATATTTGTACTTGTTGTGGAGTGACCTGAGTGCGTGGGTTATGTGGCGGATCCTGGCAGCTGACAGTAACCTTCTCCTTGTTTAGCCTGGTGAGTGGGACATCAGTGTGCCTGACTATAGAGTCACCTATGACTAGTGTGTTGGGTACATTGTTTTGCCTTATTGGCTGTGGTTGAGTGGCACACTGAGTCTGCGGGCTATTTGTCATTTGGGTTGTGTTGGGCGGTGGAGGCTGCTTGCATTTCTGCTTTGGAGGTCTTTGTTGCTTGAGCAGATTATTATTGAGAGCCTCCATGAATGTTTTTGTGTTTCTATGTGTGGATTTTGGTGGTGTAGATTTAGTGAGACTATGTGATGAGTGTGGTGTGGTGCAAGTGTTTACCTTCTCCTCTTGACTGTCAAGTTCAGTCTTGATTGGAGAGTTTTATCTCCAGTTTGGCTAGATAAGTGCATCTTTCACAGGTTGTAGTGTTGGGTGGTAGGAGGAGAGGGTTGTCTATGTACATGAGGCAATTTCTACATTGCCCCACGATACCCAGATTCATCAGATAGACAGGAATGAACACTGGGAGCTGACCCTTGGACATGCCTGAATAGAAAACTCTTTTCCTCCAGATAAGTGAGGAAAGTGAGTACAAGAGCTGTTTCTCTCTAAGCAAGTGAAGAATGTAAGTATCAATACTGTTTTCCTCTAGGTACAGTGCTGTAGTAATTAGTAGGTTATTTAGTGCTTACAACAAGTTCTGAACAAGTGCTGATCACGAATAAGCAAATTCAAGTGCTAAAACTAAGAATCATAATGCTAGGTAAAATTCTGTTTTAACAGTGGGGGGAGGAATGGAAGGGGTGTGGTATGTATGGGTCCTGTAAATGGGGTCTATACTAATGTGGTGCTCAATAGGGGTCTAAACTAATGAAGGCTGTCTAAATAGTATGAGACAATTGGAGATTGGGGTTTTTTGGAACTTTTCAAGAGGCAAAGGCATAGCTGAGGTGCTCTGTGAGCAGCTAAGAGCAAATTAAGGACTTTTCAGCCGGATCATGTCAACTGCTAAGGGAAAATTTATCTGCTGAAGTGTTTGCATCTATAACGGCCAATAGTTGTCCTCCCACCTGTGCAGTGGCACACACAGATAAATACAGCAGAATGGTGGCTGGTCGCTAAATTCTGTGGAGCTATGTTAAAACAAGCGCAAACCCATACAAATGCAGGGCTTATATGACAACAGTCAGCAAACTTTTTCAAACAATTTAACCATTTATAAAGGTTAAAACTGAGCCTTGCTCCAGCAACTTTCAATCAGATGAGTCCTAACTGCACACTCCTGCAACAATGGTACGGGGGGGGGCCTCTCCAACAGAAGATATCCTTGTTTAATGCTCAATTACACAAACAGAACTAGATGCAACAAGTCTGAATCTAGTCTGTGCTACAGCAAAGTGTAACAAATCAGCAATAACAGTTCAGGAATCAGCAATATATTAAATATATAGTCTAAAAGTGCAAAATACAGTGAAAACGTGTACTTACAGTTAGCAGCCTTGGATGCATTGGATTGCAGAGATGAATATAGCAGAGCAGTGGCTGGTCACCCAACTCTGTGAAACTGTTAAAAGAAGCACAAAACTGCGCAAATGCATTTCTAAGTGTATAAGAACAATATTTAAAATCTGTTTTTGATTTAGAAGCCTTGTCCCCATTTATATTTTAACTTTGTCCCAAATTCTTTAGCTAAAAGATTGACAGCCTTACACACACACACACAACCGCATTAGTCCTGTTTTGTTTTTTCTCTCCCTCACTAAGTGTGATTAGCCACAACCAGTCTATAAAGGGAATAAGAAGGTAACAGCAGGTTATTTTCATTTCCCATCAGTGCTTCAGAGAGGCTTAAAAGGCTGCTCTGAAGCTATTAACTTGTATCTACTAGGTATTATGATTGACTGTCTCTCCTCCAGTAGTTGTTCTTTGATTGGTCCTCTTTCTCTCCTTGCTGATTGGCTATAATTGCAATTTGGGAGCCAATCAGAGAATAGAAAGCAGAGCTACCAATGTTTTTAATGGAACACTGCTTCACTTCTATGTAAAATGCAGAGCTTTCTGCACAATATGGTGCACTTGAGAGTTAAAGAGTGGAATTTTTAAGTTTAAAAGTTTGAGGGATAAATGTTTTCTATCACTGAAATGTACCTGTTATTAAGTCATCCTTTATGAGGCATCACCACCAATCTATAAGTATGCAGCTAAAGGGATTACCTATGAAGGATTCATGCATTTGTGTCATAGGGAAGGAAACCTGTTTTGTTTTGTATACTAGTCATAGCATTGTCGCCTCACAGTAAGGCATTGTCCTGTTCGATTCTCAGCTAGAGCATCTTCTGTGTTGAGACATGCGTGAATGGGTGTACCTTCGTTGAAGGTTGTGCATCAGGGAGGGCAACTCGGCATGTAAAAATCTACTGCCAATCATTTGCGGACCGGAGTTCCGCTGTGGTGACCCCTAACTGGGAAAAGCCGAAAGACACAACAACAACAACTAGTACAAAGTAAAATGCTTTCTAATTTATATATCATGAATTGTATCATTGAAATCATTGATGCTGAAAATCTTAGACATGGTTTGTAATTTTCCAGAGCAAGCATCAGACTACAGGATTGATATTTTCAGCAAACAGATGTTCTTATGGAAGTGTAGAAGCAGACTCACACCATGGCCATTAGAGGTCAGCCTGGCTAAAAAAGTTAGCATAAGACATGCCTGTGCCTGTTCTTTTTTTGCTGCCCAAATGCAATAGTCACTCTTGTCAGTCATCACTTGCTTCTTAGTTATAGCTCTTCCATTGCAGTACTAAAAATTAAGACAGATAAAATTTAACATTTGATCAAGAAAGAAAACATCATGTACTACTGCATTATTACATCACTTGTAAACATTAATGAACTGATGAGTGGTGTATACCTTTGTACACAATATACACAATGAGAAATTATGTAATATATTTATTTTTCTCTTTATTTTCATCCGCATGATATGCAGAAACCATATATTTTTGTAGAAAAGAATAATAGGCCAATATAACAGCAATTCTACACTTGCTACTAGATCCATCTCTTTCTCTCTCTGTCCCCTCCTTAAATATATATATATATATATATATATATGTGTGTGTGTGTGTGTGTGTGTGTGTGTGTGTGTGTGTGTGTGTATATAGATATATATATATAACTGCGGTGGTGGTGCTGTGGTAGCGTTGTCGCCTCACAGTAAGACGTTGTCCTGTTTGATTCTCAGCTAGAGTGTCTTCTGTGTGGAGACATGAGTGAATGGGCGTACCTTCACTGAAGGTTGTGTGTCAGGGCCGGCAACATGGCATGTAAAAATCTACTGCCAATCATTAGCGGACCGGAGTTCCACTGTGGCGACCCCTAACCGGGAAACGCTGAAAGACACAACAATAACATATATATATATATATATATATATATATATATATATATATATATATATATATATATATATATATATATATATATATATATATATGTGTGTGTGTGTGTGTGTATGTATATATATATATATATCTATATATATATATATATTTATGGGTCTACTACGGTTGATTGAAAACTCACTTGATTGAAAATGAAATTACTAGGACCACTTCACTGAAAGCTCACTTCACTAAAAACTCACTTGACTGAAACTCATTTCGTTGAAAGTTAAACATGGCTTTTTCCCCCACTGTAGTGCGACCCTGGAGTTAGTATATAAAGTAAGGGGTGGGGGGCACAGCCCCCCACATATCTTGGTTATATATTCTCTTTTGAAAACAGTTATTTATTACAATTGTAAGTATCACTGTGTATAGTTTAAAATGTTTATAATATGTGGGGGGGGCTACACCCCAACATCCCACAATGTGGGGGGCTGTGCCCTCCACACCCCCCTTACTTTATATACTAACTCCAGCGTTGCACTACAGTGGGGGAAAAGGCCATTTATAACTTTTAACAAAATGAGTTTCAGTCAAGTGAGTTTTCAGTGAAGTGAGCTTTCAGTGAAGTGGTCCTAGTAATTTCATTTTCAGTCAAGTGTGCTTTTAATCAACCGTAGTAGACCCATATATATATATATATATATTATGCTATAGATTTAGGGGATTAGATATTTTGTATTGTAGGCTTAGGTAATAACATTTTATTAGAACTGGGAAAGCCATGAGTCCTTAACTAACTTCCTAATCCTATAATACAAAATACTATTTTGTCTGTGTATTTTATATTAGAATAGCCTTTTTCATTTAACTCAATAGACTACATTAATTACCCTAGTTTATACTTAATATGGCTTTATGTAGTTTGCACAGATTTTATATATAGGGTGTCTTGAGTGGAGTGGCTTTACACTCCAGTTCATTATTATTATTATTATTATTGTTATTATTATTATTATACTGTTTTTTGATTATCTTTAGTTGTATAGTTGGAGTTTTGTTAGGATCTATTAATTTTATATTTTATTTATCTATTTAGGAGCATTTCTTTTAAATGAAGTTAAATATCCTAGTTTTTAGGTAGTGCATTGTAGATATCCTTCCATATCACTGTTGCAGTATTCTTTACTAGAGGGATTCCCTGCCAAGAATAGCCCAACATCTGGACAGTATACCAAAGCCTTAGATTTTTATAGATGTCGTATGTTATGTATATATTCCCTGTTCAAGGCATAGGGCATAAAGGTGATGTATGGACGTACATACCTCAGAACTTCTTTGCCATCAGTCTGAACCCCATCATTGATCATCGGTCTGAACACTCCTTCTTCTCTGCTGGTTACTGAGCCATATTTCAGATAAGTGCCCCATTGGGGGTTCTTCTTATCTTTTCTTCCTTTTTTAGTTTTGTGAGTGTACATGTCATCCAGAAAGGGAAAATGTCAGTATGGGAGGCAGATTTCTCATAAGGATCATCACAAGCAGTGTCTCTTCTGTTTGCTTGCTTCTCATGACCATATGTAGTGTCCTGTCTGATAAGCATTTTTCCCTAAAATCTTATGTAGTCATCTCTCCTCCTTTCCCATTTACCTGGAGAGCCAGTGCATTAAATTGTTGGCATAGGGTGCTATGGCAGAATGTTCCTGTCCCAAATGTCAGCCGACTGCCAAGGAAAGGGGCAGAAAAGTCCGGTATGACTCATGCTATCCTGCCTCCCCTAGACATCTCTCACAAGGGTGGTGAAAGCCCAGAGGATTGCCAGGTTGTTACATTGGATTCCTCTGCCATGACCATATCAGAGGCTGGTATGGATTCGACTTCTCATACATCCTTGGAGGCCCTGCAGATATTCATTCTGGATGTTGAGGGGGGGACTTCAGCTGATTATTTTGGAGGGAGTGATTAGGATTCAGCAGATACTTGTTCAAGACTAGATTCCTACTATGTTTGTTGAGTGTAGGCAAGGGTCTGAGTCTCCTTGGGTGTTTAGAGCAGGTGCCCCTCCAAAGAAAAATCAAAACAAAGCATGTTTCCCCTGCTCCTAAGGATCCCCAGCATGAATGGCAGGATTTTACAGAGGGGGTGTTATTTAATGCACTTATGGCATTGAAGCCTCCCCAAGCAGTTTGTGTACCTGGTTCTCCTTGGTCCTCTACTCCACTCAAGAGACACAGACAGCAGGACTCCTCTGACAAATTCTGGGGAAGATTCTTTGTCATATTCCTATCAGATCCCTTCTCCCTTGGATTATGGCTCTGAGGAGGAAAACTCTATTAGCCTGGACTCTTCCCCTTGAAGAATTGTCCTTTGGGGATACTATTTCTTGTGTGATGGAATTTTTTAAATGGGACTGTTCTCAGGTTTCTGGTATTCAAAGGAGGTTATTATGCGCTCCTCCAGATGGAATTCCCCAAGCCCTCTGCTATCCCTCCTGTCTTGGATGCCCTCTTAGGTACCTTTTCAGCAGCTTCTGTTGACCCAGATCCCCCACTTCCTGCCCCTAGGAAACTGGACAGATTTTACAAGGTGCATGATGTGTGTAAGTTTCTTTACAAATGTGCTTCTGTTGACCGTTCTGTAGTGTCTATCTCTTCTGGCAAACCCTTTAAGTTTTCACCTTCTACTAAACTACTTCCTTCTGACAAGGACAGAAGAGCTATGGAATGGCTGGGCAAGAAGGTATATACTGCTGCCACTGTGGCCATTCGGGCTATTAATTACCAGACCCGTATAACCAGGTACGTTCAGTTCCTTCTCCATGGGTTTTAATTACAGCCAGGGAGTTTCTAAGGGGACTAGGATTCATGGCTTCCACCATTCCTATGCTTCCTCTAGACAGGCTTCATATGAGAAAACTACAGTGGTTCATAAAGTCCATATGGCTCCAACACTGTCATCCTCTATATTTTCTAGTCCTTCATCTTCCATGCCTCAAACATGAGCTCCAGTGGTGGATTCATCAGCTATCTCTCAATGCGGAACTTCATTTTCAGCCCCCAGTCCCCACTCAGGAACTTTTCTCAGATGCCTCAGACATGGGATGGGGAACCTCTTTCCATCATCTCAAGGTCCAGAGTCTCTGGCCATCTCATCAGAGGTCAGACCACATCAATATCAAGGAGATGAGACCTCTCCTTTTCGCCCTTCAGACCTTTCATTCCCTTTTTCTTCCAAGGCCTCTCAAAATCTTTACAGGCAATACCAGAGTGATGTGGTACATCAACAAGCAAGGATTGAGGGACATGGTCCTACCTTATTTACAGGCTAGCTCTTCAAGTTCAGGATCTAGCTGTCCAGTATCATGTCACTCTTCAGGGTGTATACATTCCTTCAGGGAAAGGTATAGTGGCAGACAGTTTGAGCATGCCCAAAACACAGACTCACAAATGGATGCTTCACAAAGATGCTTCTGGACATTGTCCATCAGTGGGGTACCCCTCAGGTGGATCTTTTTGACTCCTCTTTGAACAGACAGGTTCCTCTTTTTTGCACCAGAGTCCCAAATCCTCTGGCTTGGAAGGTGGATGCCCCATCTTCCTCTTGGAAAGGGGATGTTTCTCTACACCTTCCCTCCCCTTCCTCTGATTCTCAGGGCCCCATTCAAGATAGGGCAGGACTCCACCAAAATCTTGTTCCTGGCTCCCTTTTGGCCAAGACAGCATTGGTTCCCTCTTTTTCTGCACCTAACCAACAGCAATCACCACATTACCTCACAAGGTGCACCTACTCACAATAGACAAGGGGTCTCTCATCTGTCCCCACTTGTCTACTCTTCAACTGACATTGGGGGTGTTAGGGTTTTGATCCCTCTTAACCACCTTTTTTCTGAGGCTGTTCTTAGGGTTTTGCAGTAGGCCAGAAAACTCACAACCAGGAAATCCTATATGTCCAAATGGAAGAGATTTTCTGTTGGTGCTATGCTCATAATCAAGATCCATTTTCTGTGGAGATCCATCTGATTCTGTCTTATTTGTGTGAATTGCTCCATGCTGGGTTAGCATATTCTTTTGTTAAAGCTCACGTTTCAGATATTTCTGCTTGTCTGCCATTGACCCCTCCTCTGGCCTCTAGGTTTAAGGTCAAGCAATTTTTTAAAGGCATCTTTCATATTCATATTAGGCCTCCCAGGAAGCCTGTTCCACCTTCCTCGGACCTTAACTTTGTTCTTACAACATTGAACATGGAAGACTGTTCTTCTTTTGGCCCTTACTTCAGCTAAGAGGGTGTTTAAACTCCAGGCTGTTCCTTCTTTTTTATTTTTTTTATAGGGGCAGGGTGTCTCTTTGTACTAATCTTTCCTTTATACCCAAGGTGGTTAATGATTTGTCTCTTAATCTGTCTATTAATTTGCTCTCCTTTTTCCTTCTCTGCAGTCTGGCAGTGAGAAGTTTCTCCACATCTTGGATTTGCATAGACAGCTCAGATATTATTTAGATAAGACAAAGACCAGTTGCAAGTCTGAGCAGCTTTTTATTTACATTCATCCCAGAACTCTAGGTTTGGGTATTTATAAGCAAACTATTTCTTCATGGATCTCTAAGGCCATTTATTTTTGTTACTCCCTTTCTGCCTCTGTAAAGGCTCATTTTACCAGGGCCATGGCTTCCTCTGGTGCTTTTTTCAAAAGATTAGATACCAGTTCCATCCTTGAGGCTGTTACTTGGACCTTTTTCCATACCTTCACTAAGCATTACAAATTCAATGTTGTTTCTAGAGCAAAAGCTGGCTTTGCCAGTGCTATCCTGCATGGGTTTTTTTAAGGGCTCTTCTTGGCCTTCCTTCTCCCAAGTTTCCTCTTCAGCTTTTGTACTCATCCTTTAGTAAAGGATACTGCAACAATGATATGGAAGGACATAGTACAGTTGTGTAAAATCTTACTATAACAGTAGATGTCCTTCTCTTCACTGTTGCATTATTTGCTCACTCCTCCTCCTCCCCCCCTTCTGCTCTTCTCTTTTCCTTTTTCTCCCTCTAGATGCACGTGTTCCTCCTACTTCCTAGGACTGTTGTTCCTCCTAGGGCTTTTCAGTTCTGATTTATGTACTTCTGTATGTCACCTTTATGCCCTACACCATGAGCAAGGTGCAAATGCATGGCATATTATGTCTATAAAAACCAAAGGCTTTGGTATACTGGCCAGACATTGGGCTATCCTTGGCAGTGAATCCCTTTAGTAAAAAATGCTGCAACGGTGAAGAGAAGGACATCTACCATTATGGTAAGATTTTACACAGCTGTACTATCTTTTTAATAATCAGAATTGTGTTCATTGTTCATGTAACACAGTTTTCCAATTAGGTAGATACAGTCAGTTTGTTTTATTATTCTTTTAATTAATTGACTACTTTTCTTTCATTTATATTATTCTTTTAATTTACTATGTTCCTTCTAATATGAATGAATTTCATTTCTGATGGGTTGATTTAGGTGGGCAGTATTGTTTCTGGAGGATTCTGTACTGTTTTATGCCTACAGTTTGCGAAGTTAATTTTGTTCTAGCTGTTGAAGTGAATGGGCAATGTAGTTCACATTTTCATTTTTGAGTATTTTATTTTACATTTTTAAGTGTTGATTTGGGGTGGGCTAGGGCACTGTGGTTGTATATGTCTCTGCCCTTTTAAGTGAGAAGTATGTTAACTTTTTCTTTAGCCATATATATGGTTGGTTTAGGGAAATTGTATTGACTTTGCCGATACCCCAGGCATATAGATAAACTGTTGATGTACTAAGAGTGTAGACAAACTTTTGATTATGTACTAAGAATGTGGATAAACAGAAAATATCTACACAGTTTATGTTTATATGTGCTTTTATTACAACTTTTTTACCTGGAATTTACTCTTAGGATAATAAGTGTGTATTTGTAGGATCTACCCCTTCTCATTATGATAGTCTACCTCTAGTCTCACTATGTTGCAAATAACACTTCATCTATCAAACAAAAATGGAAACTCTTAACACATAAATAAAAAAAGTGTGTCAACAAAACAGCTGTTGACATTAATGAAAGTTGACTACATATATATATATATATATATGTTCATAGGTTCATATATATACACATACACACACACACACACACACACACACACTCGCATGTGCATGTATGTGTCTCCACGCATAGGTATTAAGTCTTGGGGAGACATACTTTCTCAGAATACATATCTGAAGATATTTTTTAAGTTCACATAGAAAAAACTGAAGTTAGTTGAATTAAGCAGAGTTCATGGAATTCTGTGGTCATTCTCTCCTGCTCACATTTGGGAATGTCAAAGGAAAAAAGTTGAATTCTTATCAACACAAAAGACAATATGCCTGTTATGTTTGCTCTTATAATGCACCATTGTGTTATGCATTTTCCCATTTTATACCTCTCTGCTGTTCTTCAACTAATCCTGATGACTTATAATTGACCTGCATATCTGTGCTCCACATCTCCTGTTGTAATGGTTTTCAAGACACAGCATCCTTTTCATGAACTAAGTCTTCTTGAAACTGGTTTGAAATTGCCAGCATCCCTTCCTCACTTTGAGCTGCTACCTATTCTTCTCTTCCATCCTCTAATCCCTTCCACTTCAGGTTTACCCTTACCCTGGTCCTATCGATGCCTTGTCTTCAAACCTCATCTTCCTTCTCCCTTCTCATTATCAGTCTGGTTACCGAAGATTTACAGCCACTAGTCTTACTTTAGGACCTTAACATAATCATAAATATCCTCTACACTTTCAGTTGGTTTGATGTTCATCTTCTTGTATGATCTAAAGAAATGAAAATAATATTCAAGATGAGAACCTGTTCGCTCACACAATGTCCTGGTGTGTTTGTATGAGTGGTTACTATTGCTTTGGTTTCTATAGCTGTTTATATACTATTCAAATCTCCCTTGAAATTAATCTCTGCTCTGAGATATAGCTTTTTTATTAGATGGGCATTTTCATTCCTTTAATTTCATGTAGACATTAAGGAGTAGAGCAATGCAAATAAAACATGGACACACAATTTGCTGTTCTTTAAACTGACATTGTGTCTGTCTGTTTTCAAAGTTATGCCATCTATGGAGTCCTTTTATACAAATATTAGCCGATTAAAAGCACTTTACATTACTGCTGCATTATAGTTCTTGAGTAGTTTTAAGTTCTTAGTGTACCTGTGAGCTATATGTAAAACAAATACACAACATTTTTCTCAGAACAGCACCCCTTTGAAGAATATAATAGTCATGAAGACACATCAGTGGTGAATAGGTTTGCATGGAATTATGCTGTTTTGAGTCTATTGGCTACAGCTTCCATGTAAAACTGTTCTGTATATTATTCAGGTTTCATGTTCTGAAAATCACCTTTGCAGTTTATGCTGTCATAAAGGAGAGTTGTGACTGTGCTGTGACTACAAAAGCGTAGAGTCATACTTCATCCACCTACACAGCAAAAAGCACATGTTTCTATTAGACTTTGTAATGTAAGGGTGCCTTTTCATTTCAAAATCTACTTAAGAACATTACATGTTCCTCTCACTACGTGACCAGCACTGATCAGGGACCTGGCCTGTCTTCAGGGTATATTGAAGTGTTAATAAAATGCATTCTGAACAGTCTGACTCTTGAGTGATGATGCTTATAGGTGTCTTAAGTGTGCTAGTGGGAATTAAAAATTACGGTGCGGACCTCTTTCACATGCTGAAATATTGTAAACTTGTTTCACTGGGGCCAAGACTAGTGTCAATGTACTTTGTGTGAAAAGTGCAATGGAAGCATTAGTATTTGACAGGCTTTCTTGAAATAAGTGAAATTAATGGAGGTCTTTTCATGTAGGACAAGGCCGCGACACCCCTTTCATGCTGCTTACAGACAGAAAAAAGTCAATACTTTTTTATTACTTGATGCTGACCTACATTCTGCACTACAAGTGCGGACCTACTAATTGGTTTCAGTTGTGCGAAAAGTTCACCCCAAAGAAACATTGGAGCAAATAAATCAATCTTTTTAGGGAAGCTTAGTGGGCTAATATGATCTGAACTAGCAGTTATGTTGTGTCAACATACAGTAATCTACTTTATAAAGTGAATTCTTTGTGGAGCCCTGCATTTTTCTCAGAAGGTTTGTTGTTAGGATTGTACTACTAAAGAATGTTGATCACATAATATTTATCAAAGCTGGATGGCTAGTCCTTAGGACTGAGTATACCTTATATTTGTCAGTTATCTGAGGTACTCAGAAAAATATCAGCAGTTAAAATATATAACACATTTAAAAAGAAAGCTTAAAGTCTGCTTCTAGTGACTCTCTCTTTTACTGTTGCTATTTCCAGTTCTTAATCCCCTTTGCTGATCTTTCTTTCACAAATTCTGTTACATAAGCATCTCCCACTTCTTGGAAATACAAGCACAAGACAAAGTTTGATTCACCAAAGAGACAAAATCAGTGCTTCCCAAAAACAAAGTGTGCATGCCTGAAAGCTGATGTCAGTGAAAACATTAAAATAAATTGTCATTATACTTCTGTTTCCTGATTACACTGATTTTCTAGCAAAAGTAGAGTTCTATTTCTGAGAAATGCTGCATGCAGAAAAGCAACAATTATATGGAGGTGCAAACCTCATAAATGAAATACAGTATGTGTTTTATAATCTGGAAGTTATGTGCTTAATATAGTACTAATGCTTAGACACAACATTGTGGCTCAGCCCTCGCCATGCACAACAAAAGTATTCTAGGTTATGAGCCTCAGAGAAAGTGTGTCTTACCAGTGTATATGTCTATGCTAGAAGAGTATACTAGTACATGTGCCCTTTTGCTTTTTAAAAAGAAAATCAATACCCTAAGTATGTTATGAAACATCTACAAAGTAATAAAAACTTGATGTTCTGTTTAACAGACTCAGAAGGATGCATATTACAGCTAATTTTTGTCATAGATGATTGTATTTCACTGGTGAAGCTTAATTGAAAATAGGAGTTTGTAGAACTGAAGAAAACTTCATAAAGTCACTATAGCGCACAGCTTCCTAGTAGCACTTACTTTCAATAAATAGCTCCTCTGTAGGTAGCTGTGGTGAAATTCCTTGAGTGTCAGTTGCCCGGAGAAAAAAGATATCGAGGAACATAAAGACAGTTTATTGTTTTCCATTAGAAATAATTTTTGGTGTAATTTCCAAGAGTGTACCAGCAATTATTCCCTTTTTTAAGGATATTTCTCCCTTTTTCAAGTTGGTATAACTATGGAGTTAGTATATATAAGATTAATATATATAAGTGTGTTTATAGTGAACTTTTTCACCCTTCTATGTTTCGTACATTATTTTTCCAAATTTCCAATGCTCAGTTTGTTGTTTCGTAATAGGACTATAAATACATGTTAACTTGACTACTGACATTTGGTCCCTTTTTAACTCCATAAGATTAGCTGACAAAAGTGCTTTTTCAAAGTAAATAAATAAACACAGAATATTAACTGCTACAAAAGTACTGTTCAAAACATCATTCACTGTTTTAAAAGCATCATTAAACAATAGGAAAGCAAGCATTTTTTTATCTTAACATCAGTCCCTCTTTTGCGTGATATACACATTTTCTTTACTTGACTATTATACAGTTTTATTCAGTGTTGTATATAATTGGTCAAAGAAATGAAAACATTTAAAAACATCTCATTGCACTTTTTATATAATAATTGTTATATATTTGAAGAGGTATTATTGCCTTTAAAATAGTTTTGTATCTGTAATAATAGTAAACTATTATTATCCATAATGCTTAAGAGGAACTGCACATTTTCTCAGTTCTTTAATAGTCGACAGAATGCATTTGTCAGGAAGCTATAGACACTACAGTGATGCCCTTTAGTTTATTAGTGGACATTACTGTCAAGAACAAAATCAATAAAATGACAAGGTAGCTCCTTCTTACACATGCCAGACTTGCAGAGACTTCTGTCCAGAGAAGTGTTTAAATTCTACAAGTCTTCAAATTAATAGACCTTTGAGCTGATGTGGGCCTGCAAAAGCTAGTATTTCTTTAGTGGTCAGCTCCCTTGGGAATTATAGTGACCTTAATGTAAAACTGCCTTCAGTTGAAACAAATGGCCATTTCAAACTCATGCTTAGTTGCATCACTTGACATTTTCATAGTTGCGAGCTCTGTTTACTAACTACCACATTACAGAAATCTCATTTATTGAAGTTTTATTTAAAGCAAATACTCCCCTAATCTAGATTAATTATCCCATTTGCCTTAATCTGTGTATGTTTTTTTTTCACATTAAAAAGTTTTGGCTTATCGAAGAAACCTGTTGAAACAATGACATTTAGGTTCTTTCATTTGTACATGTCATTTTTTCTCAGATAAAAGCAGTCCTTTGCATCTATGTAATAATGCACTTCTGAACATAGAAACTGAATGCATCTGCAACTTTTGTGCTGTTTTAGGCTGTGACTGTTTATTTAACTCCATCTAGTGCCTCAGATGGGATTGATACCTGCTTGCAAAAACATTTTTGTTTTGTTTCATGCAGCAAACTGTGACATTAGGCAATGGCAGACACTCCATCTGGATGGAGTTTAATGAGTATATTCTGAAACTGACATTCACAATTTAAAGAAAAGGAAAAAAAAAAACACAGTTGATCTCTGCTCTGACTAATGATTTTAGTTCAGTAGTAATTAACATTACAGGATCTTGGAAAGGGGCACAGTGAAATGCAACCCAGAACATAGAAATAAGGCATTCTCATGTTACACACACCGGATGGTAATTTTTCATGTTATTTGCAATTTGGCTTGACTTGCACAGAATGAAAATTCATTGGAACAGTCATGGTCTGAAATGGAACTCTATCAAACTTATTTTTTTGTACCAGTGAAATTAGGTGTACATTAGGTCAGCCATTCTGAAATGTGAAGCTAACCTCCCTGTGGTAACCAGGACTTGACAAAATGGAGACTGAAATTAAAAGTACTTAAAATGTTAACTATTCTATATTCATTTGAAGTATGGCCAAGCTAAATGCAAGCTGGTAATAGTCAATGACTAGACTTGTAAGTTGGTAATAAAAATGTAATGTATAAGGCAAGTCTTAATTATTTAAAGCATATACATATATGCATGTTTGTGCATGTTTTGTGATTGGGGAATCAGCCTGCTTCTGCTCAAGGTGACATGCATTTTATGGGGAGACATGAAGTACATTTCTGATAACTAGGGAAGGGTCAAGGATTTTTCTGTGAAGCAGGGAAAGTCCACTGTGACAAAGTATGAGAACCTATGCATTTGGCAATTTTGAAAAGTTCATTGCTGTATGTCTGTGGACATATATTTAGAAACATGACAGCAGAATATATAATATTTTAAGTTTTGCAAGGAAAGATAAACTTTGAAAGCTGGTGTTGTTGAAGTAAGCATTCAACTTGCATAGGCATTTCTTTTTTGTAGAGTTTCCTACCTTTTACCTGAGGGGTGTGTGTGTGTGTGTGTGTGTGTGTGTGTGTTTGTGTGTGTGTGTGTGTGTGTGTGTGTGTGTGTGTGTGTGTGTGTGTGTGTGTACTCTTGAGAGGAGACCTATACCTTGCTTTCTGTCCACTAAAGGATCTTATTGTCTGAGACTTCCCTTTTTCTTTGTGTCAAACAGTATAGCCAGTGCTAAATAAAGCTAAGTGGAGAAATAGTTTCATTACTCAGTGCTTCCCCTTGCTGTGGAATAGACTCTTTTCCATGTCAGGCAGTGCAGTTCCCTCTCTGCCTTCAAACATTTATTGATTGATTGATTGATTGATTAACATTTGTCAACCAAGAAAGTCCGACTGGGCTGACATTTCCTTTTCCAGAGTAGGTTCATAGAGAATAGCTCCACAGTATCATATTTAATGCAATCAGTATTTACAATAACAAATTTTATAATGTAGTTTCTGTGAATACATAGCATAATAGTCCGTTATAATAAAATTTGTATAGTTATCCGCATACATTAATATACTAGTGTCATATTGAGATTTTACAGATAGAAGAATGGTGTATAAAATATGTGGGAGTAATTTAAGAAATACAATAGAGTGAGATAATAAAGGGGATAGGCACGTTTAAGTGTTAATAAAGGAGTAGCGATGGAATAGTAATTTGTTGTACTAGTTAAAATTAGATATGGTAGTATAAGTACTAAAATAATGTGAAGTATTAGAAGGGGATAAGCAGGTTAAGTGATTTAAAGTGAGGAATAACAAGGTGAATGAAAGATGTTAGGAGATGCTATGTCCCAGATAGGGAGCATGGACAAAACCTGGATGCAGTGTGAACATCTTTTGTTAATAGTTTGAAAAGATGAAGCTGTGAGATGGAACTGGTTGATATGGGAATTTTGTTCCATGTTCTAGCTACACTGTTGGAAAAGAGACTGACCCCAGCATCTTTGTAGTTTGTAGATTGTAAGCAGTTGCTTATCATTTGACCAAAGGGGATGGTTTGGAAGATAGCATTGGGGTATAAGGATAATTCCTGATCAGGAAGATTAGTTATGGATGATTTGTTAGGTTAAGAATACCTGAGAATAACATAGGTGGTGAGGACGTTCGAGCCAGTTAAATATTTTTAGTGCTAAGTGGTGGGTCCAGTAAGGTTTGTTTCAAGTGCATGTTGTAGCTTTGTAGTAGTATTGTTTGAGTTTAGAACTGACTAAGGCTTGTAAGTTGGTCATGATAGTGGCTTCATATAGGAGAGAAAGTAAGATGTAAATGGTAGCTATAGTAACTTTGGCAGAGTTTGTATAAGGAATTTCTTTACTTTATGTAAGGTACTTAGTTTTTGATGTTTTTTTCTCAGTGCTATTATGGATATGTAAATTGAATTTAAGATTGTCATCTCTTGCCATGCCAAGTAGTTTTATATGTGAGGTAACATCAATCATGGTATTATTTAATGAAGAAATTATTTTTTTTTATGTGGAAATGAGATTTTGGAAAAAAGAGATGCAGTTTAGTTTTTTGGGGTTTTAGTAGGAGGTGATTATCCTGTAGCCATCTTTTGATGGAGATAAATGCTTCTTGAGTAATTAAAAATATATTAGGTTGTCAGAAATACATATTGGAGTACAACTGTCTGTGTATTGTATGAAGGAAGCTTGCTGAGAGGACTTATGTAGATTGTTAGCGAATATATTGAAGAGCAGAGCACCAAGAATGGAGTCCTGAGACATGACAGCATTGACAGGAAGGAAGAGAAAAGGTAGAGAGCCATTTAACAGACTGGTATCTGTTGTTTAAGTAGTGGTTAAATCATAGTAGTGTGAGTTGTGAAAGGCTTAGGGAAGACAGATGGCAGAGGAGTTTTTGGTGAAAGACTAGATTAAAAGCTTTAGAGAGGTCAAGGAATGCATAGGAAATGAGTTTGCCTTTGTCTCTGACTTTGTTAATAGTATCTGTGAAGCTTAATATGGCCATGGTTGTGTTATGCGTGGGTCTAAAACCATGCTATGTGGGGGTCAGGACCTTTCTCTGAAGGATGTGTTGAAAAGTTGCTTGTGAATACACTTTTCCAGAAGTTTTGACAAAAGGGATTGTATTGTGATAGGTCTGAAATTGTTTATATCAGATGAGGTTCCTCCTTTATGAAGGGGGCTGATGAATACATTTTTTCCATAAATAAGGAATGTATGACTCCGTGGTAGATCTATTAATTAGAACAGACACAGGATGGGGTATGGAACTGGCAGACAGCTTGAGGTATTCTTCTGGGAGATTATCTGCTAAAGGAGAACAGGGTTTCATTTTAAGAAGTAGTAATTTGATTTAGGAGAGTGCGATGGGTTTTAGGTTGACATAAAGAGTGAGGAGAGGGCATGTCAGGCTTATTAAGAGGAAGCTCTTTAGTAGGGGTGTTAATGCTTTCTATAAACTTTGTGTTAAATTGAACAGGTATTTTGCAGAGAGTGTTATTTAAAGCAGGATTAGGAGTAGTGGTTGTTCCAGGGTGGAGCATATTATTAATAGAAGACCAGAATTTTTAGGGTTGCTACACACTGATTTAGTAAAAAGTTATTGTAGCAAATTTTCTGCTCTGCATTAATCTGTCTCTTGGTATGCTTACTTAGTTCTTTAAAGTGTTATAAGTTTTGGGGAGATCTGTGTTTTAACCATTCTTTCCAAGCCCTATCTCTTTCATATATTAAGTCATTGTTTTGAGGGGATGACCAAGAAGTGCAGTTATTCTTTACTCTTTTTGCTCTAGTTGGAACTAAGCTATTGAGGATTTTCAGGAAAAGTGCATTAAATTTGTGTGCAGCTTCATCAAGTGTAATATTTTTCAGGACAAACCAATTAAACGAACTTAGAAATGTGAGAGTGTTCAATCTCGCCGTTTGTTCTTACACCTGGGGTTCGGAGCCGATCCTCGGCTCCGTGTCGGCTTGGCAAGCTCTGCATCGAGAAGAAGCTCGAGACCAACCTAACTCCCACAATCCCCCTCTGCCTTTACCCCAGATCTAGTTTGCCGCTGCAGCATTCGCATCAGTTTGATGAGCTCGAGCAACCTTAAGCTAAGATTTATAATTTTCTTATATTTCTTCTAAATTTTTTTTCCAAAAAAATTGTCTTTAAGTGACTGTGTGTGTGTGTTAGTAGTGTTACGAGGAATTCTCGGTTCCATATAAAGTCTTTTTATACTTTATTAGAGTTTTCCCTCGGGGCCTACCCCACCCTTTTACTTGGATTGACTACTGGATTGACTTTTTACAGGATTTGACAATAAGTTTCTGGATTAGACAAAATTACTGGATTTGACTTAATATTGATTTTTTCTCTGTTAGCTGTACCTAAAATTGTGACATGTCTGAGAAAGCTAAGTCTGGCTTTAAACGCTGCCAATGTGGGCAGAAGATGTCGGTGACTGATAATCATAGTTCCTGCGTCTACTGTCTTGGCCCTCTCCATCTGCAAGAAGACTGCTCAATATGTCATTCTTTCAGTGGAAGGGTCATGACAGATAGGCGCAGGAAACTTATGGATAGGGGTCTTCTAAAACCTACTTTTCAAGAGGCTCTGGATGCATCAGACCAGACATCCAAATCCTCGAAGGAATCGAAGACGTCGGAGCCCAGGTCATCGGCTCCGAGCTCTTCAGTTAAAGTTCGATCACCGGTTCCACAGACTTCGGGGCCGAGTGTTGAACTGTTGTCAGTTTCGAGCCTCGAGTCTTGGAACCGGTGACGGAGCTCCCTCCCCGGCACTGTTGAGGTCGGCTCCGTCTTGATTCCTTCGACGCTCTTCCAGGCCCCTCTCCGACACCGATGTAGACCGCGTGGTGCAGAAATTAATGGAGAATACGGCCTTATCCAAGCTCATCTCTGTCTCCTCCCAGTTGGTGTCGAGACTCGAAGGCCTTCCCTTATCTCCACCTGTTCCTCCTCCGAAACCTATCCAGTCTTCGGAGCCGGAAGAGGCTGATCTGGTGATTGTGGAGCCCTCGGTGCCAGAACCGTCTTTCTCTCGGTCGGCTCCGTTCACCTCGATTCCGTCGGATCCGGTACCGGAGTCTCAGAGCCGAAGATCCATCCTTGGATCCGGGACTGAGAGTCGGACCAATGTTTCGGTTCCAACGCTCCCTCTCGGGGCCTCGGCTCGGATCGACTCGGCTCCGTCCTTGGGGTCGATGCCTTCGGTGCCTGTCTTGGGGATTCTTCCCGTTTCCTCGGAACCGGGAGATACCTCGACTCTGGACCCAGGGGCCTTCGACCTCATGAGGAAGGTGTTGTCTACCCAGACAACCACATCAGCAGAAACAGCTTCTCCTTCCCATAAAGGACCGTTATCATCCTCTGCACCCACGGCTACATCTAAGCGTCGAGCACCTGTGTCTCAGCCACCCCTGGAGGGTGCCCCCTCTTCCTCGGAGGCTTCTTCGGATGCCCCCCCCGAGGAAGTTCCGAGGAAAAGATTGTGTAAGAGGAGACACTTAGATTCTCCACAAGAATCATTGACATCGGACACTGACTTGGATGAGTCAGAAGGGTCCCCAAAGTCACCCTCAGAGGATGTCTCCTTTTCTGACATCCTGGAGATCCTAAAGCAGAGAGGTGATTGGCAATCCCTCCCCCCTTCTGAGGATGAGTCAGTCTTGCTGAAGGCATTTGGTGCTCGCCCTTCCTCCTCCTGGGTCACTCCGCCTTTCGATGAGTTGATGGAGCTGATTGCTCGAAGGGCGTGGGAGACGCCTGACATGGTGGAGCCAGTCCCTAGAAAGCCTAACAAATATATTACTGCCCCTCAGGATAGGGCTTATCTGATAAAGGGAGTGCCAGTGGACACTATGGTGGTGGCAGCGGCAACGAAGAAGGAGATGTCTGAATCTTCCTCATCTGTCCATCCGCCTAACAGAGATTCTAGGACTATGGACAGGTATGGGAAGTGCATTTTTAGTTCAGCTGCTTTTTCTATGCGATCCCTGAACTATTTGACCCACTTCACATGGCTACAGAGGGATCTAATCAAAGAGTTGGGAGATACCCTCCAGGGTACTACAGATGCTGCTGTTTCAGAAAAAGTTACAGCACATCTCAATACCCTTACATCTATTGCAAACTCGTCCATGAGGCTGATCTCATACGCAGCCGAAGGATCGAGTAGGGCAGCAGCTTCAGCGATTGCTCTCCGTAGACAATCCTGGATGCGCTTATGTTCATTTGCGGAAGCCTTCAAGTCTTCCTTTACTAACGCCCCATTTGATGGTGCCACTCTCTTTGGCCCCAAAGTAAAGGAGACCCTTACCCGGTGTGAGCAAGAGGGAAAGACTCTGTCTGCTGTCGGAGTCCGTTTTTCCACCCCATCCAGACCGTACCCCAAAGGGCAACATGGTGGAAAAATGTGGTTTCGAAAACCCCAAGGCTCTTTCCCAGGCACACAGGGTGATGCCCCCTCTAGAGGCAGAGGAGGGGGCAGAGATGGAAGACGCCGCCCTGGCGGCAGAGGGGGTCCGCAAAACCAAGGTGACAGGGATACAACCCCTGGAAAACCTTCCCAGCACTCCTGAGAGGAGGCCCGACTGTCCTGCTCTGGAGGCAGTCGGGGGTCGCTTAGCTTTATACCCTCAGGCCTGGCAAAATCTTACATCAGACAATTGGGTAAAAAGCGTTGTTACCAGAGGCTACAGAATACCCTTCCTATTGCCCCCTATTCCGAAGAAAAGACTCCCAGATGTGCCGCCCCATCTGCGAGACCCTGCAGCTATAGAAATTTCAAATCTGCTAGAAAAAAGAGTAATCCAACCAGTCCCAGCGGACCAAAGATGATTCGAAACTTACTCAAGGTTCTTTTTAGTTCCAAAAAAGACAGGGGACTGGAGGCCGATTCTGGACCTAAGCAATCTCAATACCTTCGTCAAGAAAGAAAAGTTCCGGATGGTCACGCTTCAATCGATCCTTCCATTTTTACAGAAGGATGACTGGATGTGCTCAATAGATCTGAAGGACGCATACTACCACATCAAAATGGCCAGGGCATCCAGGGATCACTTGCGCTTCCGGCTGGGAGCCAGCCACTTTCAGTTTCGAGCCCTGCCCTTTGGTCTGACCTCAGCCCCCAGGGTTTTCACCAAATGCATGGCAGTGGTAGCGTCTCACTTGAGACGCCTGGGATTCCAGGTGTTTCCGTATCTGGACGACTGGCTCCTTTCTGCCACCACCCAGCGTCTACTGATTCAAGCCAGGGATTACACACTACAGTTTTGTGTTCATCTCGGAATTTCCGTAAATTTCGAAAAATCATTACTACAGCCATCACAGCATATCTCATTCATAGGAGCAGAATTGGATACGCATCGTTTAATTCTAAGACTTCCTCCAGAAAGGATAGCCTCACTACAAAGCCACATATCTCTTCTTCTGTCACCCAGAAAATCCCCAGCAAAACTGGTTCTGAAGGTTTTGGGACTCATGGCAGCTTCTCTCATTGCAATACCATTGGGAAGACTGCACATGAGAGTTCTACAATGGCTACTGTTTGCACAATGGTCGTTCCAACAGCTACCTTTGACACACGAAATTCTGATCACAAACACATGCAAATCACACCTAGCCTGGTGGCTCCGGACTTGCAATCTTTCCAGCAGAAGACCATTTGTGCTACCCACACCAACAGCTACGGTGACCACGGACGCTTCCCTGATAGGGTGGGGGGGCATCTTTCAGGGACAGACAGTCCAAGGCGAATGGACCAATTTAGAGTACAATCTGCACATCAATGTTCTAGAGTTGAGGGCAGTGTTTCTAGCGTTGCAACACTTTGCTCCCCTTCTTCCTCTAGGGACTATTGCAGTTCAGACGGACAACATGTCCGTAGTCTGGTACATAAACAAACAAGGGGGAACCAAGTCTTATCAGCTATGCAGAGAGGCCATGAGAATCTGGCAATGGGCGGAGTCCACGGGTCGCTTTCTGATTGCAATGCACATCCCGGGGTCATCCAACGTCATAGCCGACAGGTTGAGCAGAGCAATCCTGTTGCCTCACGAGTGGTCCCTCAAACAGTCAGTTGCGAAGGAGATTTTTCGCAAATGGGGCCAGCCTTCCTGCGATCTTTTTGCGTCTCCAATGAACGCCAAATGCAGAAGCTATTTTGCCCTATTACCCCCTCCAGGGGAAGTCCCCAGGGACGCTCTGGTTCACGATTGGCCCCCGGGTCTCCTGTACGCTTTTCCTCCCTTTCCCCTGATTGCAAAGTTTCTGCAGAAAGCCAACAACCTGCAAAGGATGATTATCCTCATTGCCCCATTCTGGCCTCGTCAAATCTGGTTTCCCTTTCTTCTGGCACACCGCATTCGGGAACCCTGGATCCTGGACCCGGAGCCGGATCTACTGACCCACTCGTCAGGGGCTCCCCACCCCTCGCTACTGTCACTCCAACTAGCAGCTTGGCTGCTCTGCTTCCCTACTTAGCCAGGTCTGATCTTCTTTCACCTGCAGTTCAGAATATACTAGTGGCTTCTCATAAAGCTTCCACTACAAAGACTTACACTAGTAAATGGAAGCGTTTTGTTTACTGGGCAAATATACAGCAATTGGATCCTGTTATAGCTCCCTTAAATAAGATCTTGGAGTTTTTAACCGAATTGTTCCACCAAGGAGCTTCTCCTGCCACTTTGAGAGTGCAATTGGCTGCCATTTCCAACTTTCATGTGGAAGAATGTGGGGCCCCTATTATGGCTCACAGACTTTGTAAGGCCTTTCTGAAAGGATCTTTCCATATTAGACCACCAGTTAGAACTCCTACATCACCTTGGAATCTGAACCTTTTATTATCTAAATTGATGCTACCTCCATTTGAACCAGCCTCTTCTTGTCCATTAAAGTATTCGTCGTGGAAGACCCTCTTTTTGGTGGCCATTACATCGGCTAGACGGGTGTCAGAGCTTCAGGCTCTTTCTATTAAACACCCTTATTTGATCTTTCACTCTGACAGAGTATCTCTTCGCACTAATCCGTCCTTTCTCCCCAAAGTTTGCTCCGTTAATAACATCAATCAATCCATTGAGCTCCCTACCTTTTTCAAAAACCACTCCAATAGGTTGGAGTATATGTTACACAAGTTGGATGTTCATAGACAACTTAGATTTTACCTGGATAGAACAAAGGATCACAGGAAAACAGATCAACTTTTTGTAGCCTTTGCAGACAGCAGGAAAGTTATAGCAGTTACTAAACGAACCCTTTCCAAATGGCTAACTGATTGCATTATATTTGTTTATGCTGCTTCGGAACAAACTTTACCTGTCAAACCCAAGGGGCACTCTACAAGATCAGTATCTACATCCCTGGCTCATGCAGCTTGCTTACCATTAGACACTATTTGTGCAGCTGCCACTTGGTCTAAACCACATACATTCATTTCTCATTACAAGGTAGACAGGGTTTCTAGGGACAGGGCAACCTTTGGTTCCACTGTGCTCAAGAACGTTCTCCCGTGAGTTCCTCAGGAACATGGAGCTAGGGACGCTACCCAGGTGTAAGAACAAACGGCGAGATTGAACACTCTCACATTTAGAAGTTATGTCCTTACCATAACGTTCCATGTGGAGTGTTCATCTCGCCTTTGTTTTTACATTCCCACCCTCCCACCCTCAGGAAGAACGTCCAGTTTTTGTCTGGTTTGGTTTCTCCTGCTTCTGCATTACGCAGTTGTTGTATATATATATGTATATATATATATATATATATATATATATATATATATATGTATAGGTGTTTCTCTCAGTTATGTTGTTTTTGGCATGAATGTGTTGCTCTCTCTGTTGACTTCTGGTTTGCTTGCAAACTAGATCTGAGGTAAAGGCAGAGGGGGATTGTGGGAGTTAGGTTGGTCTCGAGCTTCTTCTCGATGCAGAGCTTGCCAAGCGGCCGACACGGAGCCGAGGATCGGCTCCGAACCCCAGGTGTAAGAACAAAGGCGAGATGAACACTCCACATGGAACGTTATGGTAAGGACATAACTTCTAATTATGTTTAATTGGATCGGGATTAAAATTAGTGAGGTTATGTGAAGTTACCTGAAATTCTAAGTAAGTTTTGTTTGATATGATGGGTACCCAGCCTGTTTGCATAGATTGCAAGATGATCACTGAGGGAGTCTAAAACAGTGCCACTGGAGATGCACTTAGTGGAATTGGGCACCAACATCTAGTCAAGAACCAAGCCACAGTTTTGGGGGTAGTTATAATGTGTGGGAGAGGAAATGAGTTGGGTTAAGTCAAATAAATTGAGACTAGTTGTTGGGTATTTTGTGGAGATAATCTGTCGATTGAAATTAACGTCTCTTAGGATGATCTTTTCATTAGAGATTATATGTGAGATCCAGTCTAGGATGTTTTCCAGGGTTTTAGCATTATTGCATGGGGTAATATAGAGCACTATAATGCACAGGTGTGTATGGTTATTTAGTTTAAGGTAGGATATAAGGAGACCAGCATTATGGAATTTGGCAAAGGGTTTATTATGGGGTAGGATTTCAAGATAGTCTGGGTATAGTAAAGCTACTCTACCACCATTGCTTGAGTTCAGTTAGCCCTGATGATAACCAGGATGTGATATTTCAGAGTCAAGTATATGGGGTTTTAGCCATGTTTCATTTATGGCAAGAATATCTAGTTTATTGTGGGATATCCAGACATGAAGTTCTGAGATTTTATTATAGATAATACAAGCATTTAAAGATCATGTCTAATACATTTGTTTTGAAAAAAAGCTGTACTGTGAAATTCAGCTCATCCCCTTGCTGGCGCTCACCCCTTTATTTAAAAAAAAAATTAAAGTGATTTAGTCCAACCAAAAATTAAACAAACGTTTAAAATTCCAGCAGTACACTGAAGTGGCACTAAATGCAGCTACTAATGTCTTGCTTCAGTCAGTATCTCTTACCTAGATGTACTGACTTCATTCAGTAAATCATTCCATGATTACCTAACACAATTCTAAGCAATTATCTTTATGAAAGCAATAACTGCTTTACAAATCTTTACCAAATAATACTCTCCCAACACACACACACACACACACACACACACACACACACACACACACACACACACACAAAGCTGTTCCACAATAGCAGAATTGAGAACAAGGCAAAATAATAATCCTGAAGCTTATTGTTCACAGAAACAATTGCTACTTTCCATGACCTAACAAAACTAAATCATTAACATGTAGAGAACACCCCTGTCAGAAGAACAGAATGTCAGGGCATTCACACTGAACTTCCATATTCTGTGGGAATTGTAAAAGTTTATTTTTTTATTATTGCTTGGAGTAAATCACTTCATTATATTATAATGGGGTGAGTACCAGCATAAAGATGTGCTGTGTTTCAATGCATGGCTTTTTTTTTTTCTTACAAGAGCAACAAATAGTTAGACCAGATCTTTAAGGAAATTAATTTAAGCTGTTTGGATGAGTTTGAGGTAGGTGGGTTGGGTTTTGATGGCCTTGGTGATGGTGGTGTGGTCCCTGTATTGGAAGGAGATGGGTGGGGTGAGTACGAAACAAGGTTTGGCTTGGGATGAGATTTGGAGGCAATTTTGGAGTCAGGATAAGAGGAGGGGCCATTCCCCACAGAGTGGTAAGAGACAGAAAGATAAGCTTGTTTTGGTTTTTAACTTTAAGTGTTAGTTTTAGTTTGGTGCAATAGGTGTGATGGTTTACTGATTTAAATTTCTTCCCAATATTATTCCCAATAATATTAATATAATATAATATAATATAATATAATATAATATAATATAATATAATATAATATAATATAATATAATATAATTATATTAATATTCCCAGTATTATTCTTTACAATCAACTCTCTCTAACTCACAAAATTGTAACACAACCAACCAGAACCCCTGCACTACAAAATCTCATCTTTCCTTACAGTTCCAGCAGACCACTTTGCTCTAACAATAAGAACTTACTCACTGTCTCCAAGGCCAACAACACTACAGGTGAATCTTTATTTTCCAGCTATATATCTCATATATGGAATTCCCTTCCTAACTCCATTCTCTCAATCTCATCCTCTAACTACTTCAAGCCATCACTTAAAGCTTATCTAAAAAATAAGTGGCTATGTACTCGTGAATGCTCTGATACATCATAGTATACCCCAACCATATCCATCTTCTTCCCCAGTGTTTAATCTTTTATTCTTACTGGCTTGTCTTTACCTTATATCTTGACATAAGTCATACTTTACAAATAGTACTAGCTATGTTCAAAGCCTAGGTTTTGTTGGCATGATGTAACAAATTTGTATTTTCTTATGTATACTACATTTTGTTTACTTTATACTTTATTGATTATTGTAATTCGTGCATTACAATTTACTGTACTCATGGAGCTTTTCTTCCCAGGCCTCTGCTAAAAAGGACCTCTGTCCAGTCAGACTTTCCCAGTAAACAAATGTTAAATAAATAAAGTAAATAACAATTTGAAATAAACATTGGGTGAGTCATTCTGTGTATCGGAAGCAATTAGTAGTAAAGTGGGATGATATGAATGGTTAGAGGTGAGTAGAGAGTGGGAGAAATGTGTGCATGATTGAGTGTTATGTATGGTAAGCTGTATGAAGATAAACCAGGAAGAGTAAGGATGTAGTAATATTTAAGAGTAGCATGCTATGTAGGTTTGTAGAGAGATAGGCCAGTGAGAGAGGAGCTCCAAACACCGGGTAACAAATATAGGAGGGGTAGAAGTAAATAGCTGATTGGGATGGACGGAGTAAATTGTGATCACTGGCATCAGTAAGTGTAAGATTGGAAAGAAAGTTAGAGTGCTTACATCAAGACTGATGGTTTAGGTGTTGTGTGTGTGTTATTGTGCTTGGGGTATGTCTCCATTTATATGTATACCTTTAAGAGGGGTGGGAAGTAGTTGAAGTTCTGGGTGGAGAGCAGGCCCTATAGATGTAATAGTATGAGGGCTGGCTGGGGAACTGGGGGTGGGAAGGAAGGGTGGCAGGAGTACAGCTCCCTCACCTACATGAGGAGCTGTATCTATTATGTTTTCAGTGGATTAAGTTTAGGGAATGGTAACAGTCATCTAACGTATGCTTCAGAAGCACATGGGTTATCTTACTTCCTCAGACTGCAATTACAGTAGAGCTGTTTTCAATGAGTAAAGTTCTGGAAAACACAATGAAACTACAAGTGAGTTATCCTTAGACAGCTACAGTTTCACAGCAAATAAGCTGAGTGCAGGGAAGTTTGCAGAGAGGAGGAGAACAAAACAAAGTTGGCTGAGAGAGCAGCAGGAACAGTATAACCAATTACCAGAAGGAGAAAAAGGTTGTATGCATGGGTTCTGTGGTAGGATACTGCAGTCTCACTACTGTTATAAGATAATGGACAATAGCAAGTAGAACATCAATCCACTACAAGCCTTAATAGAATAATTCAGTGGCTTAAACAACATCAAGTGGTATAGTCTGAAACCCCTGCTGAAAATGTACATGTGTAATGGGGATGTGTGAACAGTTTTCAGGCTTCTTGTTTTGTTTTTGTTAGCAGAAAGGAGGGTGTTTCAGAGAGAAAGTTGTGTATTTAACCTGAAAAGGCAAAAATGATGGGGGTATTACACAAGGAGAACATAGAATAAGTACACCTACCCATGCAGCCGAAGTTGAATTCAGAATTTCAGGACAAACAGAATCATACTACAACTACTTCTCTAATCTGTACATAAGCATTTGGAATCTTTCCCTTAGCTTAGCTGAGATGTTTTGAGAATATTTTATAAGCACTTGATCATTACATATTATTACCTGTAGTAGTTAACAGTGCTAGCACTCAATCAATTTCTACAAAAATGGCTATTACTATTGCTAAGTTATGAAGTTTGTAACTCAGGGTAAAGCATTCTGGTAGAAATATGTATTAACTTTCTAGGACTACTACTCCTAAGTTATACCCTAATATATCATGCTAAAACATTCTTATAAAACAGATATTGTCTCAGTAAACTTAACAAGGAGGAAGTAAGGACAGCTATGAAGAGGATGAACAATGGAAAGGCTGTTGGTTCAGATGACATACCTGTGGAAGCTTGGAGGTGTTTAGGACAGATGGCAGTGGAGTTTTTAGCCAGACTGTTTAATGAAATCTTGGAAAGTGAGAAGATGCCTGAGGAGTGGAGAAGAAGTATTTTAGTACAGATTATTAAGAATAAGGGTGATATGCAGAGCTGTAGTAACTACAGAGCGATAAAATTAATCAGTCACAGCATGAAGTTATGGGAAAGAGTAGTAGAAGCTAGGTTAATAAAGGAGGTGATGATTAGTGAGCAGCAGTATGATGCGATGTTTGCTCTAAGGGTGTTGATGAAGAAGTATAGAGAAGGTCAAAAGTAGTTGCATTGTGTCTTTGAGGACTTAGAGAAAGCATATGACAGGGTATTAGAGAGGAATTGTGGTATTGTATGAGGAAGTCGGGAGCGGCAGAGAAGTATGTAAGAGTGGTACAGGATATGTACAAGGGTAGTGTGACAGTGATGAGGTCTGTAGTAGGAAGGTGGAGGTGGGATTACGCCAAGCATCAGCTCTGAGCCCTTTCTTACTTGCAGTGGTGATGGACAGGTTGACAGATGAGATCTGACAGGCGTCCCCATGGACTGTGATGTTTGTGGATGACATTGTGATCTATAGTGAGAGTAGGGAACAGGTTGAGGAGACCCTGGAGAGGTAGAGATATGCTCTAGAGAGGAGCAGAATGAAGGTCAGCAGGACTAAGACAAAATATATGTATGTGAATGAGAGGGAGGATACAGGAATGGTGAGGATGCAAGGAGTAGAGCTGGCAAAGGAGGATGAGTTTAAAATACTTGGGATCAACAATTCAGAATAATAGTGAATGTGGAAGAGAGGTGATGAAGAGTACAGGCAGGGTGGAGTGGGTGGAGAAGAGTGTCAGGAGTGATTTGTGACAGATGGGTACCAGTAAGAGTGAAAGGGAAGGGCACAAGAGGGTAGTGAGACCAGCTATGTTAAATGGATAGGAGATGGTGGCATTGAAGAAAACACAGGAATCAGAGCTGGAGGTGGCAGAGTTAAAGATGTTAAAATTTGCATTGGGTGTGATGATGATGGACAGGATTAGGAATCAGTATATTAAAGGATCAGCTCAGGTTGGGTGGTTTAGAGACAAAGCCAGAGAGTAGAGATTGTG
Source organism: Protopterus annectens (assembly GCF_019279795.1). NCBI lineage: Eukaryota > Metazoa > Chordata > Ceratodontiformes > Protopteridae > Protopterus > Protopterus annectens. The sequence goes on along the minus strand of NC_056751.1, from coordinate 435,122,766 downwards.
TTGGTTTGGACATGTGCTGAAGAGGGATGCTGGGTATATTGGGAAACGGATGATAAGGATGGAGCTGCCAGGTAAGAGGAAAAGAGGAAAAGAGGAAGGCTTAAGATAATGTTTATGAATGTGATGAGAGAGGACATGCAGGTGGTTGGTGTGACAGACCAAGATGCAGAGCACAGGAAAAAATGATAACAGATGATCTGCTGTGGTGACCCCTAACAGGAACAGCCAAAAGAAGAAGAAGAAATGTGTACAGTGCATGACTATTACATAGCAATATACATTGTGCAACAAAAATGTAAAACATTCTGATACAAATGTATTACATGCAGCACATATGCAAGCAATGTGTACAGTAAATGACTTTAGTTATGGAAGTGACCACTCTGTGTCCTGTAACAGTGTGAAGGAAGCAAAGGGAAGAAGGAATACTGGATAGAGGAGCTACAAAGATTTGTTTAAATGGACACTAAATTGCAGGAATAATAGATCTATGTATGGCAGGAAGGGAATGCTAAACATAGCTTAGATAATTGGATGAGTATCCTGAAATACACTTTGGAACTTAATGGGCCTTGACCTTCTAAAAACTGTAAAATCTAAAGGTGGTAATTGGCAAAGCACACATGGTCTCTTGTGTAATGATCTTGTATTTCCTAAGTTTCCCAAATACAACCATTTTGTAACTGTCATCCATAGGACTCTTACACCACGGAGTCTTGCTGTCCATCTCCCAAACAAGGACGTCACATCACTGGATTGACTGTGGCAAAGGAGTTGTCTGAGGACTTATACAATGATAAGATCAAGATTAAAGCTACTGCTTTATTCATTGTAGGCAATTGTGTGGTCCAAGTGATTTGTAACGTAACAAAAGATGTGTCAAAAGCAGCAAAATCAAAGCAAAAGCCAAAAATATTAACATGGCCATCATGGACTGTCCTTTCAGTCCCACTCCTATTCAGACCTAAATTTTCTCAGCACCTAAAATATGACAAAAATGGGCAGATCCTCACTTTGCTAGTTCTGAAATTTCACCTTCCATGGTGTACTATTATAAGGATGCAGTATAGCCATCAAGATCATGATCAGATGGGGTTCTAGGCAGGGTAATGGATTGGGCCTACCCCATACACATACAGCAGTTCCCCACCCTGCAGCCATTCCAGTGTCCCATTACTTGGATATTTCTTCTTAGACTTAACATTAACAGTAAACTTCTCTGCCCTTGAAACTCTGTCCTTGAAACTCACATTCATTGAAACACATTCAAAGAAAATGCATCTGGCCAGTGGCAGATTAAGTTTACCTTCGGGCTGTTTTCAAATGATAGTCCCTTTGCACACATTTTTAGGACCATGCATACATGCATGTGTTCTTTGATTCACCTTCCTGATCATATTAAATTATATTCCTTGTATAATACAGCACCACTTGTCAGTGTGTGTTTTAATTTGTAGTTTTGAACCATAAAAGGCCACTCAAACATCTGTCATTACAATCCACCAGTATCAGGTAATATGCACAATCTCTGTAGAAGTTAAAAGTCATTTGAATAATTCTACATTAAACAACTCTGTAACTAATTAAGAAGTGGCTACTAGCAAATGACTTTATATTTCAGTGTTATCTACACATTCATTGCCTGCTGCCCTTGTGAAATAAATTGCCTAAGTTACATTAAATAAAAATTGTTAAGCTGGTAATATTGCAATAGGTAATGGATGGCAAACCAACAACAGGTTCATAGCTACTAGGCATCTCATCCTTAGGAGGACACTCTCAGAACTGCAGTTCCGCATCCACCTTCCCTCCCTCCCTCCCTCCCTCTCTCAAAGTACAAAACAGTATTAGCAATCCATATACATAGTGTGGGAGATGAACCCACAGCCTTCTGCATCAAAAGAAAGTGTGCTACCTGTTGTGCTACTAACACTGCTTTCAAATGCTATAGCACAAACAATGATGACCATTTGCTAAACAAAACAGTTGCACATTGAAAACAGACTTAGTTTGAGCAGCAGTAAACTTATGTTCTCTAGAAGCCCACAATTCCTTGAAAATGCACTGAAACTCACAATTCCTTGAAAATGCACTGAAACTCATTTTTTGACTAGTGTTGAGTAGTATTGTGGTTTTAGAGGAGTCAGGCTCTTGTCTTCTGTAACTAAGGTATATGGTTTGATCCTTAGCAAATTAACTAACCTGCCATCCCTAAGGCATCACACACACACACACACACACACACACACACACACACACACACACACACACACACACACACACACACACACACACACACACTTTCCTTACCAATGGTTTGCTTTTTTCCTCACAGAGAAGAAGCAGGCAGCAGGCTCCTTACCATTGGTTCTTTCATCTTCCATGTTCCCTGGACAGAAGAAACAGGCAACAAGCATGTTTAAATTCTACACACAGATGCTGAAAACAAAGCAGGAATATTGTTACAACTTGTGTGTTGATGCCACAGATGTGTGCCTCAATGGACTCACAAATGCACAGGGCATTCTTCACACCCTGAAAAAGACACAATTTATTTATTTATTTGTATTATTAAAAAGTAAATGTTGTGGCTGCCTCCCCTCTTATCCATTGTGGCCCCTCCCATCCAGTGGACTCTAGGTGACTGCCTAGGTTGCCTTGTGCTGGATCTGGTTCTGATAGCCATCACTGGATTTTTCTTTAACATTGCCTACAGCAGTAATAGGAAGGTGAGGAAACTGATATCCCCTCAGTCTGTTTACCAACAAGGACATAAACCCAGAAGTTGTTGCTCACCAGGAGGCATTAGTCAGCCTTGAAGTAGATTGCAGCACTTCTGAAGACTTGCCCAACTGTTCTGCTCTACTGAAGAACTGACTCTGTCATTTCAATGCTTGGTAAAGAATCTCAGGTCCATTTCAGATCTCAGCAGTCTAAATTTCTTTATCCCTGAAGAAACAATCTTAAATGGACATGGTGCTGTCCATCTTTCTCAGTCTGTCAGAAAGCTATGGACAGAGCCATAACTGTCTTGTCTAGCGCCTGACGCTGTTCCCTTTTCTGGCATCCCTAAAGAACAGGTAAAGAAAAGGTCTGTTCAATCCCAGACCTGGCTATCTGTCTACTGCTTCTCACTTCAAAAGCATGCCAACAATCCTGTCCATGTCTATGCTTCGCAAGTTAGACATGAGGAGAAAATGCGGAAAAAAGGCCAGTTCCTGGATATGGCTAATTATACTCAGGTGAAGCAAGCAAGCTGGGTGTACATTTATTTTCCATGAGTGTCAGTGGTTGACATTCATCACAGACTGCAGGGAACCAAAATACATCATCACCTGTATGATTGGTACCTTGCTGCCATATATCAGGTAGATTAGGGTTACAAGATTTGGTCTCTGTTTAAACTGATCTCTTAGGGTAACAGTCAGTTTTGCTAAGTCCTAATTGCTTCCATTTCAGTTTGTCACTTTCATAGATTATTCTTTCAGCATCCTGATATGATGAGCTTTTTTGTCCCATGATAGGGAAGTATTCCATCAGTGGGTGGTCACTTCCATTTACTTGGTGCAGTGTGTTCTTACATAGTTTTGGCTCAAAAGCTTTAGACCTTATGGCTGCTTCCATTTTCATGTTCTGTCTGGCTAGATTCCATATGAAGTTCCCACAATGGTAGTTTAGACTACTATTATTATTTCCAATATTTTATTCTGTTTTCTCATACAGTCTGAATTTCATAAGCCTCATGATTGCATCTGCAGTGATGTTTTGACCTATTTCTACCTCTAGGCTCCTCAAGCTACACCAACTATGGATACATCTCCTCTAGGTTGGTGATTCACTAAAATGGGGAGTCTATTCTTTTTATCTGGATGTATCAGGAATCTTATCTACATATCAGCATCTTGGAAACCTCTACAGCAATACAGCTCTCTTGCAAGATATATCTGTGTGGTAGTAACACTTGGTCACCTTTGTCTCATTAGGTCCTTTCATCTGCTGAGCATCAGACAATTTTTCCTGCCCAGTTATGCTGGATAGGTTTCTCAAAGGGTATATTCAGTCATTGGACCAGTGGTCCCCCCCCCACCTTCTTACTCTCTCTTTCTGTTTGTGCCCGTTTCTTTTAACTGCTTTGTGGGACTTCTCATTAGAGGTTGTTCATCAAGTCTAGCTAATCTTAGAAAACCCTCATCACGGGTTGCTGTGTTCTAGACATGATTGACATAAGGGCAGTTGCTGTGGCTGCTAGATCCTTTCTGATAAAGATCTTCAATAAGAAACCAGATGAACTTTGTAAATGTTGAAAAAGGACTAGACTGTAATCTGCATGGAGTTAGTATAGCCTTTCCCTCCTACCAAAAAAAAAAAACAAACAAAAAAAAAAAAAGATTTTATTCCCATTGTTTACTTGCTTTGTAAGGAAGTAAGGCCTCTGTCTCCTCTAGGATCTCAACAATTACACTGAGTACATATAATACATTAGATTTTATGTGTTATCGGTGGACACCTAGAATGTGTTCATGGATGTGATAGAAGTTTCTTCAGTTTGCTTTGTATGACATCAGGATAAATATTGGTTAGTCCTGCACACCCAACATTTTACTAAGACATTAACAGTGGATATGAAGGCCTATGCAGGAACAAGAATATCATGCCTTCTATGTAAGCGACTACTACTTATGGCCCCACTGAAAAACTACTTGGAAATAATCCTGGACTAGGTGCTGACATGGTTTGAATTCATAGGAGCTTCCTTAAATGGTTACCCGACAGCATATTGATGGAATTAACAATGAGTAATAATTTTCTGAAACAGAAATATTAAATATGCAAAATTGTTTATTTTCAAAAAATAAATTGCTCTTGCAGGGTAACAAGACATACTCCTCATACTCCCCCCTTTAATGTGAGGGATGCATGTCAGCACACTGTGACTCTAAATATACTAATTCTAAGACCAGTCATCCTTGAGTTTAGTGAAAACTTTTTTACACACCTGCTTTGGTTCTCCTTTATCTCTTAGGCATTTTGTCAACCATGGTCTCATAGGATTGGTTGCACAGCTGGGGATATGGGAGCAATGTAATGTGTCAGTGGTTGCAAAGCCATCGCACCCTGACAACAGATCTTTCTGAGCTGTGGAGTGCTTGATGATTCCCACCAGTCTCAAATGAGTCTTTCCTTCTTCAAACAGAACTCATAATCTTACTCTGTCTTAGAAGAAAATGAGTTGTGGGATGGCCAACAGGACACATAGCAGAATATGTAAACTCACTGTCAGGGCCTAATTTTATTTGCAATTGCTACTACTGCAATTATTACTGAAAGAAGACATTTCTTAATGTAAAAGTAAAGAAATCTCCACATTGCCATTAAATGAGAAAACATATTAATTTTGCTGCTGACACACCAGAAACAAAAAGAACCTAGAGTGTACACTTGAAATCATTTTAACATTCCTTTTTTAGAATGACAACACTTATAACTCTCACTGCATCAATCAAAATGCTTAATATAATGATCTTATTAATATTAGTATTTCAATCATAGCAATATTTTGATCTGATGTTGTCAATTTTCATTCTATCCTCCACTGTTGGTTTTGGAGCCGAACCTCGGATCTGACTTTGCTGTTACTAAAGCTTGTGGCATCCAAAAAAGCTCTTGAGCTTCTCCCATACCCATAATGTGCTAACCCCTAACATACTTCAGATCTTGTTTGCTGCTTTTTGTGAAAAGACATGGTCAGCCTTAGCTCTCAAGTTATATATATTAATATATTATTCCCTTACCCTCTCACATTGTTGTAATACTTGTTTACCATTGTTGGTAATCATATTTCCTTTTTTTTCTGTCTGTCATACATGCTAGTGTAGTTCTTATTACCATTGTTGATATTCTCTCTTTTTTTTCCTTTAGCTTATTAAAAAAAAAAGTTTTCTTCTATCTTACTGTTTTTTGTTTCCTTTAGTCACAGGCATGTCTGCGAAAGGGCCTTCTGGTTTTAGAAGTATCTGAAATGTGGGCACATATTGCCTCTTTCAGATGCTCATAGTCTTTGCGTTTACTGTTTGGGCCCTCTATATGTTCAGCAGGATTGTTCAATTTGTAAAAATTTAAATCCCAGGGCTCTTATGGATAGAAAAAATAAACTTATTGCCATCTTCTTTTGGAAAAGCTATCTCTGGGGCTCAGTCTCCCAAATTTAAAGCTAAGGCATCCTTATCAAAGTATCCTAAGGCTTCTACTTCCTCAACGCAATCTTCTGAGCTGTCAAGGAAGAGATCAAGAGCGAATCTGAAAACATCTCAAAGCCTCTCCCCTTTGGATCCTAAGAAGAAGAAATTAGTGGATCCTATGTCTTCAGATCCAGCAAAGAAACCCATGCATCTGACTACTTCTGATCTGATAATTCCTCCAAGGACGAGGTATTCTCCTACATATAACCCAGTGCCTTCCAGGGTTCCCTCCCCATTTTTGGAAAGGTGCTGATCCAAGTCACCTTCCATTGCCTCATCTTGTTCATCTAGGAGTTTGACTGAGGAAGATGTGGACAAAATGATGAGGAAGTTTCTCACAGCACAAATTCAGATGGGTGTCCTACTGGCTCCTACCCTCTCGGGTCAGGAGGCCCATCCACCTACCACACCGCCACTATTTGCTCTTTCTCTGATCCCTCTAGTTGCTTCATAGTTCCTGGATCTGAATGTTCTGGGTCTGGCTGGCTTGGATCCAAAGATATCTTTATCTTTAGATCCAAAGCTAACTCTGAGTGCACCAGCTCCGACATCTTTGGATCCGGAAGAGTCTCAGAGCTGAAGCTTCCTTGTCAGGTCTGAGGTGTTGGAGTAGACTCCAAGGGTTTGAGAGCCATCTCTGTGCCTTGGTGCTTTGGCACTGGATAGCTCTGCTCTGACTTCCTCCTCTGAGAGATTGCTTTTAGGGCAGAGGGAGACAGCTGTTTAGAAGCCTACCTTCTCAGGGCCAAGGTCTTCCTTCTCTCTGGAGAGATCTGCCTTCAAGGTAATGAAGAGAATATTTTCTGCTCTGACAGGACAGACAGAGCCACCACCCTCAGATCTTCAGTCTAGTTCCCAGATGTCTCTATGCTTGGAGCCACATCATTCTATGCCACAGGGACAGCCAGCTCTAGACCTCCAGACCACCCAGCAGAGTCTCATGATATCTTCCAACACTTCACCGGAGTATCCCACCAAGGAAGTCCCTAGGTAGAGAAAGTACAAGAGGAGGCACTTGGACTCTCCACAAAGTCATTCACTGAGGATACTGATTTCGATGATGGAGAAGGGTACCCGAGGTCACTTCAGGAAGATGTCTGATTTGGAGAAATCCTTGACATCCTGAAGCAAAGAGGTGGTTGGACCTCCAACAACCCTTCATCAGAAGAATCAGTATTTCTGGTGTCCTTTGGAGCTGGCCCATCTACCTCTTAGGTTACTCTGACTGCAGAAGAGCTCATTGATTTTGTCTCTCAGTGGGCATGGAAGGAGCCTGACTCAGTTGAACTAGTCCCTAAGAGCCCAGATTGGATTCTGCTTCCACCTGTCAGGAAGGAATTTTGGAGTAAGGGGGTGCCTGTGGATGCCATGGTCATGGAGGCGGACACCATGAATGAACTTGCTGAACAAAGTTCCTCTCTTCATCTCCCTAATAGAGAGTCTAGGGCAATGGACAGGTTTGGGAAGCGTGTCTATACATCAGTAACATTTGCTCTTTGGTTGCTAAACGTTTTGGCACATTTTACCAGGTTACAAAAGGACTTCATCAAGGAACTTGCAAAATCCCTTTCAGGGACTGTTCCTGCTGAGGCCCAATCATCTGTGGCCTCTCAGTTGGCTACCCTTCAATCCATTTCAAATTCATCCACGAGGCTTATTTTGCATGCAGCCGAAGGTGCTTCAAGGGCAGCAGGTTCAGGCATATCCTTTAGGAGGCATGCCTGGATGTGCTTATATGATTTTTGCGGAGCCTTTTAAGTCCTCATTTGTCAATGCACCCTTTGACAGTAGTTCATTGTTTGGCACAAAAGTGAAGAACACATTATCAAGGTGTGAGAAGGATTGAAAGACTCTCTCTGCAGTGGGCATATGTTTTTCAACCTATCAAAGATGCTCTTCTAAGAATAAATAAGGTGGTTGGAAGATGTGGTTCAGGAAGTCCCAAGGTCCTTTCTAGGACACACATGGAGAAAGTTCCCTTAGGGGCAGAAGTGGGGAACTCTAATGGACCACACCATCCTCATGGCAGGGGAGGCCCATAAAACCAAGGGTCCAGAGATTCTTTCTATGATAGACCCTATCAGCACTCCTGAAAGGAGACCTGGTTGTCCACCTCCAGAGGCAATTGGGGATTGACTGTCCCTACACCAGAAACCTGGCTAAATATAACAAGAGATACTTGGGTGCAGAGGATTATTTATAGAGGCTATATAATACCCTTTTCCCTTCCACTCCCATCTGTACGCAAAATTCCCAATGTTCCACCCAGTCAGAGGAAAGAAGCAGCACTCGAAATACAAAAGCTGCTAGAAAAAAAGAGTCATCCAAGAGGTCTCATTAGACCAGATAGAATCCGGAACTTACTCAAAATTCTTTTTAGTGCCAAAGAAAATTGGGGACTGGAGACCAAATTTGGATCTCAGCACTTTGAACAAGTCATTTCAACATACACAGTTTCAGATGGCCACAATTCAGTCCATTCTACATTTCCTAGGCAAGGATGACTGGATGTGCTCAGTAGACCATCAGGATGTCTACTATCATATAAAAATGATTAGACAATTCAGAAGGTATTTACGCTTCTGGCTGGGAGCTAGTCACTATCACTTTAGAGCACTGCCCTTTAGCCTCAACACAGACCCCATGGTGTTTACCAAATGCATGGCAGTGGTTGCAACTCACTTGAAACTGCAGGGATTCTATGTGTTTCCATATCTAAATGACTGGCTCATTAACTCCCCGACCAGGCATCTATTAACAAGAGCAAGAGATTAGGTACTTCAAATTTGTTCTCATCTGGGGATAATCATAAGTTATGAGAAGTCTCAGCTACAACCAACTCAAACCTTAGAATTCATAGCAGCAGTCTTTAACACGATATCAGTGACAGCTTCTCTTTTCCTTTCTCAAGAGTATAGGTTATCAGATTCCAGGTCAGAAAAATAATTCACAGTACCAACATTTCAACCCAGTTGATCCTTCAAGCCTTGAGTCAATGCCAGATGCCATAATCTTATTTCCTCTGGCAAGATTTCCCATGATAATTTTTCAATGGATGCTAGCAACACAATGGTCAATTCTTTACCAGCACATGTCAGCACAAGTAAGAATCACTCAGGCATGCAAAATACACCTCTGTTGGTAGATTTACTCAGATCAAGTTCTACAAGGCCTCCTTTCATTCTACCTCAATGCAAGGCCATAGTGACCATGGACACTTCCCAGATTGGGTGGGGGAGGGGCGTTTTCTGGGGAAAACAGTCCAAGGCACTTGGTCCCCCGATGAGGCCAACTTGCATATCAGTGTCCTAGAGACGAGAGCGGTGCTCTTAGTGTTGCAGACCTTCCAGGATGATCTCTCTTCAGGGATAGTTGTGATTCAAACAGACAATATGTCAGTAGTTTGGTACATCAACAAACAAGGAGGGACCGGATCTTAACCCTTGTGTCCAGAAGCATTCAGAGTGTGGCAATGGATGATCTCATCCAACCGCTTTCTCACAGCAATGCACATTCTGGGGAAGTCTAACGAGATAGCAAACAAATTGAGCAGGTCCTTTCTTCTACCTCACGAGTGGTCTCTCAGCACGAAAGTGGCAAGAATGATTTTCCATCAATGGAGCCAGCCTTGCTGCAGTCTTTTTGCTTCTCCCCTAAACAACAAATGCAGCAGCTACTTTGCCCTAATCCCCCCTCAGGGGGAATCACAGAGGGATGCTCTACTTTATGATTACCCCCCCCTCCCCCGTCTATTTTATACTTACCTGCCAATTCCCCTGATTCTGAAATTTCTGCAGAAAGCTGCCAGGTTGAAGAGCAAAGTCATCCTCATTGCACTTTACTGGGCTCATCAGATTTGGTTCCCCTTCCTATGGCCTTATCTACTTTGCCAACCTTGGATTTTGGATCTGATTCCAGACCTCCTGTCACATCCAACAGATAAGGTTCTTTCAGATATCTCAAACCTCAAGCTAACAGAGTTGCTTCTCCAGTTCCATTAATATCCAGAGAATTGATGCTCTGTCCGTCATATTCCTTTATCTTCCCGTAAGCCATCTACAAGAAAGCTTTATACAAGTAGGTGGAAAAGGTTTGTTTGGTCAGCACAACAAAAACAAACTGGTCTCTTTCAGCTATGATGCATAGCATATGTGAATTTTTGGGGCTAGTCCTTCTACCATTAAAGTTCAATAAACAGCAATACCTAATTTTCATAGTGGGCTTGACAATTCTTCTGTGGCCTCTTCGAAACTTTGTAAAGCTTTCTTGAGAGGCACTCTTCTATTGAGATCCCATGATAAAGATCATACTCCACCATGGGATTTAAACTTGGTACTGCAGGCCTGAATTAATTCCCCCTTTGAACCAGCAGCTAAATGCAATCTTAAGTTCCTGACCTGGACAACTATCTTTCCAGTGGCCATTACATCTGCCAGAAGAAATTCAGAACTTCAGGCATTGTCATCAAAACCTCCCTACTTGATCTTTCATAAGAATAGAGTTTCATTACATACCAATGCATCTTTCCTTCCCAAGGTGGTGTCAGAATCCAGTATCAATCAATCCATTAATTTGTCAGTATTCTTTCCTAAATTTGTATATAAAGGTGAATAAATGTTGCATTCATTAGATGTTCAGAGACAATTATGTTTTTACTTACATAGGACAAAAGAAATCAGGAAGACAGATCAGTTATTCATCTCCTTTGCAGATTTGAAGTTGGGCAAATGAGTTACAGAAGTAACTGTAGCCAGATGGCTGACGAATTGCATTTCCTTTATATATAACAAGCTGGGTCTAAACTTACCTAAACCTGTAAGAGCCCATTCAACTAGGTCCATGACAATTTCTTCAGTGTTTTTATCTAGGGCTTCCATGAATGACATATGTGCGGCTGCAACCTGCGCTAATCCTTATACCTTTATCACTCATTACAAACTGGATCTGGTCTCAAAGGGTAGAGCAGCCTTTGAATCAACTGTGGTCAGGAATATTCTTCCTTATAGTCCCCCTGGGATTATAGGTAGCTGGGGACTCTGTTCCAACAGTTGAGGATAGAAAAAAAATTCACAACATCAGATAAAGAACTTATGTACTCACCATAGCATTCCATCTGTGTTGTCCATTTTCATTCTTCCTTAACTTCCCACCTACCAACTCCTAACCCTTATCCTAACAGGCTTCTGGAAGAACAAGATATTGTGAAGACACCACTGTCCTTAATATTGAGCTCCAGATATAGTTCCTTTACATACTTATATATTTATATGTGTGCACATTTGCAGGTATTACTTTATGTAAATCAGCAAACAAGATCTGAGGTATGTTAGGGGTTGGTGCATTATGGTAAAGGAGAAGCTCAAGGGCTTTTTTTGGTTACCATGAGCTTTAGTAATGACTGAGTTAGATCTGAGGTTTGGATCCAAACCCAACAGTTTTGGAAGAATGAAAATGGACAATGCAGATGGAATGTTATGGTGCTAACATAACTTCTTTTTAGCATGATATAGCTCTTTCTGAAAGAAGCATTAATAGAGGAACTTTCACTTATCAGATAATGACATGTTAGCTATCAGAATTCTCACAACTGGATAACCAAAAACTACAGAGTACTACCAGCTCCTGTAGGAAGAAGGGAAGTGTTTTATGGTTTTATGACTTCCAGAAGCTGCACCAGATCTGAGCAATGCTCTTGTGTGTGTATTATTGACATGTAGGTGCTAAAATCCTGGAAGCTTCTAGTGTTGGTGATAGCATGGGAACCAGAAGTCAGATGATCCGATGTATGTGATGTCCTGTTCATAAAAAATATTTTAATATTAGAGGAGATTGAAGTCTCAGGAGCAGTCTGTTCTTGGAACCTGACAAAGGAGGAAGACCACTCACCCACTTCAACTTGCCTTGCACTAGTAAGTGACCAGGGATAGTAATTCTCTAAATCAGTTAGGAAAATATAGTGATAATAGTTAAGTATTGTTTTTCTGTAACTATGTGAAGCTTTCCAGCTGTGTTATTTTCAATATTTCCTGTGACCAAAACTCTGGTGTTTACTGTAAATAGATACTTAGTATTTTATTGTTCTTTTATTATTTATTATTAAATATATTTAAACTTCTCTTTATGGCTGGTGCTTTTAGAAAAAAAAACATTTAATTTTTGAGAGTATTTGCACATACTTATTTGGTGATAACACTAGCCACTCCTGAAAGCCTTCCTGTTTGGTCAACATTACCATTTGTATTAGTATTAATTGTACACAGTGTAATTGGGTACCCTTTTAAGAGCCTTATAGCAACTGACTGGTGGCAGTGAAACTAACTTATAGTCTGGACAGAAGGTGGAATAGCTAGTAAATATGTGCCAGCCTTTCCCAGGTGTGTGTGTGTGTGTGTGTGTGTGTGTGTGTGTGTGTGTGTGTGTGTGTGTGTGTGTGAAAATTAAATCTCAAAGAGTGTGTATGTGTGTGTGTGTGTGTGTGTGTGTGTGTGTGTGTGTGTGTGTGTGTGTGTGTGTGTCAGGTACTTGGAGCAGGGATATGAAGCACTGGTTTCACAGAGAGGGTGCTGGAGGACTTGGCTTGGACACTTGGCTGGGGACCTAACCCTACAGCTGTGCCGGTGGGAACTCTTATTGGGGCCCCAGAGGAGACAGATATAAAGAAATCCAGACCCCAGGCTGACTGTGTTCCCTGTGTGCTTTTAAGGGAAACTGTGCTTGATGCAGAGAGGTCTGCTTCTGGAAATACTGAGTGTATCCATTTGTATTCCAAGTGAATGTCCTTCTTCAGTGTCAGTGATGAGGATTGAGGCTCCTTGATTACTGGCCCAGAGTGGGAATGTCACACTTGTTTTTGTTCTGAAAATGCATATTGATGCAAAACCTATTTTCTATTACATTTTAAGTGAATTAGAGTAATATGTAGAAACTGTCCCTAATTTTACGCCCTTGATCCCCCATTATTTTTGGCTTTTTTGTCCAACATCTCTAACATATTTAAGTGACTAACACAATCATATGCTTTTTCCACATCAGATGTTGCTATCCTGTCATTATTCCCTGTATGAATAATATCCAATACTGTTTACAATAATTAATACAGCCTATGTACATCTACCTTCTATTTTCTATGTATCCCTTCATCTAATATTATTAAAAGTTTATTATTATTATTATTATTATTTTCTGTATTATAGTCACAAACATTTTGCAATGAGCATTATCAAGAGTCAAAGGCCTCCAGTTTTTAATGTCAGTTCTCTTGCTTTTCCTTATAAATATACATTTCATACTACCATCTCACTGTTTTATCACTGATTCCTTTAAGTATTAATTTCATTAATAATTATCTTTTTTCATCCATTTCTTTATAAAATTCATCCTAGTCAACTTGATACTAGATAATTCAACCTTTTGTCCCTTTTAATATATCATCATTTTACTTTAAGTCATTCTTTTTTAACCATTCTACTACATTTCTGTCTTATTATTATTAAGAATTATATTCTCCCTCATTGTCACTTCTTTAGAAACCATTTCCAGAATTTGTTTGCTACTCATCTGAATGCTCAAGTTCCAGGATTATGTTTGTCTAATTTATCTCCAGGGCACTCGAAGGCTAGATATATTCCACTTCCATGGAATTAGAATCCAGTTAATGCTTTCTGTCCAATTCAACTGATTCGGAAAGCCCTTTTCATAAGCAAAACACCAATCAAAACTGATTTATACAGCCCAACCTTTTACCTGTTCAAGGCAGTGCTCTTCATCCTGTCTCATAATCCCTCAAATGTTCCACTTAGAAGAGAAGAAATTAATTCATAAAAGGGGATTGCTTTCACCGAGGTATTGAATATTTTAAATTGAAGCCAAGACAACCTAATACAAGACATTAATTAACTCTAAAGGGTAAATGATTCACTGGAAGGGCAACAACTTAAGAACTAGACCATTTTAATGCCCAGGTTCTGGAGAGTCAAACTATTGCAGATATCCCTTCAAAGTCTCCCATTTAGTCGGGGTGCATCTCTGCAGTTTCAGCATACATTCATTCGTTTTTTAAGGTGGCAGCTGATCCTTCTGTTAAAAGCTTTCTTAAAATGGTTATTTATTTAAGATCTCCAAAAACACAAGTGTCATCAGCTAGGGATTTGAACTGTATGCTGGGAAAGTTAACCTTGCTCCATCTAAACCAGCAGATACAGTCAACCTGCAATACTTTTCATGGAATTATTTTTTTCTTCATGGTTGTCACTTTAAATAGTAAAAGAATTTCTGAACTGCAAGAGCATTGATGGCTAAACTCCATTACATGTTTTTATAGTGCAGTATTACTAAAATAATCCTTGTTTTATGCCAAAAGATGTGCCATCTGGTTCCTTGAACCTGTCATTTCAGCTGCTGTTTATTTACATTAAGTAACTAGAGAGGCGTGTCCATATTCATTAAGGATATCCACACCTCCAGGCTAGTTGCTCAGCATAATGCATCCGAGATTATCCAAGTGCAACTAACTCTGGGTAAGACCACAATCCAAATAGTAACTTGCTACAGATCCCTCACCATGCCCCAGGATTCCCACTCCTCATTTCTTGATACACTGGAAAATATTAGGGTACAACCAAACACCCTAATAATGGGCAATTTCAACTACCCCATCATTAAATGGGAAAACTACTCATGTACCAACTCTTTTGCTCAACGTTTTCTGGAATTCATAAATTCCAACACCTTGGATCAACGTATCCACACCCCCACTAGGGGCAGCAATATCCTAGACCTGGTCATTACCAACATGGGCGACCAGTGTTTCACACCAGAGGTCAATTCCTCGTTGGTCAGATCCGACCACAAGCTAATCACCCTAGACATCCAGATCCCGCCCCACCACCCATTAGGGAAACCACCATAAAAAAATTTCTCCAAAGCCAACTTCACGCTTCTTAAGATAGAAGTGGCAAACTTTATGACACCCATGCAGATGGACAATAGAACTACAACTGCTGAATCCTACACAAATGCAATTTATAAGCACTTACACAAGTGCATGGATTGTGCTATCCCTAACAGAACCAAGATGCTATCCTCCAAACAAAGGAAGCCATTCTGGTGGTCCCCTGCCATAAACAAACTCTACAACAGAAGAAATAAACTGTTGCAGAAAAGAGTAAAATCCCATGATTGGAGGAACTCCCTGGTCAGCCTCTGTAAGAAGCTGAGATCCCCTCATAAAATCCTCCAAAGCTAGTTACTAAAATAAAATTGCCACTGATTCTAAAGACAGTCACAAAGCATTCTATAGCTATGTCAAGAATCTCAATGGCAACACTCAGATCTGCTCTGAGTTACAGCACAATGGCACTAAATATACAGAACCAACTGATATTGCCAACATTCTGGCAGATAGGTTCAATGCTAACTTTACCCCCTTCTTACCCCCTAAAGGGCCCATCTCTATACCGGAAGAATACAACGTTCCTGTAATCACAGCTGCACAGGTAAAAACCACACTCTCCAAAGCCAAGAGCACAGCATCCATGGGACATGACAACATCCCAGGCTGTGTTCTACATGAACCACAGAATGAACTGCCACCCACCTAAGCACCATGTTCAGTCATAGCCTCACCTCAGGCTTTGTGCCCACTGAATGATGCGCAGCAATGGTTATCCCACTCCACAAAGGTGGAGCCACCACTGACCCCAGGAACTACTGCCCCATTAACTTAATGAGCCTGGTCTGCAAGGCAATGGAACGTATCATCATGGAACTTATAAACAAAGACATTGGTAATCTCCAAACTCTGGACCCCACCCAGTTCGGGTTTGTAAAAGGCACGTCATGTCTCCTAAATCTGATAGACTTTTTTGAAGCAGTCACCAAAGCCGTAGACAAGGGTAAGGTGGTTCGCCCAGTCTATCTAGATCTCGCCAAGGCTTTTGACACCATCCCCCCACTCTGGAATTATAGATAAACTCACTAAACTAGGTAAAAATCCCTATGTCAAAAAATGGGTTGCCAACTGGCTCACTGACAGAACCCACACTGTGAAAGTAGCAGACTCCAAATCCGACTTCAGACCAGTGACAAGTGGATTACCACAGGGTTCAGTCCTGGGTCCTCTCCTGTTTAGTATCTACTTTTCTGAAGTACATGTTAACACAGAAGGTCTTTGGCTAATTAAGTTTGCAGATGGCTGCAAACTAGGAGCCATAATCGAACCTCCTAATGATGTGGACATCCTACAAAAGGGCATCACTGAGACAGATGCCTGATGGCAAAGCCATGGCCTCAAGCTCAATGTCAAAAAATGCATTGTCATTCCCTTTGGTAAAAACTCTGTACTCATGAGCTACCACATAGGTGGTAGTCTGCTTAACACCGAAAGTGTGATAAGAGACCTTGAGACACAGGTGGACAGTAGTCTCTCCTTTGATAATCACATCACCACAGTAGTCTGAAAATTCTTCTACATGGCACACCTCATCACAAAAGGTTTCTCATCCAGGAAAAAATAGGTAATTGTTCCATTCTACTCGTCACTCATTAGACCCATTATACAGTACAATGCCCCTTTTGGTATGTACCTCACAAGACATCTACAACAAATGGAAAGGCCACAGAAATAGCTCGCAAAGAGGATTACCAGCCTCAAACAGATGCCCTATGCAGACCGTCTCAAAAAACTCCAGCTTTACTTCATCGCATATCACCTACTCAGAGGCGATCTCTGCCTAACATACAAAGCTATGTCAAACCCACAGCTGTTGGAGATGCTCCATTTGAATAAATCCCGATTCCTCTGAGATACAAGCTCTAGGGACCTAAACCACAATAAACAGAACATGCTGGAGGGATAGATCCTGTCCCAGAGACTTCCCACACTCTGGAACAAACTACCTATCTATATCAAACAAAGCCCCTCATTAACACTCTTCAAGAAAAATCTTGATGATTGGATGGGAAATTGGAAATTCACCCCAGGGATCACCTCTGTGGCTCTGCTCAACAGGAGTACAGGAAAATCATATTCTTGGGTGGTGAAAGCCAGGGTACCTTTTTGGCTAGGCTTAGATAGGCCCTAGTGCCAATAGCCTAGTACCCACCTATGATCCTATGAACCCATGGAAAGCATCTTTTTCATACCTTGGATATACACAGACAGTTGAGCTGCAATACCAGAAGGTTAAGTATACAAATATATTGTTCATCTACTGGGAAAAAAATCCTAGAGAGGTTTCATGGCCTCACAAAAATGATGAGGACACATATCAGTGCTTCCATTGTATGGGATCCTTGTGTCACAGAACATCACTGACTGTAATAACACGTTACTGCTGTTCTTCTCAGGACAGAAAATACCTGTAGAAAAACAATGACCCAGTAATTGCAGCCTTACTGGTGAGAAAACCTAAATATTATGATTTACTGCTATAGTCACCTTAACTCAAAGATGTACTGTTATGGTAAGTTCCTCCTACAGCTGTATTTTCCTTTCCTTGCTTTATATTTTATGCTCTTTGTTTTTATATATATATATATGTGTGTGTGTGTGTGTGTGTGTGTGTATATTTTATATATATATATATATATAGTTTACTATCACAAGGACGAATATCACATCCACGAACGGCAACGTCAATTCATTAATATGAAGTAGGTTGTATGATCGCAGTAACATTGACAAATTCTGTCGACCTTAAGGTGGAAATCTCCAATTGAAATACATATTGAAATTTCCTGCCTGTGTACGTCCTTTTAAACGGATGTACAAATGAACGTCAACATTCCGACAGTCGTTCCTACGATGGTCAAGGAGGTGGCTATCGAGCAAGTTACTGTCAACCATTTGATGGTAAACCTATATATATATATATATATATATATATATATATATATATATATATATATATATATATACACACACACACACACATACACTTTGTGATGCATATGTGAGTACTAATACTGTGAATGTTAGCAGGATGTTATGGTAGCTCTTCTCTTTCTAATCATTTGATGGTTCTTTGCTCTAAGCTTACACATAATATTCAGCTTCGTGATATGATTATTCTCATAACTATGAACCCCTCAAATCTTGAAAACAATATACCATGAATATTGCAATGCATTGTAGTGCCTTCAAAGTATTTTGGAAGGGGGAGTTTTGTATCCCTAGACTCTCTGATGTGGGTGTTGTACCTCTCATACACTGATGCATACATTGAGATTACAGTGCCTTAGAATAGGGGTAATAATCTGACATACTGCAGCCTCATCCATATTATATAGTCCCCGTATTTACACTAACAGTCTCACTCTTCTAAGGATAGCAGTTGTGGTCTTAGGAATATCTGTGGGCACCCATAGTATTATATATACATTTTTGTTTCTTTTTTATGGTTGCACAGTTTTACCCTTTTCCTTGTGCTGTGCTTCTTTTTGAGCTTTTTGCTGCAAATCTCCACTCTGAATGGACCATGCCCAGATGGAATTTTCTGGTCAAAAGAAAAATAAAAAAGGTGCAAGCAGTTTCTCAAAAGTAAAATAGCTGTGATTCAGAAATGCCCTCTGTACTGTCAATGATATACAAATTATAGGAAATCTCATCCACAGAACTGACAAATGTGCAATTTGGAAACAGACTTGCCCATCCATCAGTAGATATTTATCAGCTTGTGGGGTACACAAATAGTTTCTGAAATGTAGCATTCATTCCACTGCCACATTGAGCACCTCCTAATAACACACAATCCTTAAAGGTAGGCAGATTTTAGGGTACATAACAAGGTGATGCTGTGAGATTTCATTAGCATACAACTTTGGGCACATGGGAGGGTTATAGTGTAGTAAGAAGATGTATGATACGGTAGGCTGTGTACTACATAGTGATGATGTTAAGAGCTCTCTGGAGAGAGATTGCTGTTCTTTTTACATGGTACACAGCGGTTTACCATCAAATGGTCGACAGTAATTTGCTCAACAGCCGCCTCATCGACCATGGTAGGAGCGACTGTCAGAAAGCTGACGTTCATTTGTACATCCGTTTAAATGGATGTACACGGGCAGGGAGGTTCAGCATGTATTTCAATGGGAGATTTCCACCTTAAGGTCGACAGAATTTGTCAATGTTGCTGCGTCGATCATGCAACCTACTTCATATTAATGAGCCGACGTTATTTGTCACGGAAGTCACCGTTCATGGATGTGATTTTCATCCTTTTGATAGTAAACCGGTACACAGCATCGCAGGCTGTGTTCCTTTAATATAGGTAGTACAGTGACCATGTGAGGAGGGGACAGCTTTATTTAAAGGGTGCATAACATTTCAAGCTATGCAGGAAGTATGTTATAGGTAGCACAGTTAGTGCTTGTTGGAAGGGGGTGCATATATGCTGAGGCTGCATTGAAAGCAGCATTATTCTTCCTGTTTACAAGTGAATCAGCAATGAGGTGGTGCTGCGGTAGCATTGTCGCCCCACAGTTAGACGTTGCCCGTTCGATTCTCAGTTAGGGCGTCTTCTGTGTGGCGACATGCGTGAATGGGCGTTCCTTCGTTGAAGGTTGTGCGTTAGGCCCGGCAAGTCAGCACGTAAAAATCTACTACCAATCATTAGCGGACCGGAGTTCCGCTGTGGCGACCCCTAACCGGGAAAAGCCGAAAGACACAACTCAACACCTTAGTGCCATTACCTAGTATTGCATACTTCTGCTTATTACATGTCATTTGGCCTTTGTATTCTAAGACAAATGTCACAGATGTGTATAGTATTGACAAATTATATGCCTACATTGTTGTAATGATGGTAAAGATCACCATTGCTTGAAAGCATTATCATACTTCTCTGCTGCAGAAACAGCAGACATGGGGAAAAATACTAACATATTTGGTCTGTGAGCCCTTGTGCATGTACGATGTGAATATGTGTGTGTGTGTGTGTGTGTGTGTGTGTGTGTGTGTGTGTGTACACAAACACATACACACATATATATATATATATATATATATATATATATATATATATATATATATATATATATATATATTGTGTGTGTGTGTGTGTGTGTGTGTAGAGAGAGAGAAAATGAAAAACACAAATTGACTATAGGAATATCTTTGAAAGCGCCTGATAAAGCACAAGAGTTAGCATTATTGCTCTGTACATTAGATTACTTAAGACACTTTTACAAAGTTTAGAGCATACATTGTGAAATATAAAAGAGGTTAATTTACATTAAAGTGACCCATACACTAACACATGCACATGCACAAATGTATATCTATATCTGTAGGATATAAGGCAGAAGCCCTTTGGGATTATGATTTGGAATCCTTGGGTATATTGTGATATCTTTTCTTTACACAACCCAGACTGTCTTATTGCACCTTATAAAATAGGTGTCTGCATTTTCTGTCTGTTTGAATTTTACATTTTTAGCTTATACATAAAAATTATTTTATTTTTTGTACGTTATGTAATACAAAACAGTCTCTCTGCCTATTTAATTTACTGATTGCTGTCCATGATTGTACTTTTTAACTTTGTGGAATGTTGGTACGAAATTTTCAGGCTGACATTTTAGGGACCCATCTGTTGAACTGTTGTGTAATATCATCTCACATTCATTGCTTTATGGATCCAAATTGCATACATTAAATGCAATAGTTCCGGTCTTGCTGGTCAGCAAGTTGTACGTTGAAAATACAAACTCAAAATAGATTTAGCTGTGCTATGGATGTATGCTGAAAATGATGTTGACCACAAATACATACTTTTTCATGTTTTATCATCTTTCTAGTGGAACTGGCAAGCTTGCAGTTTTTGTGGTAGAAGTTTTTATTTTTGGACCCTCTTCTGTTTTTCCATTTTAAAATATTTTCTGTTTCCTTTTCTTTTAACTGCATAGTATTTTTCCATGGCAGGTCAGAAATAGTTGCAATAAAAAAAAAATGGCTACCATAAGAGTTTTGAGTCTGTGGAGAAGAGTGATCTCTGATTGAATGTCAGGGTTAGATAATCTGTACTAATTTTCTACTCTTTATGGGACAAATCCAAATGATTGGTTTACTTTGCCTATTTTATAAATAAATATATTCCTAGCACAAACATATATATAGATAGATAAATATAGATATCTATCTATCTATATATGTAGAGAGAGAGAGGGAGAGATAAATATGTAGATATCGCTATAGATGTATAAATATGTAGATATCAATATAGATGTATAAATATGTATATATATTCATGCAGCAATGCTGTACATGCATACCCAACTGGCTGCGCAGTACAAAGGGCTGCTTTAATTCTGCCCACCACACTCCCACGACCCAACAGAATTTTAAGTTTTTATGATTTTGCAAGGGGGTTGCACCCCCACCTCTTGCAAATTAAATATACCAACTCTGAGATTGCACTACATTAAGGAAAATGGAAGTTATGCCCACAACACACCCACATTTGCACAAACCAACCGGTGGGGTATGCACGTACAGTATCACCACTCATGCTACTACACTGACTATCCCATAGGGGATTGGTGTGTTTTTTCTTTCACCGTTTGATCAAATTTGTTGTCTTAACTATTAATTATTTTATTATGAAATTCCTTCTTTTAATCTACAGCCACTGGAACACGTTCTTATTTTGTGATTTAGAACATATGAGATTTTATCAAGCTTAATCCAAAGATGTTTCTTGTTAAAAAAAGACAGGAATTGAATAATTTACATTATGTTGCTTTGGTTATGTAATATATAGCAATATATGTAAAGTGTAACGTTTGTAAATATGAACTTGTTAATACAGTTTGATTACTTTTATATTAATGTAAATTTGCCTATGTCACAAGTGATAATTCAATAACGGTGCTAAAGAAAAAAAAATGCTTATTCCATTCTGAGCTTAGTACCATAACATTTGATGTGAAGTTGTTCAATCTCCCCGTTCATTCATCACTGATGGGTTCAGAACCGATCCCTCGGCTCTGACATGGCCGTTAGCAAGCTCGAGGTTTACCAAAAGCTCGAGACCTAGCCCTTTATCAAATGATGCACTGCCTGGAATACTTCAGATCTAGTTTGCCGCAGCACAGATCTCGTGTGTTTCCAGAGCTCGATTCCTTTTTGGAGAAAAATGGGATTTACGCAAGTTAAATTCTTTCTTTTAAATAACTAATTTTTATTTATAGTTATTTACTGTTTACCCTTTTTCCCGTCTTATCTTTTGTATTAAGAAAGTGTAGTTTTTTGTTAGTTAAGTGTCCCCTGGGCCTACTTGTCAGGGCGTAGTTGTGAATTAACAACTAAGTCTATAGTTAACAGCAGTTGTCTTCATTTTAGTTGTGCAGTAACAACTTCTTTAAAAGTTTTTTAGTTTACTCTATAATTTGAAGGATGTCACAGGACAAGGACAAACGGCCTAAATCAGTCTTCAAAAAATGTCCAGATTGTGGACAAAAAATGTGTATGTTGTTTGGGCTCACATCATCTTCAGGAGTCATGTAGCATATGTCATGTTTTTCCACCAAGGGTTTTGCTCGAGATAAAAAGAAAATTAATAGATAGAGGCCTGCTCAAACATTCCTTTGATGAGGTTTTGTCTAGCCAGGATGGGGCTGGTCAGTCCCCTATGTCTTCAAAATCTTCGTTGGCTGCCAGTTCTAAGTCATCGAAGCATAAGACTGCAAAATTGGGAGAATCTGCTGGAACATCAGCCCCAATGCCTTTGGAGTCAACTGTTTCCATTGTTCGGAGCTGGCCTGTGTCCCTGGAGCCGGTATCCGAGACTCCTGCTTCTCCCCTTCTTCAGTCTTTGCCTTCTGTAAAATCTTCTAGGTCTTCTGTCAGCCTTTCTGATTCAGACATAGATCAACTGGTGCAGAAGCTGCTGAAGGCTCCTGGACTTCCCAAATTGTTGTCGGCTCCGACTGTTGCGTCGGAACCGAAGACCACTGTTATGGACATTTCTACTCCTCCTCCAAGCCACAACAGTACTTAGGAGCCAGAGGGGGCAGACTTGATTCTTGTAGAGCCTGTGGAGCCGAGGCCTGCATCTCCACTATCAGATCCATCTGCTCGGACTTCATTGGCACTGACCGTGGAGTCTAGGAGCCCACACTCTCCAGTCAGCTCCGGAGGAGGCAGTCGCACTGACTTATCGGTGCCGACTCTCCCTCTCGGGGCCTTGGCTCGGGTGAGCTCGGCTCCTACCTCGGGTTTGGTGCCCACGGTCTCGGTGCAGAGGGAGCTGGTGGTTCCTTTGGGACTTTGGTTCAGTCGTGTCAGAGTCGTGAGGCTATCGGAACCAATAGGATAGCTTTGTCCCCAATGACAATCTCAACTTCAGGTCTAGCCTCTTCTTCCCCCTATAGCTCCTGGGTCTGCTTCTGTTCCTGTCATGCCAGCCCAGTGTCGAGACCCTGAGCCTCAGGTAACCCCACAGGGTGTTCCTTGCTCTTCCAAAACCTCTCCAGAAACCCTCACTGAAGAGGTCCCCAGGAAGAGGGTGTGTAAGAGGAGACACTTAGACTCCCCACAGGAGTCTCTGACATCAGACACTGACTTAGATGAGTCAGAAGGGTCCCCACAATCCCCCTCTGAGGATATCTCCTTTGCAGAGATACTTGAAGGAATTATCTGAGACTTCTTCATCAGTCCATCACCCAACAGAGATTCTAGGGTTATGGACCGATACGGGAAACGCATCTTCAGTTCAGCGACATTTTCATTGCGATCGCTGAACTACCTGACCCATTTTACTAGACTACAGAGAGATCTCCTCAAGGAGTTAGGAGATACTCTCCAGGGTTCTGTAGGTACGGGAGTTGCCAACAAAGTGACCACCCAGCTTGCTACCCTTAACTCGATAGTAAACTCATCCATGAGGCTCATTTCGTATGCAGCCATGGGTTCGAGTAGGGCTGCAGGTTTAGGAATCGCCTTATGTAGACAGTCCTGGATGCACCTATGTTCCTTCGCGGAATCCCACAAGTCTTCTTTCATCGGTGCCCCATTCAGTGGCACCACTCTCTTCAGGCCTAAAGTGAAGGAAACTCTCACCAGGAGTGAGCAGGACAGGAAGACTCTGTCTGCCGTCGGAGTCCATGTTGTTACCCCTACGCAGCCTTATCCCAAAGGCACTAAGGAAGGCAAGATGTGGTCCCGAAAATCTCACACAGTCTTTCCAGAACCCGTGGTGATACCCCCTTTAGAGGCAGAGGAGGGGGTAATAACAGAAGACGCCGCTGTTGCAGCAGAGGGGGCCCGCAACATCAAGGTGACAGAGATCAGTTCTCTGGTCAATCTTACCAGCGTCCCTGAAGGGAAGCCCGACTGTTCTACTCTGGATCCCTACACCTGGCTAAAAATCTCCAACGACAAATGGGTGCAGAGAATAATTTCCAAAGTATATATCATGCCATTCACCTCCTCCCCAAAATCCCTAAAGAAAATCCTGGATGTACCACCCCATTACAAGGAACAAGCAACTTCAGAGGTCCAAAAGTTGCTAGAAAAAAGAGTCATCCAGCCAGTCCCAGCAGACCAAACAGGATTCGGAACTTACTCAAGATTCTTTTTAGTACCAAAGAAACAGGAGACTAGAGACCTATATTGGACCTCAGCAGACTCAACCATTTTGTAAAAAAGGGGAAGTTCCAGATGGTCACGCTTCAGTCTATTCTTCCCTTTTTAGGGAAAGACAATTGGATGTGCTTGATAGATCTCAAGGATGCTTATTACCACATAAAAATGGACAGGGCATCCAGAGAGCACCTGCATTTCTGGCTGGGAGCCAGTCATTATCAATTTCAAGCCCTGCCCTTCAGTCTCACTTCAGCCCCCAGAGTGTTCACCAAATGCATGGCAGTGGTAATGGCTCACCTGAGGTGTCTTGGATTCCAAGTGATTCCATATTTAGATGATTGGCTCCTTTCCGCCACCACCAGGCATCAACTAGTTTAATCAAGAGACCACACTCTGACTCTCTGCAATCAGTTGGGCATTACCATCAACTTCAAAAAGTCTGCCTTATCACAATTGCAGCATATAAACATTATAGGAGCAGAGTTAGACACCTCAACTATCACTTTAAGGCTACCATTAGAAAGAATCACTCTGCTGTGTTAGCAAATCAGCTCTCTAGTATCAAAGACAAAAGCACCAGCATCAGAAGTGTTAAAAATTTTGGGTCTGATGGCTGCTGCAATCATAGCCATTCCTCTAGCGAGAATGCATATGAGAATACTTCAATGGTTACTTTTCACTCAATGGTCTTACCAGGAGCTTCCCATGAGTCACACAATATTGATCACAAACTCGTGCAAGAAGGACCTTCAGTGGTGGTTGATGTCTCCTCATGTAACCGTAGATCGCCCATTTGTATTTCCACCTTCAATAGCCACTGTGACCACGGACACCTCCCTGATAAGGTGGAGGGGCATTATCAGGAGAAGAATGTCCAAGGCACATGGATGGAACAGGAGTTACATTTGCATATCAACATCCTAGATATGAGAGCAGTACTTTTGGTGTTGCAGTACTTCCAAGACTCTCTTCCTCATGGGACCATTGCAATTCAGACAGACAACATGTCAGTGGTCTGGTATTTGAACAAACAAGGCGGGACCAGATCTTACCCCTTATGCCGAGAAGCCCTCAGAGTTTGGCAGTGGGCTGTATCCTCCCAGTGTTTTCTGTTGGCAACGCACATCTTGGGAAGATCCAACGTGATAGCAGACAAACTGAGCAGGGCAATTTTATTGCCTCACAAGTGGTCCCTCAAACAAGAGATAGCAAACAGGATTTTCTGCAAATGGGGCCAGCCTTGCTGCGATCTTTTTGCCAGTCACCTAAACACCAAATATAGAAGCTATTTTGCCCTGATCCCCCCTCCAGGGGAGTCTCCAAGGGATTCACTTGTACACGATTGGCCCCAGGGTCTTCTCTATGCATTTCCACCAATCCCTCTGATTTCAAAGGTTCTACAGAAAGCTTTGTTGCTAAGGAGGACTATGATTCTAATAGCCCCTCATTGGCCTCGGCAGATTTGGTTCACATTCCTAATTCAGCACCTAATGGAGGAACAATGGATTCTGGACCTGGTTCCAGACCTGCTGACACATCCATCGGGGAACCTCCATCCTTCTCTACAGTCTCTGCAGATCACAGCTTGGCTGCTCCAGGTCCCGTCAGAGCCAGGCTTGATAATATTTCTCAGGAGACAAGACACATCTTGTCTTCCCAAAAGCTTCAACCAAAAGATTATACCTCAGCAAATGGAAAAGATTTTCTTTATGGGCCTCCAAACAGAACATTGACCCTTATAAAGCACCCATGTCCTCCATCTTAGAATTCCTTACCATGATTTTCAACAAAGGTTCAGCAGCAGCTACAGTACGAGTTCAAATGGCTGCCATTGCTAACTTTCACCTAGGAATAGACGGATTTAACATTATGGCTCATAAGCTGTCTAGAACCTTTCTCAAAGAGACTTTCCACATCAGACCCCCAGTGAAAGTTCCTTATGCATCGTGGAATCTGAACTTACTATGGTCCCACATTATTCTTCCTCCCTTTGAACCAGCATCATCCTGTGAAATGAAGTTCTTATCATGGAAAACTCTGTTTCTAGTGGCCATTACATCTGCCCGTATAGTGTCAGAACTTCAAGCCTTATCTATCAGACCACCTTATTTGATTTTTCACCCTGATAGAGTATCACTCAGAACAAATCCTTCCTTTTGCCTGGTTTGTTCCGAAACTAATATTAATCAAGTCATTGAGTTACCAATCTTCTTTCCCAACCATTCTAACAAAATGGAATATATGCTACACAAACTTGATGTTCACAGACAGCTCAGATTTTTATCTGCACAGAACTAAAGATATTAGGAAATCAGGCCAACTCTTTTTATCCTTTTCAGAAACCAGAAAAGGTAGGCCAATGGCTAAAACAACTCTATATAACTGGATTTGAGATTGTATTGCCTTTGTTCATTCAGCTGCCAATATGTCTTTGCCTCATAAGATTAAAGCTCATTCTACCAGAGCAGTATCTACATCTGCTGCTTTTCAAGCCAAAGTGCCTTTAGATAATATTTGTGCGGCAGCCACTTAGTCTAAACCTCATACCTCCATCACTCATTACAAAGTGGATAAGGCCTCCAGGGACAGGGCCCCCTTCGGGTCCACGGTCCTGAGAAATGTACTTCCGTGAGCCACCCAAGATTTGGGGGCTAGGGACACTACCCATCAGTGATGAATGAACGGCGAGATTGAACAACTTCAGATAAAGATGTTATGTACTCACCATAACGTTCCATGGGAGTTGTTCTATCTCGCCTTCATTCTCACATCCTTCCCTCCATCCCCCACCTGGCTGACAGTTGACCTGGAATCTAGCTTCATCCTGGTTATGCATTCCTTTTTATTTTTTTGTTGGAATAATTATTATCTGACAAAAGTAGTACATGCAGCAAACAAGATCTGAGGTATTCCAGGCAGTGCACCATGGGATAAGGGGCTAGGTCTCGAGCTTTTGGCAAACCTCGAGCTTGCTAACGGCCGTGTCGGAGCCGAGGGATCGGCTCCGAACCCATCGGTG
Source organism: Protopterus annectens (assembly GCF_019279795.1). Taxonomy (NCBI): domain Eukaryota; kingdom Metazoa; phylum Chordata; order Ceratodontiformes; family Protopteridae; genus Protopterus; species Protopterus annectens. Next base: position 435,094,925 of record NC_056751.1, on the reverse strand, counting down.
ATGAATGAAGGCGAGATAGAACAACTCACATGGAATGTTATGGTGAGGACATAACTTCTTTTTAATAACATAATATAGACACTTAAAAACAGTTTTAGTTTTATCCCTGTTTTCATATAGTATTTAGAGGGTTAATTGATTTTTGTACAGGAAATATTCAGATTATTCATCTGATGATCTATTTTAAATATCCATATTTGTTTTGTTCAGCTGAATTGCATATTAAAACTAATGTCTTCTGGACACTGAATGCTGAAGTAAAAGTTTTAAATCCTGAGATTCATAAATATGAGTCCTGAAATAGCGAGACTGGATGTGCGAAAATGGAGACATGCATATACTAAGTCTGAGATCACTGTCTCTCAGAGTATGTCAGTCTCAGAGTAGTAAACATAAACAGTGGAAAAGCGGGAAGGTTTACCTCCCCTGCAAAAATAATTTTAAAGGACAACATTCACTTTTTGCTTTTAGTTTTGCTTTTTTTTTCTTTTTGTAGTTCTGGCACTTACAATTATAGATATTAGAATCACAATATAGACCCTGCTGAAAGATACACTTGAAATAATGTCCTACTATATGTAGTGATGTATTTTTTTTTTTATTGTTTTATTTTTTTTATTCTAGAGTAGGCCAACTACAACGACACCCAGAATATCAATTTTAAAACTTTGAAACATTCAGTGCATGCTCAGGGATTAGCCCTGAACAGAGTAAACCAAATACATTTTTTGACAGTGGGGCAAGCCCTCTGCACCCCACACCCGCCTGCTAATTTTTTATATATATATATATATATATATATATATATATATATATATTACTTTGAGACTGCACAATCCTGGGGAAAGGGAATATTCCCCTGCCTGGGGATTGTCAATCTCACACACCTGTACAATGTGTATAACAGAAATTGTTAGAAACAAAGGAAGTGTAACGGAATTCAGAATGCAACTCAAAAAACACTTCTTTATCCAAGCAAATGCTCTGCTCCAAGACAGGACATATCACCTAACCTATCTGCTTTCAGAGTCTCTTCTCCTGTATCAAGAGTCACTGAAGGATGACCTACTTTAGAAAGTAGTGTGTACACACACACACACACACACACACACACACACACACACACATATATATATATATATATATATATATATATATATATATATATATTGTATGTTACACTCTGATTGTACATTGCTCTGTGCTTGTTCACTAGATTGTATATACACAGTTTTTCTCTTTAGTCTGAGCTATTCTGTATTGCTTACATTTCTGAATTTTTTGTTTATAAATGTTTTGTATTTCATCTAGGCTGAGCCTGAAATTGGTCAGTATTGATCAGTGCATTACCTCAATAAACAAATATAAATAAACAAAATAAAATAAATAAAATACATAATCCAGCATGTATGGAACTGGTACAGCAATAGAGGCATTTATAAGGATGTACCATGTAGGTGGAATATTGCCTAAATGATGTGTACTCATTTTAGTGAACATGCCATCTGTTTAGTCCAGGATATGCACAAAGTGGATTTATTTAACAATATTTAGTGCCATGATGGTAATATCAACACTTACATTTCTGTTGTCATATTTCCATGCACTTATGAACATACTTACAAAGTTGCTGAAAATATTTCACTGTTTAAACCTTACTAGCTGCAGTCAGTTTCTGAAAAAAAACTATCACCATTCTGTTGCTAAACTTTTACTTTCTAAGTACTCTTGGCCTTCTCATCAACTTATGCCCCAACATATAATTACAACCTTGTAAGGGCTATAAATTTTACACATAAATCATTCTCCAGGGTGGCCATTATGTGAGGCCAGCATGTGGGGGACACCTTAAGGCCTTTGGTTGCCTTGGAAACTGGGCCATTTATAAAATGTGAATACTGTATAACTAAAAATATCCAGATTTTTCCCATTTCTCTGAGAAGAAGGTCATGACTGCTGTTTTGCCACCTGCATTTATCATAAATGTATGTATAGATATATGAATTGAATGTACTCTGGCACAATATAATGCAGCTATAGTGACAGAAATGTAGATGGTAGTTTTTAGGTTTCCCCTTGTAATTGTGGAAAGCCATACATGTTGTGCAAACCCAAATTATCCTAACAAACATGCAAGGGAAGAAGCAATGCTTTGATTCACAGATGCTTTTTCTTTACTATTGTACAATACTTGCCAAGTTCATGGTTGTGTTAATGTTCAGTCCTTGCTTTTAACGCTATAACTTATGCTTCAGACACAGACAGTCACAACATAGTTTGAAAATATAACTTTGCAGCTAATGGAGCCAGTAGTAAAGTAATGCTAAAGTGTCCATTATGTGACTTCTGGAGTTACCCTTTTCCCTCCTCTGTGAAAGTTCCAAAATGATGTATAGCTAAATGCATTTAGTCCAGGGTAATGGGTTGCTTTAATTTTAGCAGGAATGCCATAGATTGAATGAAAGTATTAAGCTCAGTGCTTCTTCTGGCTGAAATATTCTGTACAAATTTATAGCTAGACAGGAAAGAGATAAATACTGCAGTGATTCACCAGGTTAGCATGTTAACAGATGACTGCCCAGTGCTGTGTTATAAATTATTTACTAGAAACTACTGAATGTAACAGGCAAGTTACATGCCTCACTCATTCATATCTGCAGGAGAACTGCTGTGTTGGACAGCTTGTACATTTTCCTGGAATATATAAGGGAAGACAGAGCATGGGAAAAAGAACTGACCCCATAGTTGTATGATTTAGAAGTTAAACAGGGCATTGTTGCATTAATGCTTTTATTTGCAATGGAACTTATAATTCTGTTGTTTTACAGCTTTACATAACAATACTTACCATCTATCAGTTTTCTGTTTTTGCTCATTTCTCTTTTTTTCATTTCTGACATTTGTTACTAGTGGATGTTATCTAGTTAAAAAAGTGAAATCAAAAATATTATTAAAATATATATTCTTTCTGTCTCTAGCCCTCTTGTGAGATGAGTATTTATTTTTAAAAGCATGTTAGCCATTGTTGTGCATTTATGTCAGTGTATCTGTCTGTATATATACTTTGTTTACTGGATTATTGTTACTGGGAACTTGCCCATTTTCAGAGGGGACCCAGTCTGAAGGGGCCCTAGCTAAGAAATCAGTACAAATATATAAATAGTTCACAAATTTACAAATCTGTAGTTCACAGTTGTATTTAAGACATGAATATACTGTAACATACACATACATATGTGTATAGTTGGGGAAAAGAACAGGTTCCCTACAAGAAGTTAGCATCTCATTATTTCATTGAGGAAGCTGCACAGATGGTGAAACTTTCACCCAGGCTTTTTTTATCTTTGGTTGATGTATCCTCATTTTTGCCTACTATCTGCTCTAGTGCATGTTGAAATTACCTGCTCCTGGTAATACACCCACAGATATTCACCCTGTCTCATAAGTAATGTTGCTGTCACTTCAGTTCTATTCTACAGCAGATCAGATCCAGAAAGCATAGTACCATTCTCTGTGACAGAGATGCTAACACATGGACCTTTCAGACTTCAGAAACTGAAGATTTTTCTGAATTTCTTATGTGACATAATATGAGGTAAGGTGACAGTGTTGTAGCATCCTAAGTCAGTATAATAAAATGATATAAGAGCATAACACATAGCAAACATGAAAATAATTGAAACACAGTAAACAAAATTTAACTAAGTAGTAGAGATAACAGTATATAAGACATGGCTGGACAGCATTTAGCAGGAGGATAGCAGTGCACTTAGTCATGCATGTTTTTGTCATAGCTGAAGACATTGTTATTTAAAAACTCTGTATTTTTAGTACAGCAAGACTCATGGATTCTGTGTTGTGAGGTCACACAGAACTAAAGGAAGAGGGAAAAGGTAAGTTTGATGTGTTTTATACAAGAATAAAAAATAATAAAAATAAGTGCACACTGGGTATATGAGATATAAACCAAGAATAGGAGTACCTGGGGTAGACCATGACATTTGGATGGGTTACATCTCTCAGACTGCCTGGGAACCCCTGGGTGTCCCATAAGATTAACTGAAGACTATTGCTGGGGATAAAGGTATTGATTATCCTGATGAACTTGCTAAAGATGTTATCCACATCCAGGCCAAGTAGTTTTGGTGATGATTTTAATGACGATGATGAGAAATTCAGAAAACATGGTTTTCCAATATTGGAGATATGAAGTTTCTTTGATATAAGGACTGTAAAAGGATGAGGAAAACACTAAAGGCACATCTATGTGTATATTAGAAATAATGTTATTATATGCTCCAGCAGACTCATGAGGAAGATAAAGATGAAAATTTAAATAAACTGTTGAGTGATGATGACCTGGATTCATCTTAGGAGGGGAAAAGAGATACAGAGTGACTGATTAGGCATTGCATTATAAACATTTGAAGTGCTATAGGTCAGAGACACAGGAAAGCAGTAGTAAACTCTTAATTTCTTGCTTGATGTTTTCAGAGGAGTTATTGAGGTACATTGATGGGGACAACAAACAAACAGAAATGGCACAATTATCCAAAAAGTATATACAGGAGTCATTAAGTATACAGTAGAGCTACAGGACAATAGAGGTACAAGCAAACCTTATAGTTTCAGACAAAGACATCAGTAAGTACATTATGGTAATTAAGATAAACAACATTGCAGTGTAATCCGTATGTTTCAACATTTACACTTTCAATACAAGCATTGTTGTATTCTTAACTATAGCAAATGATTGGCTGTCTTTAAAGAACAGTTGATATTTATTTGTTTGTAATAATTATAGAGAATGAATTCTAACAACAGCTATAGTCTATGTATGAACTGTACATTCACTAGACAAGGCCAGGTTCATTAAAACACAAACTGTATAATATATTGGTAAAATGTGCTTTCAAATTCTTTTTAAGTGAAATAAGCATGTAGTAACTAAAACAATATATGAAAAACAATATTAAATGGGAAGAACATTATACTCAGTATCATTACTGATGAAGCAAAAGGGAGTAAAATAAGTGAGAAATGTAAGGTAATAAATATCAAACCCATTGACCACAGCATATGCAGAACGTTGTCTGTCTTGTTCCTTTGCTTTGTATAATGGCAGTAATTGAAATGTGTTATACAGCAATTGAGGAGTAACCATACTAATTTATATCTGGGACTTTGAGGATAAAATCAGAAAATGTGGAGGGCTGTGTCATTTTATGTAAGGAAGAGATCAAAGAATAGAAAAAACAAGTAAACCAAGAGGAAATGATACACTGGGAACACTTTTGAAACTGGAAATTGTAACCCAGCCTATGCAGCACTTCTGTATAGAACCCCACTTCAGGGTGAAGCAAAAGATAATAAAACGGTAGAGCATAACCTTAGGATGATAGCGTACTATAGATATTTATTGATGACAACTTTTATTATGAAAAAATGTTAATTTGTACTCCTTGAGTTTAATAATATCTAAGGGCAAAATTAATACTGATGGCATGAAAGTTCAAAGTCCAAGAATAAAATCCACTAACCATCTAAATAAAGAAATACAAGCACTGCAATTTTATAGGCAAAGATTAACACTAATATAAAAATCTACCTGGCAAGATGCAAGCCATTACTATGCACCATTAGCTTTCCAAATCCCTTGCACTACTGAAGAGTTAATCCTTTTTTTTGTTATTCAGATAGATGTATGCATATCAATAGAATATATATTATAGTAATTTAATTAAAATAAATAGGCCTATTGTATGTTAACTTTCTAAGTTTGAATCTACTGCTGTTTAATTCTGTATCACATATATGTATTATCTGCATGTACCAGAAATGTATGCAGCACATATATATTGCCTTGCATATAACTATGATGAAAGTATAACATTTTCACCAGATAAATGAATGTTAGCTGTTTTCAGTGTCTATATGTATTTACAATCTGCATATCAATGCTGAACTGACTGTGGTGGTGGTGCTGCAGTAGCATTGTCACCTCACAGTTAGACGTTGCCCGTTCGATTCTCAGTTAGAGTGTCTTCTGTGTGGCGACATGCGTGAATGGGCGTTCCTTTGTTGAAGTTTGTGCGTTAGGCCCGGCAAGCCAGCACGTAAAAATCTACTGCCAATCATTAGCGGACCGGAGTTCCGCTGTGGCGACCCCTGACCGGGAAAAGCCGTAAGACACAACAACATATCAATGCTGAACTGCTAACTCCATGTGCCTCTAGTCTGAGTTATGGCTGACAGTGGTCTTAGATAGCCCACCTAACCAGTTAACAATCTTCTCCTTTTTCTTCTTTCGACTTTTTCCGGTTAGGGGTCACCACAGTGGATCACCTGTCCTCTCATGATTGGCAGTGGAGTTTTATGGTGTCAAATTGCAGCCCGGCACCCAACCTTCCACAGAAGGCACACGCATGCACACACTCACACCTAGGGCCAATTTAGAGTGTCTAATCCACCTACAGCATGTCTTTGGGATGTGGGAGGAAACCGGAGCACCCGGAGGAAACCCACACGATCACAGGGAGGACATGCAGACTCCGCACAGAAGGCACCCCAGTCGAGGATCGAACTGGAGAACCTCTTGCTGTGAGGTGGCAATGCTAACCACTGCACCACCATAAAAGTAAAAATAAATAAATATGGTTAAGTAAAATAAGTAACAGGTTTTATCCAGACAGCACTAGAATCTTCTTAAGAAGAAAATTTGTCGTCTTTGTGATCTCAAACACTGAAGAAGAGAGGCTGTCATATATATATATATATATATATATATATATATATATATATTTATATATATATATAAGTATGTCTATCTTTATCTATATATATATACATATATATATGTGTGTGTGTGTGTGAGTGTGAGTGCAAGTGCATGCGTGTGTGTGTGTTTGTATGTGTGTGTGTGTGTATATATATATATATATATATATATATATATATATATATATATATAGTGTGTGTATGTGTGTGTATGAATTTAAGTGTTTTGAAGTACAGAATTATAATTCCTAAAAGAAAATAAAAAGGCTATGGCAACAACCAAATGATTTTTTTGAAGCACAGAGATTTGATGACCTAAAAAGAGAAGGATTTAAATCCAAAAATTTCACCATAGTTCTTAGTGTGTGTGGGACTGATGAGAAACTCTCAGTTATAGGGCATACTACCTTTCTATATCTTGCTGGGAAAAAAGCCTTAATGGTATTTAATACTGTACTTTTCTTCACAAAGAGAAATGTACTATAACAGTACTTAAACAGAAGTTAGGGAATGAATGTGGTCCTAGAAAGACTTGCTGTTTGTTCATAATTTGTTGCTTATAGAGGCAGAAAGTTAAATATAGAGTTAATTGGTTTTATTATGAAACTGAAGAAAAAATGGAATTGGATATGTTGCATGCTTATTTTATAAAAGGTCTGGGAAGGAAGGTAGAGACCAATATTTTTGACGTTTGGTAAGTTGCATCATTATTTCATAAAAAAACAGAATAACTTGTAAGATAAGAAATTATGAAACAAGGGGCAGGTTTTTTATGTAAATAAATCTGACCATATCAAAAGCCATGGATGCACGCAGAGCAAATGAAGATAATAGGATCCAGTTAAAAAAATCTGAGAAAAAAACGTGTGAAAAATAAAAATTAAGTTAAATAAAAAAGTAAAAAATGGAAATAAAGTGAGAATGTGTTTTACCAGTAAAAATATGAAAAGGAGTACTACATGAGCATAGTTGATATACAACAGCCATGATATTATTCCTACAATTAAAATTCAAATTCCATTTAGTATGTATAATTATAAACATGAAAGGAAGTGCTGTCCTTTGTGTAATTAGCTCTGCAGAAAATGGATTAGATTTTTTTTCTAAAGTATTTAAAAGGAAAAGGTGTTTAAAGTATTAGCATGTTGTTGAGCAGAAATAGAGAATGTAATTATAAAAATAAACTGTTTGCTGGTAATATGGACTTGAAAAAGATGTATTACAGTGAACAGTGAAATTGTTTCAGAAGCACTGACACAAGGATACAAGTCAGATTGTTGGAAAGAAATGCTGAGAATTAAGAAGAATGCTGAATTTAAACTACACATAGATGCAACATGTAATATTTTGTCTGAAGTTACTTTTAAATCACTAGGCTCACAAAATACCAAACAGAAACTGACATGCACATTGTTAACATAATCTAGTGGTGAATATGTATATAAAATAAGAAATTCAAAATACTTTTTTAAAATGTAGCATCCAAAAGTTAATTTTCCTAAGATTTTTATCATTTGGCTTGTGAGAAGCTATGAATGGAAAATGAATTCACAGTATAAAACCAAACATTGAATTATATGGAATCAATCACAAATTCCCCTGATGCATCTCATATAATGCTCAGAACCATAACAATGACATCATGTATGACTATTAGGCTTGTAAGTAAAATATCACTTCATATAAAATCTGATGGTATACCACTGAAGCATGCTGCAAAGAAAGTATCAGTAGCTCTGAAAAAAGCAGGACCTATAGAGAATGAAATATTTAGGTATAATTGGGATGTGGTCAGATTCAACATAATAGTTAAATAGTATATTTATGATAGTAAAGAAATACATGATTCTCATTTGCAGTGATCTGCAAAGATTTGATTCAAGTGACATTGCCTGCATTTGAGAAGTGAGCTAAAGAATAACAAGCAGTACTAGATGCAAAACATATTTTCTGACAGATATAGCTAGGTGAAGCAAGCTCTAAATTGTGTTTCTTCAGTAAACAATTAGGAAGATGTACATTCCCTATACTTCTGTTTGCTATTTTATCAAACCACAGGTATTCCAAAGAACTGTTGTACATGTAATTGAGTGCTGGGAAGATATAAACATAATTGATGTAGTATTTGTATGGAGTGAGAAACAGAGTTATGGCAATAGATTTATATAGCTGCTAGACAAAGACAATTTCAGGGCAAATAACAGCAAATGCAAAATAAGAGCGGAAGATCTGAAATACAAAAGTCACATTCTTACATCCAAAGGGCTATAGTCTGATAAAAATAAGTCAGACCAGTAGTAGAGAAGTCAAGTCCAGAAGGCAAATGGGTATCATAGTGGTTTATGTGAATGATGCAGTGCCTTGCAGTTTATACACAATATATCTGAGATATTCACACATCTAAGGGAGCTGTTCAAGCAAGATTTAGCCAGGAAATGGAGTATTGTATAAGAACAGTCTTGAAGCAAATAAAACAAAACTAGCTACAGAAGCATCATTGTAAAACTACTGTGATGTGAGTAATCCATTTTCATTGCAACTAGATGCAAGTCAGAATAGTATATTGTCTATAGTTTAAGAAGAGACCAATTGTTTCTTAGTCAAGGTCATTTTTTACTGATGTCTAAAAGAAATACACTTGAATTGAAGGAACCATTTGCAGTAGTGTAAGAATGTTAAGAAATTCCACAGCTGTATCTACGTTAATGAAGTTCAAGTGGAAACTGACCATTAACCCTTGTACAGAATACTCAGAAAGTCCTCATTTAAGGCATTTCCACTATTGCTTATTCTACAATATCTGAAAGTGAAATGTACAAAGACAAGGACGTACACATAACAGATACATTGAGTAGAGCATGTTTACAAGTGACACATGAAGTTATTCCATTTTACTGATGACAGAAGAAGCATAGCATAAGTTTAGATGTGCTGACACTGACTTAGAACTGTAGTTACTGAAAGATGTCTTACAATGGAAAGGATGGTCTGAGCCATAAAAAAAAATAGTAAGAAAAGAAGTATGACCTCACTTTTCTTTCAAGGAAGAAATAATTTGTATCTGGGTTATATCTGAAGTTGACAAAATAATAGTTCTCAATAAACTGAGAAAATTAATGTTTTAGAGGATACATGAATCACATTCAGAAGTACTGAAGTATAAAGATATTAGTAAATCTAGTAGCACATAATCCATGAAATAGAGTGAACACTGATTTGTTTCATTTGAGAGGAGCTGTGTATCTCATATGTGTGGATTTTTATTATGTTTGCTGAAATGAGTAAAGTAACATACAATCCCATCTGCATGTTTTTATGTATTAAAATCTATATTCTCAAGAGATGAGACATCTGTCAGGAATTCAGAGGATTTGTGCATATATAGAAATTCACAGGTGTAATGTCTGATTCACACTTTCTTCATACCAGATTACCAATGGAAATAAATAACCAAACAAGGAAGAGTTGTATGAGAAATGTGTATCAATACCAAACAGAATTGTTTTGTCACTAATTTTGAATCAGATGTACTTCACTGCAGGGCTTCAGTCTCACAAAAGTTGAACTGTTTATGGATAAGTTTGAGATTTTTATTTATTTATTTATTTTTGGTTACATTACTGATGCTTGAAAATCAACACAAAGTAAAGAAAATGCTAGAAAGAAATCATCTGAGACCAAAATAAAAACATAGGGCTAAACTGCAGAAAACTACCAAACTCATAGAGTTGTGGTAAAGTGAGAGCAAAAATTACCATGGGAAAGGACACAACCTGAATCTAATGCTATTGGTAAAGCAGCCAGTCTATGGTTCTCTGTTGTCTGTGGAGAAGATGTAAAGCTGTGCAGAAGGAATTGCAGACATGTACAAGACAAATACATTGAAAACAAAGTTTCAAGAAGATGCTTAACTAGCATCTTCATTCAGACAGCCTTCACGGTTGGTTTGGTATGTTTTCCATGTTGGTCTGTCTTCCACTTGCACAATGCAAAGCATTGGGGAGGGAAGGTACAATGTGCTGCAACAAAGGGCATCCCCTCATGTCCACAGAGTATTTCCTCTCAGGCAGCTACTCTTCAATAGTACAAGTGCTGGTTTATTTCCCCTGTCTCCACAAGGAAAATTGCAGCACTCATTGTGCGTCTGACTCCACACATCCCTCCTCACTTCCCAGAGGAGATGAATGAGCTATGCTGCATCACTCCTCCCCTTCCCTGCCTACCTCCTCCAGTGCCAGGGCCATTAAATGAACTCCAGTTACCTGGCTTAAAGTTAAGGCTCCAGCCCTTTTTGCAATATAGCTAAGCTATGATTCATCTTACTTCTTCGGTTAGCATGCTCTTCATCACAACATTTCCCCTTCCTAAGATGTTAAAGATGTTAATGTTTAAAAGATCAGAGATAGTTCTGTGTCCAAATGTCAGAGCTGTCTTCCTGTATGCATGAATTAGTTGTTGCTGACCAATGTTTCACTGTCTGGTGAGGTCATTCAAGTACTAAAGGAAGCTAGGTGGACATAATCAAGATCATTTTGTACATTTAATTGGAAATTTTCCTTGATAGATAGGAAATCAGGCAACTTACTCCAAATTATGACCAATCTCAAAGTTATTAGACTATTTGTACTCCCCAGAGCTTGAAATTTTATAAGAACTGACTGACTTGCTTTTGAATGAGATATTTCAATGAAAAAGTGTTAAATGTCCTTTTTTGCAATTCCCCGTTATGCCTGTGACAAGAAGTGTTGAACTACAAGCCTTAAGGGAAAAATGTATCCAAAACTGGTAGGATATCTATAGGGATTAAACTATTCTGTATACCTAAAGTGGCTTATGCTGTTTCAATAAGGCAGTTGTTAATTGTCAAAACTGTTAAAAAGGCAAAAAAAATATTTATTTTATAAAAGTAAAATGTGCCTTACCTTTTTACAAACAGACAGTTTTTAAATGCCATGCATGGTATATTGCCTTCTGCTATGACAAATGCAAATACACACACACACACACACACACACACACACACACACACACACACACACACACACACACAAAAATGCTTTGAAGATACTGTGGCAGTTGCCACTTCTCCATCTTCTTTTAAAAATACATGAGGCTGCAATTTGGACAAATGTGTCACTATTCAATAAATGTTACAAGGTACATACCCAGACTAACAGCAAGGCAAGTTTTTGTACATTTGTGTCAGAGAGGCTGCAGTCTTAGCTCTCCACTGTCATACATACTTCTGGAATGGTTAGAATTCTGCCTAAGTATATAAAAGTCCTACTGAAAGAAAGGTAGTACATTTGTTTGTAACTTTTTTCTTCTTCATGGAGAGACTCTTAAGTAGATGCAGTGGTTAGTGTTGTCACCTCACAGCAACAGGTTCTCCAGTTTGATTCTTGGCTGGGGTGCCTTCTGTGAAAAGTCTGCGTGTCCTCTCTGCAGTTGTGTGGGTTTCCTCTGGGTGCTCTGGTTTCCTCCCACATTCCAAAGACATGCAGTAGGTGGATTGGACATTCTGAATTGGTCATAGGTGCAAGTGTGTGTGTGAGTGAGTGGTACAGATGAACTACCATGGCAGGGCTGGCCACCTGGCAGTGTAAACCTTGGTTTGAAATGATTGTTACTGTTGAAGTGACACCCTGACCCCCATGTGCAAAATGGAAAAAGGGGTTGAGGATGGATGGATGGAGAGACTCGTAAATGACTGACTGTCCAAGGCTTGATTACAAAATGATGCACTGACAGCATATAGAGATTACGACCTTGATTTGTAGTGGGGCTCCAAAACTAGATAACATCTCTGAATTGTATGTTTTACTTTACTAAAGGGAGGACTTGATTGTTGACATTTAAGATGGTCAGATAGAGAGTTAGGGTGTGCAGCTCCTTTCCCCATATAACTCTGTAAAATGCATGGAAAATGAAAATATCAAATAGCTGAAAAATCAAACATATTCACAGAAGGAACAGAAAAATATTTTTTCCAGGGTTAAATCTCAAAATGCTTTGATCAAGTAGCAGTGTCTAATTACAGATTATATAACAGCCACCTACAACAGGCCTCAGTATTTGAGATGGAGATACCAAAGCAGACTGAGGTCACACAGGAAGGATCACTTAATAGAAGATACAGCTCTAGTAGTTAAGAAGCAATTGGGACAGGCAGTTAACAGAGGAGGGGAGTCCACTATTTCTTTAATAAGAATTCTGTAGCAGAGAAATTGGCTTTAATGATAGCAACAGAATTACATCTAAGTGTGGTGCATACCTGTCATCTGTCCAGATTTTTTGCTTCATAGTTTTGGTTTGTTTTTCATAAAATTTGTGATTTTCTGGCAAATCACTGAGGATTAAAGTCACTAAATAATGACCTGCATTTTAGTTTCAGACTTCATATCCTTCAGAAAACGTATGATAACATGAATTCTGTTATTCTAGCAATTTCTTAATTTTATAATAGCAATATTTAAAATTTGTCCCTATTTTTGGGGCTTTGTCCACCCATTCTTTTAGGCTTTGTCCAGATTTCTTGCACTAAGAGATTGAGAAATCTGGTGTGGTAGATTCATCATCACCAGATGTCTTTAAAAAGACGTCAACAGCTGATATTGATTTACTGATTTTGTAGACTCAGATGAGTCAGGCGAAGATCTAGTTAGTACTGGAATATTACCCCTGCATAAAAAGTACATTACTTTCTTTTGAGTCACCATAATCTTTTTGCTCTTATTCCACTGTTCTTCAGAGAAGAGAATGCAGGGTACATTTTATTTGCTCCAATGATGCTCCAAAGGCAACACATGTAGCAACTAAAACTGGGAATTTCCCTCTGCTCTGCTCTGCTCTGCTATAGGCATCACAGAGCCTTTTGAGCTTAGCTTACTGAGACCTTCCACCCCCTTTGCAGTCATTATTAAAAAAACTTCATGAGTTCTGCGATGTAACTGTACCATTTAAATGTTGGCATACTGAATTTGAACAAACTGGACTGATAATGTTTTAACAGATGGTACAAATAAGCTGCAAATCCATACAGATGAAATAGAAGGCTTACTATCTGAGTTCCAAGCACAGAACAAACACTGAATACAGTCAAACCAACAACTTCAATCACTATAAATAAACTTTACAGGACAAGATATTAGAATTAGATTAGCAGTCTTAGGCAGATTAACCCGAGATTCACAGGAATGCTAGATCATCTTGTCAACTCATAGCCTCTTGATCAAACTGTTCATAAAATTTTTTATGAATTGCTAAAGGATTTTTATGAATAATTTTACATCTGCTATCAAAGCTGATGTAGTACATAGGTTGGGACTCCAAGTTTCATGAGTTGCTAGAACTGTTATTGCCAGGTTTGCTTTTGCCTCAGATAGGAACTTAGTATATCAAACATACTCAGTGAAACAGAAACTCTTATACAGGCAGGTTTTATATGCAACTGTTTGACTTAATATTCTGAAAAATTTAGATGACATAATTAAATATTAATATGCTTAAAAACTTCATGAGTTTTGTGATATAACTGAACCATTTAAAAAAACTTTACAGGACAAGATATTAGAATAGGATTAGCAGTCTTAGGCAGCTTAACCCGAGAATCACAGGAATGCTAAATCATCTTGACAACTCATAGCCTCTTGATCAAACTGTTCATGAAATTCTTTATGAATTGCTAAAGGATTTTTATGAATAATGTTACATCTGCTATCAAAGCTGATGTAGTACATAGGTTGGGACTCCAAGTTTCATGAGTTGCTAGAACTGTTATTGCCAGAATTGCTTTTGCCTCAGATAGGAACTTAGTATATCAAACATATTCAGTGAAACAGAAACTCTTATACAGGCAGTTTTTATATGCAACTGTTTGACTTAATATTCGGAAAAATGTAGATGACAATTAAATATTATACCATCACCCCCCCATTAATATTCCAAAACGTGCACGCTGATTGGCCAGTGTGCACGTTGTAAATCGACTTATACTAATGGAAAAAGGTCCGGTCACCCGGACTTTTTCCATTAGTATAAGTCTCTTTTAAAACACTGTCTCGCTATGTTAAAAGAGTTTAACATAGCGAGACAGGTTTAAAAAAAGCAACGGAGATCTCCGTTGCTTTTTTTAAAGCTGTCTCGCTATGTTAAACTCCTTTAACATAGCGACACAGTGTGTAAAAAGCAACAGAGATCTTGCTTTCTCTGTTGCTTTTTTTTAAACCTGTCTCGCTATGTTAAATGGGTTTAACATAGCGAGACAGCTTTAAAATAAGCAACGGAGATCTCCGTTGCTTATTTTAAAGCTGTCTCGCTATGTTAAACACATTTAACATAGCGAAACAGTAAAAGCAACGGAGATCTTGCTTTCTCTGTTGCTTTTGGCCACAGGTCTGATGTACTGCGTAGGCATGCGCAGTACATCAGAACTGCCGCAGATACCAGACAGCTGCGGAAGGGCAGCAAAGAGGCATTATACAATGCCATTATTTAAGAAAAGTAATTATTTCTTTTCTTAAATAATGTCATAGTATAATAGCAATAACCCACTTCTGGGTGTGGGTAATGTGGGATTTACCCACGGTTGTCTTTGTTTGGTTCCTCGGGCTTCGCCCTCGGGACCAAACCACGCCAAGCGTGGGTAAATCCCGCATTATCCACACCCAGGCGTGGGTTATTGCTATATTAATATGCTAACAATGTAAAATATAACAGATATATGTATACATAAAGTTCATCTAGTAAAGGAAAACATTTTTTTCTACTAAATTATTTAAACTGGCCTTTATATATATATAGATAGATAGATAGATAGATAGATAGATAGATAGATAGATATATGCAAACAACAAGTCTGTTGGTGTTGCTATTTTGGTCTGTAAAAGTAATGTTCAAGTGTTCGCTCAAGCTTAAAATTAGGAGGGCAGGATTACAATGGTCAAAGTTAAAATATTAAAAATAATGAACAGATAATGGCAATTGCATCAGTTTATCCACCTTTTGTGGCTTGCATTTAATTTCCCCAGGCGAGACCGAAATAGGTCCAATGGGATAAGTGCTCTATCTACCCAGGGCCGTCTTAACAACATTATTGGCCCCCAGACAAAGCAGTGCACTGGGGCCCCTACCTACACAACCACTCACAGGATTAAAAATGAAAATGGATGATATATTTATTGATACTTACAACAAAATCAGTGTTTTAACATTAAAACATGCTGTACTGTAAAGATTAGTCAATGTAAACATTTGAACAATATAACGTGAGCCTTGTAAAACACAAAAATTTCACCAAATTAATGATACTGCAGTAATAAACCATATAGATGCACACACACACAAACACACACACATGCACACACACACACACACACACACACACACACACACACACACACACACACACACACACACACACACAAAATCCAGATGAAACTTACTTGTTTAAGTAGAACTGTGGAAGCAGCAAGGCAGCAACGAAAGGAAAGTTAAATTCCAAATTAAATTCAGATGAAGTGAAAGCAGCAAGGCATCAGCAAATGTAATGTTAAATTCCATGTGGTAGGAAGAACGCACATACAGATGCAACTTTTAGGAAGGCTGCATTCGGATAATTGATGTTTTAGGAAGGCTGTGTTTGGATAATTGACATTTCGGGTGACTGTTGTTCTACTGTACACTTTCTAATATTTATGTGTCATAGTTTTCATAATTCTTCAGATATTTATAATTTAGTATAGTGTATTTATTTATTGTTAGCAAGTCACAACATAAATAGATTAGCATGGGGACCCTATGCTCGTGGGGCCCCTGGGCAACTCTCCAGTGCATCCATGCTTTAAGACAGCACTGGCTGTACCCTGGTTAACAAATTCAAAAGAAAATAAATAAATACTTTTTTTGCAAATTTATACACAACTGCTGCAGTCAAGATTTATTTCAAAATTTTTCTTATTAAACGACTGTAGTACTAAGCTGGATGTAAACAGTTTTTCAGTAAACGCAAAAAACTTGCAAAGTTTCTACAACTGTTTGGTTTCATTGACATCTGGTATTATAAATCCCCTACTTAATCAGATTTTACAAACTTGGATCTAAACCATGCAAAAAATAAAGTATTTATTTCTGATTATTATTTTATGTTAGCTAATAGTATTAACAGTACATTGTGGATTAAAGTACATCCCAGGTAAATGTCAGATCACGGTTTGCTGTCCATAAAGACATCTGCAGTCACTCACTATAGAACCTGTGTAGTTAGAATGAAAAGTCTAGATTCTTTGGCCATTATAATAAAGATATTTCTCAAGCAGTTAAGGAATTTGGGGCAAATAATACACAGTAAAGTGTCACCAACTTCAGTGTGGTCAACATTTAAGATATTTTTTCTTGGTATTTTAATTCAGCTCACCCAAAGATATAAATCCGAACTGGTACCCTTGCTTTGAACAGTTGAAAGTACTTGAGAAAGTGGCAAGAGTTAATTGTGACCAATACAGTTGAACTTAAACAACACAGTAATGTTATGTCTGAGCAGAATGTATAGTATGGAAGAAAATCAAGGTGCTCATTCAGCTTTGGAAACAAACAGGATGACTTTTTTTAGATTATTTAGTTAAAAGAGACCAACCATTTAATAATATTGCCTGCAGGGATGGGCAAGAGCTAATCACTGATCCCTATGCAGCTCTTGATAAATGTTAGGAATTCTTTGTACCAGTTTATGAAAACCTGACACCTAGTGGTCTGGCAGTAAAAGTTTGTTCATTACACAGAATGCAATGCCACATAACCAAGTTTCAACTTTTCACTTATGATACTTAGAGGATTTAGTCTGTTATTTTGGAAGCCACCAACAAAAATACCTTGGTTTAAGCCTTTTACTTTTAGACTGTGCAATGGAACATATACCTGAAACAGAGATTTAGTGGGTGGCTTAGTTTAAGAGCAAACAATGATATGTTTATGATATGCCTGCAGAGTCTAGCTGGTAGCACTGTTACTGCAAAGAATGGGAAGGAGGTATCGGTGCAGGAAGAATGTCATTAACTCTTTTTTATAAAATTTTGTGTGTGCATGTGAGTGGAAAGTAATCTTGGCCAAGTTTCAATAACTATTGATAAGATTGCCTGGATGTCACTGGACTCAGTCTAATGTCGGTAAAATACTGGGGAGCCATTGATTGTAACTCTGCTCAATAGCTAAATGGTGTAAAGCTAAACAGAGTATGATGGGTGTTGACTATTACCCAAGGCAGTGGTACAGGCTTTCCATATGTTCCAAAGACCAATCATCCTCATATATTATGTAGTCCCAGTATATATATATATATATATATATATATATATATATATATATATATATATATATATATATGTATATATAAAATATATATATATATATATATATATATATATATATATAGTATATATAAATACATTTTACATCGTGCAAACCAGTTTTGTCACCAGGTAGTGGGTGTACCATTACAGCCATAAGGTAGATATATAGCAGTGTAACTTGCACAGTAGTTGATGTATGTTTTAGACAGAATAGTTAAGAAATAAGGCAAAACTGAGCTCTGTGGAGTGTGACAAATGTCAGTGTCACTGCTGACTAAAGACTATAGATTGTAAAGAATCCTTCCTGCTATGTCCAATGACGAGATAATAACTTTGATACACCTAAGATTCCTTTCATTGAATCCAGAGAAAGGCTGCTAGCAACCAAGAATACAGAGCATGCAGCAGAGTAACTTGGCCCATCTTCAGATGAACAAGGAATGTAAGTTTAACTGAAAAAAATGAATCTGGAGCAAGAAATTAGCAGCCTTGAAATGACTGAGAAAATAAAAGTGTTTGTAGTACAAAGAGAGTGAGAGCAAGCAGTAAAGAAGGAAATGAAGTGTTATAGTGAACATAGTACAGGAATGAAAAAAGCAGCTCCAACATGGGAAAGAGCTGTTAACAGTATTTCAAAGAGACAAGCAATGGGGATGAAAAACAAATGCTGGATGGCAAAAGCAGTACTAAATTGTTTCGTCAGTGTAAAGGGGGTGACTTTGGTTGTTTTGTTTGGGTACCTAAAAAGATGTATAGTCATAACCAAACAGATAAGGTAGTGGGTGATATTTAAACTTTTCTGATTGTGCAATGCATGTTGCATCAAGAATGAAGTATATGGATTGTTTTGATTAAAGGTGTAAAATGCACTGTTTGAATCCTACATGTTATCCTGCAGGCTATAGGAAAATGCTTAAAGAACATAGGAGAAAGCAGAGGATAGTATCATTGATTTCATTGCAGAAATAACCACTTGCTTTCCCTAGCGGGTGAGTGAATGTGACGTTACTACTGTTGAAATGTTGGGAGACCTTATGAAAGGAAACAAAAATTCAGTATTGTGACTGAGCACATAAGAATCTGGTTAGCAGATAGGGACTGTAACACTGCTAATGAAATGGGCAAAAATGGTTATCTTTATTTTGGCAGCAACACACAACTGTATAAGAATGGGATATCTAGCATATGAATATAGGAGAACTTATAGGGGCATTGTAAACCTTTACAACAGCTTTCTCGGGCAAAGTGTGAATCACTGGCTAGACTATTTGTCAAGATATTGGAGTAAAATGTTTCCATTGTAACCAGATGAAGCATACATTGTGCACATTTTCACAGTGAAAAGGTTGGGAATAAATGCCATGTGAAGGAAGTAATAGAGGTAGCACAGTGGTATTGGTCAGTTGTCTTGAAACTGTAGCTGCTCCAGATATCACAGGATCTTGTACTGTATCCTGGTAGAGGGTAAAGAGGGATACTGCATCAGACATAACCATTTCCAAGCATGCTGTACAGCAGAATATTACTTACCCAGGCACCCCACTCTACTCAGGTCAGTGGGGAGAGACACCCATTACCCTGAGTGGAACAATGGGAGAGACACCTTTTCAGATGCCATTGGCCAGGTTTCATTTGTACTGGGAATGAGGTAGTGTGACAAGCAGGTGGCAATGTTTGACATCCCAGCAAATAATCTAATAATTTTTCATCAAATTCTACCTTGTGTACATGGAGCTGCATGCAGCCAGGTATGGAGACAATCATGTACAGGTGGTTGTGGGGGAACACATGGCCAATACCCACACCTGTAACAGAGGCTGATGAAATGGTCATTTTGAGAAAGGAAATATGTAGCAGCAGGAAACCTTATTCTGAGCTGCGGTTGTCAGTAAACACTTTACTTCCTCTAACAACGGCTGTTTAAGGGGAAGAGATGTTTGGTAGCAATAAGCCTAAGTTTGACACATGGTTGTTAAAAAGTACTAGACTTCCATTGGAAAGGGAACTGAAAATATCTCAAAGAATTAAGGCAGACAGCCTTCAGACCCCCAACTTACAGAAACTGAGTGAGAAGACATAGCTAAGGAAGCTTCTGTCTCTCAAGGGCAGAGGCAGTCTGTATACTGGAGCAAGAGTTATACATAGAATGGACGCTTGAAGGAGGGCTCAGAGGAGAGGTGATACTGCAGTTGGTAGTGCCTACCATAAGACACTTCTGGCCATATCCCATAATTTTCATTTTAAGACCATTTAGGTATAATACATAGAAAAATAAGGCATGTTCAAAATTATCATTGACAGGCAGTGCAAAAGTTGTATAAAGGTACTGCAAGATGTGTGAGCAGTGTCAAAATGCTGACAAAGCAAGTGATAAAGCTGAGGCTGCTTTGGTGATGTTACCTTTTAACAAGGAACAGTTTCAGAAGCAGCCATGATGTTGTAGGTCATCTTAGTACTTCAAGCACTACAAACAAGAGATATATCTTGGTGGAGGTAGACTATGCTAATAAGTACACTGAAGTGGTAGCTTTGACCTCTTGAGGACAAAAAGCTATCAAATACTGGACTAGAACTTTTAAACAGAATGTTTTCCTCTAGGAAATAGTGAGAGATATAGGAGCTAACTTTATGTCAGAGCTACCATATTGTTTATGGAAGCAGCTAAGAACCTCCCCTACCATCCACAACAAAGTATTTTGGTGGAGAGGTTCAAATCTACTCTTAAGAATATAGTAAGCATTTGCAGACTATTTAAAAAAGAACTGGGAAAAGCACCTACCCATATCACCTCTTTGCACACATGGAGCTATCTCAAGAATCCATTTTTTTATCAGTTGGGATACTTAATGTCAGATGCAGGGGGAGGAGGGTGACAAACCCAATTCTTGATGAGTAGGGTTAAGTGCAATTTTCAGAATGAGTACTTTGTAAGTGCATGCTAAATTTTAGGACTAAACTTAGAGAGCTCATGATGTTGGTACAGAAGCACCCAGCACAAGCACAACAGGGAAAAAAGGCTTGGTATGGGAGAATAGTCAGAGCCCAGGAATATCCAGTCAGATACAAGATAATGGGACTTATTCCTGTTCAACAGAATACTCTGCAAACAACATGGGAGGACTTTCTCTGTTATAGGGAGGGTAAGCAATGTTAATTCTCAGGTGGAGATGTCAAGTGCATGGCAGAAGCACAAACTTATAGGGACAGTGTATACCTTCACAACAGTTTTCCCAGGCAAAGGGTAAAACATTGGCATGCCTATATGTCAAGATCTTGGAGTAAACTTATAGAGAAACATTTTTAGTTATGCTATGAGGTAAGTTAGAAGAGGAATAAGAGTGGGATCTGCTGGGAGAACTTCTCAATAAGGCACAAACTGGTGTTTCAGTGAATGAGATAGTACTATCACAGCAACTGTCCCTTGCACAGCTTTAAGAAATCTGAGGAGTACTGCAAGGATTTGGGGTATGTCCAGTGCCAAGCCAGGATTTAACATCTAGTAGATCTTAAGGTGGGCAAAGGACCACAATGACAAAGCAGTCTGGCTCTTTACAGGTTTGTGAGCAAGTCAAAGAATTCATGTTTGAGGAACTGTGGGAAATGTTAAAAACTGGGGTAGTCTAGGAATCCAGCAGTGATTTGGCTTCACCGATGATACTGATACCAAAAAAGGTCAGAAGTGCCAGGCTTTGTGTTCCCTACAGAAATCTAAATACACTGAAGAAGTTGCATTCCCCATGCATAGGATGGAAGAAAATTTAGAGCAGCTTGGTGGTTCTAAGTATCTGACCACTACTGACTAGACTAAGGGTTACTGGTAAGTACCCTTGACACATACAAAGAAGGAGAGGTTATCATTTGTCATCTAGATTGGGTTGTTTACATTCAATAAAATGCCCTTTTCAATGAATAATACTATCAAGAGACTGGTAGAGAACAGTCTCACAGGAATTAGAGTATGCTGTATATTGCCTAGATTATATTATAATTTTTAGCTGGTCCTGATCAGAACATGTATGATATATCAGACAGGCATTAAGCAAATTAAAAAGGGCAGGTTTACTATTAATGCAAGCAACTACTGGGCAGGAATGTCAGAAGTACCTTATATTGGACATTGGGTGGTTGGGGCCATAATTCAGTATGGGCCTGCCAAAGCAAAAGCTATTCAGATATTTCCCACCACTGTTGCCAAAATGCAAGTGAATGGAGTCACCAGGATGGAGGTATATTACAGAAAAGTTGCCCATTGATACTGTACCATAGCCATACTTGTCATGGACCCTACCCAAAAGAGTAAACTGGATAACATTATCTGGTCATTGTCTTTTTTTTTTAACAGTTTTTATTAAATGTTTATAACAATACAAAATCAGTTACAGGAATACAATAAGGAAATTGCTCGTTAAACAAAAAAAAATAGACATAAAAGTAATATCAACTAAGGTATTTATATCAGTATCTAAAAGAAACATTATAACAAAACAATGTAAAACATTAATGATTTCATTAAGTAATGTGTAAATCTTTATCTAATAAAGTTTTTAAGTTAGACCACGTATTGTATGAAAAAGGTGTTCAATAGATCTAGATTTAATAGTCATCATTTCCAAATGGCAAGTTTCTGTAAGAATACTCTTGAAATCTGCAAATAAAGAAGGATGTTGAGATTTCCAATTTCTGGTTATTGCTTTTCTAGCAACTGTTAAGGCAGAACAAATAAGGGGGTATTTAATTTTTCTAATACAATTAGGAATCAGGTTATTAAACAAAATCAGGGATTTAGTTAAAGTAAATCTAGTTGTAAAAAGTGCTTAAAGAAGATAATTATTTTTTTCCCAATATTCCTTCAAGGCTATGCAATCATAAAACGTATGTGACCAATCAGCTTTGGTTTCTGTTTTGCATCTCTAGCACAATACCTTTTCCTTGCTGACCAATTCCAAACTTATGAGATGTGTAAAAAACTCTATTCATAAACTCCCAAGAATATATTCTCCATCCAAGTGAGGATGTAGTTTGCCTGGATGATTCTAAGATTATTTTTTTATCAAGCTCAGAGGGTGTCTTATTATTAATTGATATGAAATAATTCCAGTAATTATCTGCTATATTTTTGTTTCTTTATTGATTTTTATATATATAGTTGAAAGACTACATCTAGTGGATGCATCTTGATTAATAAAGGTAGTCAAATATCGTATTAGTTTAGGCATTGCTGTTCTTTAACTTTGAGGAATTGAGTTAATTTTGTCAGTCATAAATTGTCTATATGATTGAAGTTGTAGCCACATGCTTCTGTTTAAATCAGATTTTATTATTAGGTGTTCTAATGTGATTAAATTATCACCTTCTATGAAATTAAACAAAAAATTAGGGGAGTTAGAAGAGGAGATAACATCCTTTGTGTAGGCAATAAGAAGTAGAATGAATATCCAATGTTTATAAATCATATTTTTATAAATAAAATTTCAAAAATCCTTTAAAAAAGTTTCATATAATAAAAGTTTCATATAGTATGTTAAGTTATTTGGAAGTTTGTTCAATGGGAAATAGTTTTAAAGATCCAAATGAATGGATTAGTTAAAATTAGGAGTTTATTAAAACTAAATCTCTCATTTGTATTAAAAAGAGAATTTCTTGAAATTGTTTCTATTTGGCTGAATAAGTTTTGTTAATTAATAAAGAGAAGGTCTTGATCATTTAAGAAATGGAATATAATTCTATATCTGGCAAACCTACCCCCACCTAAAGACCAGTCTCTCATATGATGTGTAAGGGATATTCTAGGTTTATTTGGGTACCATAAAAACTTCAAAACCAATGTATTGAATTCTTTAATCAGTGTTTATGGGGTCATTAGTGATATGGATTGTATAATATAAAGTATCTTGGGTAAAATGGTCATCTTAATAATTGGACGTTTCTCGTCCATTGTAAATAAGAGTGTTTCCACTTAGTTATTAGATTATTTATAGAAGATATGCAATTAGTATAGTTTAATCTTATTATATCTTTTATGTTGTTTGCTAGTGTGATACACAAGTACATTAGTCTGTTTTAACCAGGTATTTAATAAATGTCTGATTCCAAAGGTTAGTATCTGAATTAATGGAAAATATTTTGTTTTATTGTCACTAAAATTAAACCAGATTTCTTTTGAAAATATTCCATGAGATCAAATTTAGCTTGTATAGATTTATTTGTTCTTTTAATAGTAAGAATATCATCAGCAAAAAGTTGTACTTTGGAGATTGTTTCAGTGTTCAAACTAATTCTCTCAATATCTGGCTTCATCCTTATATAATTAGCTATTGGTTCCATTATAAGAGTAAATAACAAGAGAGAGAGGGGACATCCCTGTTTAGTTCCTTTATGTACTGGAATGTTTTGTGATAAGTATGAGCCAATCTTTATATGTGGGCGGCCACGGTGGTGCAGCGGTTAGTGTTGCCGCCTCACAGCAAGAGGTTCTCTGGTTCGATTCTCGGATGGGGTGCCTTCTGTGCGGAGTTTGCATGTCCTCCCTGTGGTCGCGTGGGTTTCCTCCGGGTGCTCCGGTTTCCTCCCGCATCCCAAAGACATGCAGTAGGTGGAGTGGACATTCTAAATTGGCCCTAGGTGTGAGTGTGTGTGTGTGTGTGTGTGTGTGTGTGTGTGTGTGTGTGTGTGTGTGTGTGTGTGTGTGTGTGCCTTCTGTGGAAGGTTGGGTGCCGGGCTGGCAACTCGACACTGTAAAACTCCACTGCCAATCATGAGCGGACAGATGATCTGCTGTGGCGACCCCTAACCGGGAAAATCCGAAAGAAGAAGAAGAAGATGAGCCAATCTTTATATATGCTCTGCCCATTCGGAATTCCCCAGTAAACAAAGCCAGACAAGTAAATAAAAATTAGTGGCTAATAACTATGCAAATGCAAAGAAGAACTGCATGTGTTCATACCTTTCATGATTTTATCTTATTTGTCAAGTCTACTTTCTTTAAAAAACACTTGTCTGTAGCTTAAACTAAATGCATTAGTCAAGACATCCACCTCTACAAAAAAGTTTTTTTTTTTTTAATTCTCTGTATAATTTGATCAATATAGTTTTTATATCCCCAGCAGCCCAAAATCACAGTGTTATAAAAACTTTAATTTGCATCTTTCCTGCCTTTTCTTTCTTGTTACAATGTAAAGCCTGAATGCATCACAGTTAAAAAAAGTACTTTCCTACTTTATAATCTTTAGTGTATACAGCAGTCATTAATAAAACTTCCCCTTTTCAAACTTAAAATGTCACTGACTGCATAGTATACAGAACTGCTTTATATAACATGCATGCTTACAAGTATTTATACAAATATTGACAAGAACACAAACATGTTTATTTCCTTCATTGTTCTTTTGAACATTAATGACACAAGCCAGGATTTATGCTTGAGAGTTCTATCCCCAATTTAATGCAGTTTACAAATGTCTAGTCTTTTCAGCTACTTCTTGGGGAACCACAGTTCACATGTCTAAACTGCATGCAGTGGGATTGATGGGTTACATTTCTTCCATATATTTACTGATTTTACAATGTTGTTGTTTTTCTTCCTAATCACCTTGATCTTCCAATACCAGGCTATTGTTAAGGTCCAGGATACTCCTGATTCCGAGAAGCAGAGACCATTTCAAGTTCCTGGCTTGTTTTCTAGCTAATTCTTTTTTAATTTCCCATTTAGCCTGCTCTGCTTCAAAAATGCCTTTAATCCTACAGTACAACATAGACTGAACAGAGCTGGATATAGCAACTTGAATCTTACATTTGCCTCACTACATCACTGGCTGCTGGGATTAACTTGTTTGTCTTGTAAATAATCAGTTTCCTCAAACACTCTGCTTGCCACAGTTTCTCATACTTTTCCGTTTTGTCACAGTTCTGACAGGATTTTTCTTTCTGCTGACATGATTACAGCTTTACAACCCAGACTGATAGCAGCCTGACTTTTGACCACCATGTTGCTTCCATTGTACGAAAATCTTTCTACATGGCCCACCTCATATGTAAGGGTATCTCCTCCAGGGACAAGGAGGTCATAACATCAATGTATTCTTCCCTTATAAGGCCCATTATTGAGTACAATGGCCCATTTGGTGTGTACCTCGCAAATCACATGTAGCAGCTGGAGAGACCACAGAGGTTCCTCACCAGGAGAATCCAGGGCCTCAATAATCTACCATACACAGGCTAAAAGCCCTATGCCTCTACTCTGTTTCATACTGATTCCTCAAAGGTGACCTCTGTCTGGCATACAAGGTGATCTTGGACCCTATCATGATGGGACTGCTGCATAGCCGCAAGTCAAGTTTCACTCAAGTAGCCTGCACACGCATTCTCAACCTCGTCTGTGACATCAATAGGACTTGCTGGCAGGACAGATTTGTGTCCCAGAGACTCCCTCATATATGGAATAGACTCCATGTCCCCATCAATCAGAGTACCTCTTTACCCCCTTTTAAGTGCAATCTGTATAACTGGATGGGAAATAGAAAATACATCCCCGGGATTCCACCTGTGTCCCTGCTGGACAGAGGCATCAGGTGCTGATTTGTCTATGCATGGGCTAAACTCTTGGCTAGACATATAAGGGCCTTAGGGCCAATAGCCTAGTGACTTCCTATGATCCTATCATCCTATGACCACCATTATAAAGGTGAAAGATAAGATGATTGAATTTATTACAAAAATTTAATGATTCCAATGTAAAAAATAGGTAATCTCAATTAACCAAATCAAAGGCACAGTTTATATCCAGACTTAGTAACATAAAATTTTTCTTAGTTGACTGCATGGTCTATTATAGTTAATGCCCTTTTAATACTGTCAGTTGTATTTCTATTTAAAATAAAACCTGTTTGATCTTCATCATTCAAAAATGGAAGGAATTTCTTAAATCCATTGGTATAAATGGACATAAATATGTTATAGTGTACATTCAGAAGAGATACTGATCTATATGAGGAACACTTTGAGAGATCTTTATCCATTTTCAGTATAGGCAAAATGAGGGTATATTTCCAGGAAGGGTGCACATTAAACAAATCTTGACACTGAGAGAAAACTTGATGTAGTAAAATTAGTGCTTCTTTGTGTAGCATTTTATATAATTCTGGAATGATTACATCATTACTTAGGGCCTTATTTTCTTTTAAAGCATTAATTTGATGTTTGATTTATGGCAATGAAATTGTTTTATCTAAGGGATTAATCTGTTGTTCAGTTAATTTATCCTTAGTATATTTCTTTATAAAGGATCTTACAGTTTCTTTGAGATCTAATGTAGTTGGACTTTGATTAATTTTATTAAAATAATCTCTAAATTCCATTACTATATCCCCTAATTCAGTTACTATCTTCCTTTTTTAATATAATACATTTTACTAAACTTCTTGGTTTTGATATCCAGTTTATTTAATGATTTAGGGTGAGTAGAAAACATTATGAATTTATATCTTTCTAAATTGATCTTGGTCTTATGATTCAAAATTTCTAAGTATTTATTAATCAAAGCATTGATTTCCTCAATCTTGTTGGTTTTGTTTATCTGATTTTGTAATTTTATTTTATCAATTTTCTCTAGAAATTTTTTTAATTCCCTATCCCAAAGCTTTTTTTTATTAATGTACCAATTATTTTTTTTTCCATAAAGGTAAGCTTTTAGAGTGTCCCAGATATAAATAACAGACGTGTCCTCAGTACTATTGAAATTAATACATTTTTTTGTTTCAGAAATAAATTATTTAAAGTCTGATAGGGTAGTTAAATATGCTGGTATTCTTTTAATTTGGGTATAATAGTTTGAATGCAATAGTGTATCAAAAGATATAGCATTATAATCAGATAATGGGCACAAATGAGCTTTAACGTTGTTTAGGTTAATAATTAATTGATTCAAAATATAGGCTCTATTAATTCTAGAATATGAACCATGTCTTTGTGAAAAGTATGTATATAAAAGAGAATTTGAATCTGCAAAATCACTGATGTCTCTAATATGATATGTATCTGCAAATTCAATCAAAGTTTTTGCTGATAATGTTACTCTCCTCTTACTAGTGGCAGTTGAATCTTTCTCGTTAATTATACAATTGAAGTCCACTGCTAATATAATATTTCCTTTGAAAATCTGTACTATTTGGTTTAAATGTTGTTTGACTGTGTGAATACCTATCCCTGATGACCAATAGATAGTAATGAATATATATATATATATATATATATATATATATATATATATATATATATATATATTCTTATTATGTTCTAGTGTAACAGAGCAAAACATACCCTTATCATCATTATTTTAGAAAATGATAGAGAACTGTTCCATAGAATTACAACACCTCTTTTCTTTTGTTGATGATGTGAATTAATTAGTACTGTATATTTTCTATTATTGAGTCTATCTATATCATCCTTTAATAAATGAGCTTCTTGTAAAAAAAACAACATTAGGGTTAAAAAGATTTAGGTATTTATATAAACTTCCCCTTTTGTCGCCATTATTTAAGCCATTAATATTAATGGATAAACATTTTAATGTTAGCATAAATAATAATGAATGAGTTTATTAGAGTGATGATCATTAGATTATTGAATATATCCACATAGATATTTATTCTTACCATATGAATTTGGATGAATTGTTGTCCAAATGATGTAAAGCAAAAATATAGATTAGACCTTTAGAGATTTTAGACACCAAGAGATAACAAGTAAAAACTATAGAAAAAAAGCTACAATTCTATGTACCCTCACCCCTTTCATGGAGTTCAAAAAGACTCCTGACCCAAACAGCATTCTATTTGAGTCAACCACTCTCTCACTAACAACAGTTAATACCACCCTGCCAGTAACAAAAACCTAATAATTCTTAAGACAAAATGTTAATTATACCAACAAAATATGTATATTCCAAATATTAAAGTATTAAACTTTGTGGCTTTTGATATATAATCATATTCCTTACAAATGCAGTGAACATTTGCTATTTATAAGTTATTACTAAATTGCATGCAGTACAACTGAAACAAAAATGTTTATAAAAGAATTACAAAATCAGCAATCAGATGGATATCAGAATCATTCAAGATTAAAGATAATTTTCAATTAATATGCATAACATTAGAATGCTATTTTGTTTGTATGCATAATTTCCCCCTTGGATCCTTTCCATAAAACAAAAACACAACAAATATCTAGAGATATATATTCCTATAAATCTATATGAAAAGTAATTTCAAGCCTTATATCTTGTACAGAAACATCACATTCTAACCTCCTTGTTCAAGGTTGTTTCTTTGTTATACTGGATATATGCCTTGCTGGATACCAAAAATGTGGCTAGCAATGTTACTATATTACTAAACTTTTCATAAATTAATGCCCTAACAATTCTAGTGACATATCTGAAGTCACCAATAAATGCGCTATCCATTTTCTGACGTAAGTATGTGTACTACCCTTATAGTCATCTACTATAGTAAATTAAGAAAACAGATATCATCAAGTATGTCTTATTAGCAAACAGACTTATGTGTTTAGATGTTATATAGGATTCTCCACAGTAATATGTGGTTAAATTAACCCATATATGCCAATGTCTCTTTCCCTCAAAACTGTTTACCCGCATTTTGAATGTCTAGTAGATTTGTAGATAATCAATAATAAACTGGTCTATTGATTATTGTACAGTGTCTTAAATATCACATATAATATACGACCATTAAGATGTAGTCTGAAGATTCTTTTCTTAAACAGCAGTTAACTAAAACAACTATCACAATCAAATTAACATGTTTGAGACATTTATCAGATAATATTAAATTGGTATATTGTAATATATATTTCAAAATAAGGACTGAAACCATGATTTTAATAGTTATTCAAATATTAATTAATAACTAGAGTGCCTAAAAATCAGGCTTATGAAATACTAAATTCAGAGTGAAAGCAAGAAAATGGTATAATTCCACGTTAATGTATAGAATATATCAAAGCATCATATGGTGTTGCAAATGTAGGTCTGAATTGTAGCTGTCTGAAAATGAGTTTAGCTATAAATAAAAAAATACTAGTTTATTTAATGACTTTCTCAGGTCTTGAGAATTTTTTTCTCTCTTTTTTTTCTTTCTTCTCTCTCTTTCCTTCCTTCCCACCTCCCTCCTCTGCTCCATATATCCAATAAGAATTCAATTTTATCAGGTCAACCATTTAAAGAGAAGACAAACTTTTAAATAAGCTCAGCCTTGGTTTGAAATACATATCACATTTATAGCAAACTACAGTACTATTATACTGTATATTCATTGTTTATCGTGTAACTAAAAGCATCAGTAATTTGTTTTCATTTTATTGTGATAATAGGTTAGAGGAAAAAGAGAAAGGAAGAGACAAAAAAGATATCTTATATCTTGCTGTTCCAATTGTTCTTCAAATTACTAATCCACCTGCAGTATACTTATTATGAAATTAGAACTCCATAAATCAAAAGGTATAACTAAAGAACTGAATGCTGTAGCTGTAGGTGCTGGCTATTAAAAAAGAAAGTACAGCCTTCTACATTTCTGTCCTTAATGAAAGAATTAATGTTTGAAGTAAACAACAGATCTTACATACTGTGGAAATAATCTTATACTATAAGTTAATATTACTGCTTATCACCTTTTTGCATTACAGCAGTAAGAAAATGCACAGTAAGAAAGTGCATGGATCATGCTATCCCTAATAGAACCAAGATGCTATTCTCCAAAAAATGGAAGCCAATCTGGTGGTTCTCTGTCATAAACAAACTCTACAACAGAAGAAAGAAACTGTTGCAAAAAAAGAGTAAAATCCCATGACTGGAGGAACTCCCTGGTCAACCTCAGTAAGAAGCTGAGATCCCTCATAAAATCCTCCAAAGCTAGTTACGAAAACAAAATTACCACTGACTCTGAAGACAACCACAAACCATTCTATAGCTATGTCAAGAATCTCAATGGCAACACTCAGATCTGCTCTGAGTTACAGCGCAATGGCACTAAATATACAGAACCAACTGATATTGCCAACATCCTGGCAGATAAGATCAGTGCTAACTTTACCCCCCCCCTCACCCCCTAGATGGCCCATCTCTATATTGGAAGAATGCAAAGTTCCTGTAATCACGGCTGCACAGGTAAAAAACACACTCTTCAAAGCCAAAAACACAGCATCCATGGGACCTGACAATATCCCAGGCTGGGTTCTACATGAACTACAGAATGAATTGGCACACTACCTAAGTACTATGTTCAATCATAGCCTCACCTCAGGCTTTGTGCCCAATGAATGGCACACTGCGACAGTTATCCCACTCCACAAAGGGGGAGCCACGACGGACCCTGGGAACTACTGCCCCATTAGCCTGATGATCCTGGTCTGAAGGCCATGGAACATATCATCCTGGAACTCATAAACAAAGACATTGGTAATCTCCACACTCTGGACACTACCCAGTTCTGGTTTGTAAACTAGGTATAAATCCTTATGTCACAAGATGGGTTGCCAACTGGCTCACGGGCAGAACCCACACTATGAAAGCAGCAGACTCCAAATCCGACCACAGGGTTCAGTCCTAGGTTCTCTCCTATTTGGTATATACTTTTCTGAAATACAGGCTAACACAGAAGGTCTTTGGCTAACAAAGTTTGCAGATGACTGCAAACTAGGAGCCATAATCGAAACTCCTAACAATGTGGACATACTACAAAAGGGCCTCACTGAGACAGATGCCCGGTGTCAAAGCCATGGCCTGAAGCTCAATGCCAAAAAGTGTATTGTCATCCCCTTTGGTAAAAACTCTGTACCCATAAACTACCACATAAGTGGTAGTCTACTTAACGCTGAAAGTGTGATAAGAGACCTTGGGACACAGGTGGACAGTAATCTCTCCTTTGATAATCACATCACCACAGTGGTCAGGAAATCCTTCTACATGGCGTCTCATCCAGACAAAAGAGGTCATTGTTCCCCTCTACTCATCACTCATTAGACCCATTATAGAGTACAATGCCCCTTTTGGTATGTACCTCACGAGACATCTACAACAACTGGAAAGGCCACAGAAATACCTCACAAAGAGGATTACTGGCCTCAAACAGATGCCCTACGCAGTCTGTCTCAAAAAACTCCAGCTTTACTCCGTCACATATCGCCTACTCAGAGGCGATCTTTGCCTAACATACAAAGCTATGTCAAATGCAGAGCTGTTGGACATGCTCCACTTAAAGAAATCTCAATCCCTCTGAGCTACATGCTCTAGGGACCTAAACCTTGTCACCAAGGGATTCCTGACCCAGAAACTTCCCATACTCTGGAACAGACTACCTATCTATGTCAAACAGAGCTCCTTATTAGCACTCTTCAAGAAAAATCTTGATGATTGGATGGGAAATAGGAAATTCACCCCAGGGATCACTTCTGTTGCTCTGCTCAACAGGGGCACAGGAAAATAATTTTCTTGGGTGGCGAAGGCCAGGGTACCTTTTTGGCTAGGCTTATATAGGCCTAGGGCTAATAGCCTAGTACCTACCTATGAACCTATAAAATACTGTTTACAGACTTCCTACCTTGTTCAGTGTAAAGAAGCTATTTGAACAGATATAGTTTAGCATTGGTCCTTTTGAGTGAACTGTTCCCACTGAAAGATCCATTCCTCATTGGCAAAAGGCTTGCTGCATTTTATAGAAATCACAATACATATAACAAAAGTCTTTTTTCTCTTCACATTTTCTTTTGAAAGTTAATTCGCCATTCAGGATAACGTTCTATTGCTTGCATTTGAACATTCTATCCTGTTCCTGTCTGAAAAGGTCAAAGTTCATATTTCTTGCTTCTAACTGCTGGTATTGCACTTGCAGTGCTTGAAACAGCTTTGGAAATATATACAAGGCTCGAGACCAACCTTTTTAAAGAGTAAAGGTTTATTTTCAGTCAGAATCACTTGAATTAGTGTAAAAAATGAGTTACCAGAAGCAAACATGGCTCGCGAGTTCTGAAAATCACTTTACAGACACTGAATCGCTCTCTAATACATGCTACAAGCATTACAATGGGGGGAAAACTTCACTATACTAGTTATTTGACCATATTGATTAAAATAACAGAACAGACTACTAAATAAGATATGACTAAAAGCACACTCACAATCAGTAAGTCCTAACAAAGCAAATAAAATACTACTGAGCTATATTCAGGTCATTGCTTTAGATATCTAATCAAAACCACTCCCACAAACCACACATGCACAAATAAATTAAATTTCCATGTCAATGAATGAAACAGAATAATTTTGTCATTTTGAATTGAAACCTTCTCTGACTAAATAAATCATATTTCTGGAATCCAGAAATAGTATAATAGAAAATAGGGGGGGAAAGATACATATTACTAAATAACAAAATAGAAAGACACAAGAAAAAAAAGTTATTTATCTTTCAGTTTTTTCTTTTTTCAGAAGATTATCAGTTGTTATTCTCTGCAACTCTTTTCAGGGAAATGTTTGACCATTCCATGTCTTCTATTTTGTCTATTTATTTATTTGTTTTTATGAATGATACAGCAGAGTCAAGGTCATCGAATGTTTTAATGCCTTCATTGAGGAATAATTTCAGTTTAGCAGGAAACAAGAGGTGCACCTTTATCTGATTCTTTTTTAACTCAATAATGGGTTGAACAAGTTTTCATTTAAATATAACTGCATTTGAATAATCATTATCAAAATGTATAATGCTGTCTTTTCTTTTTATAGGGAACTTAGACCATGCATTTCTCAACAGTAATTCTTTATCTTGTGTTGATATAAATCTCACTATTGCAGATCTAGAAGTATTCTTATTTGGAAATGAAACAAGAGATCTATGTGCCCTTTCACTTCCGAATGAAAGGGCTTCAGGAAGGTTTAAAACAGGTGGCCACCATGAAGTTAAGAAACTCACCATATCGTTCCCTTCAATGTTGTCTGGTAAACCAAATATCTGTATGTTATTTCTCCGTGACCTATTTTCTAGGTCCTCTAGTTTATTCTGAAGAATAGTGTTCTGCTTCAAAGGAAATTCAGTATTATTTTCTCCCTCTTGTAATCTTCCATCCACATCATTAAGAGATTGTTCTATGTCAGAAATCTAAGTTTTCTGTAGTTGTAGTTCTTTTTGAATTAGATCCATCTGTTCTGAACATTTCTGCTCAAAGACATTTATTTTTGTGTCCATTTTGTCCAGTTTCAATGACATCTCTTGTATGTTGTCAAAGATAAAAGTTCTTTCTTAAGTGAAAAGTCCACAGAGCTAATCATCCTTCAGACAGAGATGCTAGAATATGTTGTCAGAAGGTTTTTGACAGGAAAATTAGGTTTACAGTAACCAAAATATAAAGAAATAAGTCCAATAAGATTGTTTTTTGAAGTTTAAATCCTGCTGGAAATGGAAAAGTAGCAGAGCTAGGAGAAGCTGCTGCTAGTCAGTGCACATCTTGGCCACGCCCCTTATCTGGTCATTGTTTTGAGAGAAGCCTTCCAGAAACTGAAGAATACTTTGAATGGACTCCATTTGCTGTCTAATTCTGATTAGAACTAGGAGTTTTTAATGCAGGTAGGTGCTTCAAACTATTGACTAGGGCTTTACTTAGATCTTTTTAAAGGGGGCAAAACATTTAACAGTATACCTTAGTCACAGACTTCAGTAAAAGAAAGAATCATATACAACTGCGTAGACATAATTTTGTAAATAACAGGAGCTCTTGAAAAGCTTTAACCCTACCTTTATGGTTGAAAATCTCAGTAGTTAAAGAACATAATCTTTTGAAATGGTTGCATAGAGTCAGTGGGCTAAATAACCTTCGTAGGTGGAGTTTGGAATTAAATATATGCTTATGTCAGTGCAGTCATTCCCCTGACTCACCTTTTTCCTCTCTGCTTTCTTGCCTCACATTCTTATTCTTTACACATACTTCTTCACTCTCCTTCTTTTCCACTAGTGTTTCACTACATTACTCTTATTAGTTCTACCCGATCTTGTGATGAATGTAATTCTGCTGATGTATGTCTTTTTTTGATTATCTATCACACCCCAATGTATTTATTTTTATTCTCTTTATCTATTATTGTGAACTCGGCTTTATTTTACCCTTAGTAACTATTGTTTGTAGCTATGTATTACAAATATATACTTTATTATCTATGTAGATATGTATGTGGAGCTTTCTCCCTGGGTCTCCACTGAAAAAGGGCTCTTGCCCAGCTGGACTAACCAGGTTAACAAATGTCAAATTAATAAATAAATAAATGAAATTCTACAGTGATACAAATACAAGTGGTTCCAGTTCTTTAATAATAAAAATACAGATTGTGTATCAAGACAGGGGGCTGTGTAGTATAACTTAAATTGGACCTTTAATCTCCTTGAACCTTTTTTAGTGGTATTACAAAAAAAAATCTTTTGAGATCTAACTAGGAGGGAGACTGTGAAAAGCTGAATAAACAAAAGCCAGTGTAATTATTTGTCTTGCAAAAAATCTGTGGCTGTTGATTTTGTGCAGCATGTGGTAAAAGGTATACTAGAATTGTAGAAACTGAAATAAAATCTTGTCATCAAATGTACATACATTTTCAGTGTGTGGCTGCTTTACCTTCTATTAACTCTTGTTTGTTGGACTCAAACACTACCCTAGCTAAAAGATTGTGAAAAAAAACATAATTCATCCCAAACAACTTTGGACTCTTTCAGGCAAAGAAAAAGGATGTTATGCAGTTAGATGTGCACAGTGGGCTACACTGTTTAAACATAGATCAAACTGGATAGTATTTTACTCATGTAATTGTGCATATGCTGTTATGGATTTCTAAGCAGAAAGTAGCCAGAACTCAATGTATGTGTTGCTGTTGGTAATGATAGCTCCTGAAGAGCCATCATTCAGAATTCTTATTTATTATATTTATCTGTTTAAGTACATTCATTTTGTATACATATATAAAATATTAAAGTTTTAAGCTGCCTTCATATGTCATTAAAAATATCACTTAGTCTTGTTTCAAGTGAAAAGTATTTTTTTTCTAAATTGGAAATGCTTATGGCTATATTTTATTTGGTTCTGTTCAAATAATTATTTGGAGAACAGCAGAAAATGCATGAGACATTTTGAATAATATCTGGGTATGGTTACAAGCCTTGGGAATGCTTGTTTAGACAAATTATAGTTACAAGATCACATTTCCAAATCCAAATATTTTTCTTTTACAATTTTGTTTCTTTCCTGTAGTGACCCCAACTTGGTGAATAATCCATTTCCAGTTTCTCTCTATTATTTGGATAAAGGAAACATTTGTCTAGTGCCACTAACTTTTGGTTTGTTTCTTTCATGGTATTTTAATCTGAAGCACAGTATTAAAGATACCTATTTCATTAAGTCATATTTCTTAGGATACTTTTTGTTCTTCAACATCAGTCTTAGAGATCAATAGGGTTAGCAGCCTGATATTGTTTTGCATGCTCAGAAAGCAAAATAATAGTTAATTGCACCTAGTGCAGGCATTTTACAATATTACACTGTTAATCATTAGCACAGATTCAAGAACATCAAGCAAGATTGTCTGGGACTCTGTACCCCACAAATATAAGACCTGTAAACCAGTTCCCTGAACCATTTATCGAGCAGGACTTTAAAGTTGTTTTTATTTCTTGCCTGACTTAACTCAAATGTATCCGATTCCATGATCTTTCTACTCTCAAAGGGAAACACTTATTTAGTTTTGTATTAATTCTTTCTTTACTAATCAATAATGAAGTATTTTTGGTTCGTGTATTGTGAGAAGTGAGTTTATTGCAAACAGCCATGGCAACAATTTTATCATTCTGACATGTAAATGCCGGAATCAGGTCTTGCCTAATTAATCAATAATAAACCGAATGCACTTTTGAGATAGATAAATATGTATGGTGTGATATCATAGACGACTTCTTAATTTTTAAGCATAAAACCTCCAAACCCTTTCTAACCTTCTTATACATCCTACAATATATGCAGACATGGTGCTATGATATTTTGAGTTAGGACATATCAGACTTTTGAAAGGGAATATTATAATGGATTGTTCCTTAGACATGATGGTATGTAATATGCCTCTTTTAATACAAAAACATGGCATCATATAATAAGACACACATTACATCAGATAAACGTACTAAATATAACCACAAGATATTTAATTAAATTAGTTGTTGTCTATAGACTTAGAGCCAAAGTATATTGCACAGCATTTATTAGTATAAAATGAGAAATGCTTCATATTTGCCTAAGTGAATAGTTTATCCATAAAATGTTGCAGAGCCTACCCATTTAAGAATGTCAGAATGTCTCCTAGCCTGTTGTCATGTGCAAATTTGCCTGTGCAGATTTGTTTAGCTGGAGGTAGCATGGTCATGAAAACATTAAATAAAAAAGACCCAAGAACAGGCCCTGGGGAGATCCTTGTTAACGGTCCTAACCAAAGAGACAGAATCTCTGACTCTAGCACACTATGAGCAGTTGTACAGCTAATTACTTATCAGACATGCAACAAAACTACTGACTTTTTTGTATAGTTAAGCTTTCAGTTACTGATTGATATAGATCACTGTCAAATACCAAGTGAAGGTCAAGGGTGATGACATCTGCAGTAAGTCCCTCATCAGTAGCTTAAATCCTGTTGTTATGAAGATTAAGCTTGTTTGTATTACATGAGTGACCATCTAGGAAGCCATGCTGTGAAAGATCCATTTTCATTGAAGAGTTCACGCAAGATTGCTGATCAAACTCATGAATCTGTAATGACTGACATTGTATACTTCCAATTTTTTTATGACTAGGTACCACAGAAAAACTGAACTCCATTTGTTTAGCATTTGTCCTATCACAGAACATTACTGGAACATTTGATTAAGGCATGTATGAATAACATATGATATTTTATTTTAAAATATACTCATTTAGACCATCAGGAATAGCTGTTGCATCCCATCTAACCTTGTTCAATGCTTTTAACATGCTCTCTTGAGGTATCAGTGAACATGCACAATTAGAAACTACTTCTGTAGTTTAGCTAGTTGAATTATTTGAACCTTTAAAGAAGCTATTACAATTTTTTCAAGATACTGAAATTATCAGTAATATCAATGTGATTATTTTTAAAGTAATAATATTAGTCAGACTTTTACAATGCAACCTCGCTTGCAAAAAGACTTCTTGCTATCAACAGTAAACTTAAGGCAGTTTATGCTGATAAACCCTTCTGACTTTTTTTCTTAAGAAAGCATTAACTGCAATATATTATTTCCTCGTTTCTACTGATGTGTATTTACTGCCAATGAACCAGCAATGATTTCTTTCTGTTTGGCAATTTTTGCAACTACTTTTTCTACCAGGGTGGAGTTATTTTATTACTCCCTCTGAGTTTATTTGCTGGAACATGATCATAATATTTCCTGGTGCAGTTGTCATCAAAAAATTAGGTCTCCTTTCAACAGTTTGGGTATACCCATATTTATTTGAGTGATATAATGTGCATTGATTTAATGAACTTTGTGAAGTTTTAGTCTAACAGCCAGACAGTTCAAGTCACCAACTATTGCAATATATTTATTATAGGTATTGTCTCCTCATAGTGCATTGCCATCACAGTGGTTAGAGGAGATTCATGTTTTATAATTTTTGGCTCCCCACAGCTGACTGTTAGGTCTGTTTTCGTTCACCTGGTCTAGTGAATCTGACTAGCCTCCCCCATACTCTTTGGGGCAAGTGAGGAGACTAACACACCTTGAAGTGGTATCACACTGCTGTTAAGGAGTGTTTTTATCTCCTAAGTTTCCACACCCTGCAGGCACCTGTCACAACCCAGGAAAGGTATTTAGTGGTGTATTATTCCACCTCCATTATGACTCAGCCATAGCCCTACCCTCTGAGGACAGCTCTCACCGCAGTGCAGTCTCTGACCTCCATCAGAGATCATCCATAAAGTGTGCCCAAGTGTGTGCTTCCACTCTCTCCCATCAGGATGGACTCTCCCATCCTTCCTGCCTGTTCCATCAAGCACCCAATCCTCTAATCAAACTTGAGTCACCTGTCCAAAGTCAGGGCCTTACCCTCCTACTCCACTGGTGTAGGAAGGATAGAGGAAAAGAATCTGCATCTAGAACTTTGTTTTTGATAACAGTGGAATTTTTTATATAATAGCAGTCCTTAATGCTCATTTAACTATACTTTCACTTTTGGTAGTTGGGAGAAAATAATCTAAATTTCTTCTTTTTACAGAATGTATACAGTTAGGAAATAACATTAGTTAATACAAATAGTAAAAATGAACTGCATGCATAAGATTTTTGTATTTAGTTGGCTTCACAGATTCCATGGATGATTCAGATAGCCCCTATAGTTTCGGTCTTTCATTCTTGATGAACTATTGCATTATGTCTCCCATTTCACTGACTTCTTCTCTCCTATGCCTCCACTCCACTAAGCCAAGCTCCAAGCATTGCAGTCACTGCAGGTGTTTTTGACTTAACACAACATGACTGACCTAAGTCTTAGTATTTTTGCATTTAGAGTTTGTTTCCTAACAACTGTCAAAAATACTGAAGTAAGATTTTAGAATACATGTTTATTCCAGTGGTCAGGGTAGCCCTACCCTATTATACTATGCTTTCCAGATGTTTCTTGTTTACTCAAATTATCTGAATATTTGTATTCTCAATAGGCTGTGTATATATTATACAAGAAAAATATAATTGGGCAAATAAAGTAATGTTTTACATGGGTAATTAAGATATAACTAGCCTTTCTTGTACAAATTATCAATGTCCACACTCTCATTCATTTACATATTAGGCTCTGTTGAAAATTTCATAAATTACTAATTTTAAAGGCTTTGGATTCCTAACATCACATTTATGGTGCTTCTATGACAAACCTACATTGACATCTTTAATTTGAATAAGTACGTAAATCATCAAATATGCAGAACTAGCCCAGCACTTTGATGCAAACTCTACATTCTACCCCCTGTAAACTATCTGTTCAAAATACAAGGCTATACAAAACAAATGAAATAAAATCACTGGGTAAGAAGTGGCATTAGTAAATGGATTTTTGCATATGGGGAGCATGTATCAAGGGAATTACTGTTTAACTTTCCCCTCTTTGATGCCATAACTTAAAACCATATGTCGTGTATTACTGATTTGTTTTTAAAGACACGTGCACTCCTGACTCCACTCAGACCTGCATACATACAAATAGAAAATACACAGAATATATACATACAGTGTGACTCTGCAGTAACAACTGTTGTGGGCAGTATAATAAAGGGGTTGGAAGAATTCTTTGGATAGGCTTAGACAGGCTATATAAATTATTAGACATGGACAAAGACATGGCTTAAAAAGCTTAGAACGCATCTGATATTGTTCTAGTTAAGGAAGGTGGAGCCAAAAGTAGAGTTGGATGATACCATTTACACAAGTAGCAGATCTTGATGGGAGTGACTTCTGCAGCAGTATTTATAATATTTTGGTTACTACTCAACAACATCAACCAAGAAAATCTGAGAGTAGGTTGAAAGGGAAGGAGCTGTGAGCTGAGAAGTGAGAGATGAGGATATTTTCCGTGAGATTCAGATATTTAAAGTTTATTTGTCTATTTTTTTTTTATTTCAGTTTTTATTGAGGTCAATTTTGATTTCTTTTTTAATTAATTATTTCTTAAAAACTGACCTGCAGTTTATATTTTATGTTTGGAGGTTATCTGTAGTTGCTTTGAAGTTCATATTCTGGGGTCTCACAAACTAGTACAAAAGCATTTAGATTTGCAAACCCTGTAAACTCATTTCCTGATGTTTGATTGATATGTATCATCTGAAAATATATTTAAACAATATGATTTTAGATCAGCTGTTTTAGGTTTCACTTTAACTACTGATTCAATTTCATATCGATAATTTTGTTTTCAGTTTGTTCATTTAGAGTTATTTACATCTATTGGTCTGGAATTCAAATTCTGGTGTCTTGCAAAACAGTTTATATTACAGTGGCTTAGATATGTAAACCTAGCAGATTTGCTGTCTTAAGAGTTATACTTAATGTGCATCATTTGAAAGGATGTTGGAAGGCATAGTGTTGAAAGCTGTCTTTCTGAACTGAACTAAACTAAAACTAGGATGTTTAGCTTTTTAGATTATTTGATTCAGTAATTTTAAAGGAACATCTAACTCTACTCTTGGCTCCACCAATTGTGCATTTGAAGAATATTAGTTTGTGCATAAATAAAGAATATGGTAGCACAAGGAGAAAAGGGGAATGAAATGGACAGGGAGGTAATGCAGTCAGATGAGAGGGACAGATGGTGAAATGACAGAGCAGTGGTGAGATATCTTTTAGGAAGTGTGTAAAGAAAGATGAGAAAGGATCAGATGCTGTACAGGAAAGGAGTATAGAAACCAGTATAGAAAGGTGGGCTGGGAGCAATGGTGCTATAGGGAAAACATTGAAAATAGGAGGGATATGAGTGACGGACAGGAAGTGAAGTAGGCAAAAGCATGTGGAGATAATTCATAGCTTTGGTGAAGACACACTCAGGCACAAAAGGGATTAATAGTCTTTGTAAGAAAGACAAGAGAGACTAGATTACTGTGTAACTGGTCTCTGAGCTTAAACTTTTTCAGACATAGGAGGCAGTGACCATGATGGACAGCAGCTGGAAGGGGTGGAAATGGGGTGGAAAAACACCAACTGATGGCAATGGTTACTTATAGCATGCAAGTATAACTTGCATCCTGGAATGTGAACACAATTCCTACTGCCTCAGTGAAGCATCTGAGGACTCTATGGAATAAACTTCCCACCTTCATAAAACAAAGGACATCCCTCATTCTGTTCAAAGAGAATTTGGATAAACAGATGGGGAACTGTGAATTCACTCCAGGGGTACTGCCCATGTCCCTTATGGACAAAGGCAGTTTGTAAAATGACTTAGGACTCCAACACCCAAAGACCCACTACGCTAATAATATCCCATCCCATATCTGAGGAATTAAGATATAATACTGTCACATCTTGGATATTATTGGCTAGGCTTGTAAAGGATCTTGTGCCATTAGCCTAATAATCACCTATGAAGTAAATCAAGTGTTTCTCCCATGAACAAGGATGAAGTAGGAATAGGAAAACTCTAAGGATCTGTAGGTCTTGTAGCTTAACTGCAGTTATGGAAAGGAAGGTTATCGGCTATATCCTGAGGGAAAGGCTGTCTGCTTTGTTATAGAAGAAAAATCTCCAGGACAATTAACAAGCCTTCTTTGCCAGAAGGAGCTGTCAGTTAAACCTGGTCCAATTTAGCGACTGAATAGCAGCAGTACATGACAATGAAGTACCAGCAGATCTGGTATACTTAGTCTTTACCAAGGACTTTGACTTAGCCATCCACTCATGGCTACCTGGAATACTTAAAGCTTTGGAGTAGAAACAAGACTTGCAAACTAGACTGATACATGGTTAAAGAAGAAGACTATGAGGTTTGTAATGAGAGGTTAATGTCAGGAGTAAGGAAAAGTGACCATTGGAGTCCTACAAAGGTTAGTTCTCAGTTCAGTACTCTTCAGTGTGTTAGTTTCAGACATATCTGAGAGAAGAGCAAACAGGCTCAACCTCTTTAGTAATGACACAAAGTTAAGTGCAGCTGGGGTGGATAGGGTGGAGAATATAAGAAAGAATTTCGAAATGCTGACCAAGTGGGCATAAATGTGACAGTTGATGTTCAGTGCAGGTTGAAGCAAGGTACTACTATACCTGAGCCACTGGAAGCTTAGGGTGAAGTAGAAGATAAAGCATGTACAACTGATGACAACAGAACAGGAAAAGATGCTGATGTCTTAAACACACCACGACGAGACTAGGCTGTCACGAGCAGAGTGAGAGTGGACTTGCAGTAGAAAACAGGATGGTTGGATGTATCTAGAGAAGAAAAACTCTATAACAAAGAGGTAAAGCTGCCATTCTACCAGGACCTGGTCAGACCACACCTTGAGTACTGTATGCATTTCTGGAAGTTCTACAAGGAGAGATACAGTAGCCTGCTAAAACATATGTATAGGAAACCCACTAGAGTGATGCATGGGTACAGGGAATGATATGATGAGAGATTTTAGGACATGTAACTCTTCTTGCTAGAAGCCAAAATGGTTTCATGGGTCATGATATTGTTGCACAAGATCTCAGGGAGGCATGAAGGGATCATACTGAAGAGGAGGGATGGTTTACCTTTATATGTGCGTACTGCACATGTGAGAAAGCTACAAGTTTGAAAGGACTTTTTCAAGATTTTGAAAAGTAAAAAAAAAATGCTTCGAATGTGCAATGAGCGAATGCACAATGACAATCGCTCATTGCAGAGTCGGCATTTTGGGTGCGGATTGCACTATAGTGGGGATCAGGAAATGGACCCTTTCCCCACTGTAGTGCGATCTCGGAGTTAGAATATTAAAGTAGGGGGGGTGCAGGGAGGCTTGCCCCCCTGCATTACATTGTTTGTTCGACATTGTAGTTCAATACTCAGCGAATCTGCTGTTCGATTTGCTGAGTTTCGAACTTTGGTAACATTTGACATGCAGAATTTGTCCTTTCAGTTCGCACAACAGGATGATCAACAATATTATTTTCAACTATATAAAGGTAAACCAGAGGGATACAGAGAGGGTTGGATGAGCCACCAGAATCAGATTGTAGGGGACTAACTATTCTTAGGATCTTGAAAGTATTTCATCACATACAGGACTGTGAACCATTCAAGACAGTATGGGGCAGGCTGAGTACATGTGAAGGTAAAGGCAGGGATGTTAATAACATAGAATGTTGGTAATCTAAATAGAGGACTACATAGTTATTCTCTCCTTCTATCATCAAACAAATATAATGCATTCATCTAGTCACATTTTAATGGTGTTGAACATTACTCTGTATGAGGCCAGTTCTTAAATTGTGCTGTTGCTTTACCAGCATTATTTAGCATAAGCCCCTTTTAAATGCAGCATTGGGTGGTGCCAT
This sequence comes from Protopterus annectens, assembly GCF_019279795.1. Lineage (NCBI taxonomy): Eukaryota > Metazoa > Chordata > Ceratodontiformes > Protopteridae > Protopterus > Protopterus annectens. Next base: position 435,050,692 of record NC_056751.1, on the reverse strand, counting down.
GTTCAGATTACCTTGTGAAAAAAAGAAACAGAATTGAAAAGATAAGAACTGTGACACCAAGCCATATCATAGCCATAGCTACAAACAATAGTGGTTATGCTATTATAATTCACTGCATCCTTATATCAACCTATATTTTTTATGTTTAGCTAAATGAATGATGGTGGGTGAGTACATATACCACAGTAGTCTCATCCTCAGAGTGTATTTTATAATTGTGAGTACCCTTAGTCAAAAATACTCTCTCTCTCTCTCCATAGATAACATTTTACCAAAATTGTATGGACAGTGCCCTGGGCAGTACTAGACATAACACAAGAAAGAAAACTATGCAAAATTCCTTGTAATGCTGCTGTTTCAAAAATGACCCTGTTTCTTAACTGGCTGTCCATCTTGCAGTGCTTTTCATATGTATGTCCAGGTTGCAGCTTCATGTATGTGAGCTGACAAATTTCCAAAGCTGTTAGCAGATGAGGCATCACCCCTGTAGAGTTTATTCTGATGGGACCCTCAAATGTTTTCTTGTACTTTTCAAAAGCAAAGGAAATAAAATGGTCCACCACTTTGGGCAGGGTTTATTTGGTCTAATATGTGACTTATTTTCCTGCATAATAACAACAAAAAGTTGGATACTCTCTGTAATATCCCTTACCCCATTCATAGAGTGTCCTAGTTACATATGCCATCCACAGTATGTGGTGGTCACTCTTCTTTATTGTTTTATTTTACAAGAAAAATCTAGCCAAGCTAGATTTTCCACTGTCTGAGTCCTTAAAACCTCTTGTATTACAAGTAACATAGGATGTATGCAAATAACCCCTTAAAGACATTAGGTGTTTCAGCTATATGGCAGTTCTGAATGCCCATGACTTTTTTTTTCATTTTTAAATCTGTTATAGACAAATTCAGGTCAATAAAGCCAGACCCTACTAGCTGTGGACATGCATGTTTTAGTCTTCTTATGGCCTTGTCAGAACAGCATAATTGGACTGTTTGGCTAACCTTTGGACACATAAAGTTGTCATATCCAGCTGATGTCCATAACCAGTGGGGTGTCTGCAAAATATCCCAACTAACAAACTAAAACAGTGAGTAACAAGGTCACATAGACAAACCAGTCAGTAAAAACTGGAGGAAAAATCTAGCCAACCTAGATTTTCCAGTGTGTGATTCCTTAAAACCTCTTGTATTAGAGGTAATATGGGGTATATGCAGTTCTGAATGCCCATGACTTTTTTTCCTTTTTAAGTCTGTTATGGACAAATTCAGGCCAATAAAGCCAAACCCCACTAGCTGCCATATAGCTGAAACACCTAATGTCCTTAACGGGTTATTTGCATATATCTCATGTTACCTCTAATACAAGAGGTTTTAAGGAATCACATGGTGGAAAATCTAGCTTGGCTAGATTTTTATTTTAGTTTTTACTGATTGATTTGTCTGTGTGACATTGTTACTAGTTGTTTAGTTTGCATAGTGCATTCTACAGCATAATGCATTAGCCCACTAGGCCACTTAGCTGATAGTTGGGATAGTTTGCAGGCACCCTAATGGTTATGAACATCAGCTGGGTATGACAACCCTGTGTTTCCAAAGACTAGCCAAACAGTCCACTTGTGCTGTGCTGGCGAGTTCATAAGAAGGCTGAAACATGTATGTCCACAGCTAATGGGGTTTGGCTTTATTGGCTTGAATTTGTCCATAACAGACTTACAAAGGAAAAAAAGTCACGAGCATTCAGAACTGCCATATAACTGAAACACCTGATGTTCTTAAGGGGTTCTTTGCATATATCAATGGTTGCCTCTAATACAAGAAGTTTTAAGGAATCGCTCAGTGGAAAATCTAGCTTGGCTAGATTTTTCTTGTTTTTATTGATTGGTTTGTCTATGCGTCTTTGTTACTCATTTTTTCTTTGTTATATTTTGGAAAATGTCTTTTTTTTTTTCACAAAAATGCTTGTAGCTTAGAAATTATTTAGGCTGACACCACTGCCACTTGAAACAAATCTGATTTAGTAACTTAATTTTGCTAGATATGCTGGTTTCAAGGTAGGCAAAGTCATTTTTTTCTACACTAAAGTTCATGTCCTTGGTAGGTGAGACTATACATTAAGAAGATATCAAGTACACAACCCATTCTTCTTTCCATAACCCCTTTTTTCCATTTTGTACATGTGTGCAGGGTGTCACATCAGCAGTGACCATCATCTAGAACCAGTGCTCACACCACCAGATGGAAGGCTGTGACATGCTTGCTCTTCCATACCTCATACATGCACACACACTCACACCTATGGTCAGTTTTGAATGTCCTGTCCACCTTTCTGCATGTTTTTGGAAAGTGGGAGGAAACTAGAGCACTTGGAGAAAACCATACAAACACAAGGAGGACATGCAGACACCCTGGCTGAGAATCAGACTAGGGAATCTCTTGCGCTGAAGCTAAAATAATATCTGCTGCACCACTTGGAAATTATTTAACTTTGGTTTGTGATGACAACTGCAAAAACATTTACATGCAGACAGAAACTGCAGATAAGTGTACATTCAATGAGAAATAAAGCAAGCCTGAGTCTTTCAAATGGTGTAAATAATCCAGCACTCTAGGTACTGAATATGATTCTTGAGCAGTGGATTGCTTCTGACTAGCTATAGTTTACTACTGGAATGTTCCCTGTCTTTCCTCATTATGTTAATTCTCTGTCTGTGTAGACATTGGTACTATAGTAGGAACAAGCGACAAATCTCCAATATGCAAAGTTTGAGAGACCTTGAACTTGGGGCAAAGAACTGGCCTTTGTAGTTATGAAAGTAACATATTTTGTATGGGAAGTAGGTTTTTAAAGAAATAAGGTGAACCATGGTTGTATGGGCCATCTGTTTACTGCCAGTGATGATTTTGATTTGCCTGTTTTTGCTTTAATCAGTACTCCTTGAATCAAGAAAATTGATAAAAAGCCTAAACAGATATGCTCTAGGATTTAGAAACATGACTAATGTAATCAGGCTGATGGGTATGGCTTGTAGAGTGATGAAACCCAAACCCAGCTATCATGGTCCAAGTTGTCACTAATTAGAAAACCCAATAATGGAAAATGCAGGTACAGCAGAGAGAGAGATATATTCATACCATTAAAGTTAGGACTGATGTCAAAAAAAGTGTCAAGCAAGCAGCATGTACATAACTAAGTGGATGCGCATGGACAACATATCAATGCTATGAGAAGGCTTGCACGCAACATTAATAGGCCTGATGCAATGTTTATATCTATCTTTTCTCCTTTAAAAGGGGTGGAATTTGCTACTTAGGAAAATAGGAATGGGGTACAGCAAGCAGAGAAAGCTACATAAGGGAATAGGGAGCTAAGTATGGGAGAGGGGAGGGTGGAGGAAGGGTGTAATAGTTTTTTTCCACAGGGATAGGTGCCCTTTTTTGGGAGAATGAAAGATTGGTACATGTAAGGGTAATGAAAGGATATCAAGAGGGTGAGGTTTAATAGCTGAGGAACACAAATGATCATAAAATAGCCACAAAGACTGACAAGAGAGGTGCTGACAACTTGGGGGGCACAGTGCAATTACAGAAGTGCAGTCAAAGAGAGGACATTGCTAATGGAGAGGACTGGAGACAAGCAGGAGAAGGATGTGACAGACAAGGAAGGGAACACCAGGATGAAGGACAGAGTGGGTATAACCCTCTTTTGTCAGCTCTGCCTGGGCTAGACCAAGGGCAAGGTTAGTCAGCTCCCTGACCACCCTTCCTGTCGGGCTTCTCCTTAGATGGTGATGGTAGAGCCACAGGAAGACTGTCTCCAGACAAGGGATATGGACTTCAAGCAGCTAGTCAAACAACTCACCCACCTCCAACAACTCCATGCGCATTACAAATTTCACACCCCTAGCAGTGCCACTTAAGGAAACAATTGCATTCCCCTCCAATGTGTGACCACCAGATGCCACAGGGGAAGTATCCTGCCTGGCCCCTTCCACTGCACCCAGTGGGAAGGCAGGCATGGAACCAAGTGAAATTGTTACCGAGGAAACATGGGACTGGTTGGGTGATGATATTGACCTGGACCACACCATGCCAAATGACGTTGAAAATGGAAACCTAAATGTAGAGAAAAAAAATGGATAAAGACAAAAAGAGGAAGAGAGAAAAAGGGAGAGAGAGAGACATTATGTACAATCTCTCACAGAGTCGTATTAAACAAGCATGAAATATGCTCATAATGTATGTCAGAAAATCCTGCCTACTTGCATTATAACATGGCCCTATTGTACGATGTGCAGGCATATGTTCAGTGTCACTGGTCCCGCTATCTACAGCATGTATATAGGCATATAGCATGAGATGTGGATAATGTAGTCTTCTGCTCTAAAAGTCATGGCTTCTGTGTAGACTACTGTCTGTGGACCCCTTACAAGCACCTGAAAAGAAGGTGGTACTTACCAGATCACATAATAAAGCAATGTATCGATACAAATATACATATATATGTATGGGATCCATACTGATCTCCGACGGCACTTTCTGCTGAAGCAGAAATCAACAAAAATACTTAACTGAAAGTGCTGTTCACTGAAGCAGCACTTTCAGATAAGCATGCTCGTTGTGCCGGTCGTAGTACGGTGCAGATAAGGGAAAATTCCCTTTTCCCCACTGTAGTGCGACCATGGAGTGAGAATATTAAAGTATGGGGGGGTGTGGGGGTGCAGGGGGCTTGCCCCCCTGCATAAAAGTCGATTTATTGTTTTTTTTATTTTGTTACACACTTTAATGAAAGTGCTTTTTCGGTGAAAGCGCTTTCGTTAAAGTGTGTTCGGTTATTGTGGATTTGGGATGTTGAAGTTTCGTTCAACAGTCCTAGATATATATATATATATATATATATATATATATATATATATATATATATATATATATATATATATATATGGGTCTACTTCTATTCACCAACATCCCATTTCACTGAAACCCATTTCACTGACAGCTCATTTCACTGACAAACTTTCAAGGTTGGGGGGGTTTCCCACACCCTCAAATGTGGGGGCTGTGCCCCCCACACCCCCCCAACTATATATTACAACTCCACGGTCGCACAACAGTGGGGAGGGGGGCAAATCCCAGGTTTTTGCCCTGATTACTTTTGTCAGTGAAATGAGGCTGTCAGTGAAATGGGTTTCAGTGAAATGGGATGTTGGTGAATAGAAGTAGACCCATATATATATATATATATATATATATATATATATATATATATATATATATATATATATATATATATATATATGTGTGTGTGTGTGTGTGTGTATATATATATATATGTATATATATATATATATATATATATGAATATATATATATATATATATATATATATGCCTGCTGAATCGGAATCCACAGAGTGAATCAGACAAGGGATGCAACTATGCCCAATCGAGAACAAGGAACATTACCAAATGTGTGTTTAATGCACTTTTACACTGTCTGGATTAACCCAGTGATGCCATGTAGTATGATCCTTTCATATGTACAGCAATATTCTTAGTACATACAATAATAAACAGTATCATAATTAGCAAATAGTTACAGAACAGGGGGCAATTATGGGAAGAGCAGTCCACCATAGAACAATCGGTGGAGGCTGAGTCAGATGAGGTATCAGTGGAGGAGCCAGCATTCTCTGCAATTGATAAGTTTGCTATACAGATAACTTTTTTAGGGGTCTATATTAGATACTCAAAGTTACTGAACTTCGAATACGATATGATCGACACCATATCGTCGAAGTCTAGTAACATCGAATACCTAATAAAGGCATGAAAAAAAGTCAAAAAACAGAACTACTTGCATTAAGCAGGGGGGGGGTAAGGCCCCCTGCACCCCCACACCCCCTGCTACTTAAATATTCCAACTCTGAGACTGCACTACATTGAAGTAAACGGAAAACTCCCCTTATGAAGATTTACGTTTACCTCTTCGATATTATGCGGTTTCGCCATTTACATGTTGACAATGTCAGATTTGACATTGTGAGCATTCGCAATTCTAATATAGACCCCTTTTTTTGCAGACTTAGTATTTTTTCTGCTTAGTAATTTTTATAATCATTTCTTTGTAGGTATGGAAGATACTGGTATTAACATCTTGCTCATGACTGGTCCAGAAAACCCCTTTATAACACTGGTCTCCACCTTCACCGTATTACATACTACTGTTGTGTCTGAGAGTCATATTTGTCTATCCACGTCATGTCCAGCACATAACATTATTGAGCAAATGTTACCCATGGTATGACAACCTTAGCATTCTCACTCCCCAAGGTAACATGACTATTTACATTTATTGTAAAAAAATACTACTCAAGAGAGTATACAGCTACACTGGAGGAGGAAAGAGTTCCTTAGAGGGTGCAGGGGTGAATATACCTGCTTCATACTGTGCAGGATTAAATGTTAACAAACTGTTTAGATACAATAGCTGTAGTCTGACACAGTATTGGCTTTCAGCAATACAGGATTCTTCTGTGCTAAGTTCTGTAGTTCACAGGTAGCACTATGATTGCTTAATGTTATTACTGTCTGTATATGCAAGTTTGCTTTTGTGGAATCCTGCAAGTAGTTCAATATATTAAGACTTTGCATACCACAAATATTTGCACACAGTCTACAAGCAAAGATTTGTGGGTTTGAATCACATCCTCACTTTGCTTCTTAGGTGCATGTGATGACTGTGGGTTTGAATCCCATGCTCACTTGTCCATTTTTACCTCTTTGGTCAACTTACTGTTAGGGGAAGTATTTTACATTCTAAAATGTAAGTTGTGTCAGTATGTACACACACACACACACACACACACACACACACACACACACACACACACACACACACACACACACACACACTCAGAAACACAGATGTATAGACTCAAACAAATACACATAGATGGAACACACACATACACACACACACACACACACACACGCACACACACACACACACACACACACACACACACACACACACACACACACACACACACACAGGTTCACTTTAGATGATCGAGTTTCTGAAATCTCGAAATTCATATGGTGGAGACCATATGATTGAGTTTTCAGAAACTTGAATATCTGAAGGGGGAGTTAAATATGTGTTGTAAATATGTTAAGTGAGGGATTCTGCAGGGGGGCAAGCCGTCTGCACCCCTGCTAATTAAATATACTAACTCTGAGATTGCGCTACAGCAGGGAACAGGGAATTCTCCTGTTCCATAGTGTCTATAGAAGCGCGGAATGGGAGATTTCCTTTTTACCCACTGTAGCGCGATCTTGGAGTTAGTATATTTAAGTAGGGGGTGTGTGGGGGGTGCAGTGGGGCTTGCCTCCCTGCAAAAATGTTTGAAAATGTTTTTTTTTTTGGTTCACTTCTGATCTTTGAGTTTCTGAAAACTCAAACATATGGTCTCGATTATATGAGTTTTGAGATTTCGGAAACTCAGTCATCTGAAGTGAATCCACACGCACACACACACACACACACACACACACACACACACACACACACACACACACACACACACATACATCCACCACACAGCACTTAACAGTCATGTTGTTGTGAGACCATATCCTCAGATGTCCTCTTATGAGCAAATGAATGAAAAAAAGACAGAATGCAAGTTATTGCAATTCATTGCCCCCGTCTGCTTAGCACCGATCGCAGGTTTTTTGGTTAAATCACAGAGGGTTAAAGTCAGCCAATGATGCCAGACTTTAAGAGTTTCATAACTCTTAATGTTTAATGAATACATGCAGATGGACTGACTGTTGTAGTCAGTGTTGTCACGCAGTCTCACTTAGGCTGTCATACATGCACACAGGCACATACAACCCCCCCCCCCACACACACACACACACACACACACACTTTTCTTTTTTCATTTATTTAGATTTTCTTTTAATTTTACACTTGGTAAACAGCAAGGTTCTGTTTAGAGAGCATAAAATGGTGGCCATTTGCTTTTTAACTGTCTGAGCTTCATGGCAGCTTAATATGCAGGAGAATATTCATTCTCCAGTCGGGATTTAATGTACAGCATGCCCATTCTCTAAGTGCTGTTAAACAAGGGTGTTCTCTAAGCTAAATACTGTCAGCAAGTTGATTTCAGAATGCTGTACAGTAGTTTGATACAAGTGAAGAAGTCAGTTTAGACATTTATAAGTTAGTTAAAATGCCTGTGGTGTTCATATAGACTGGTAATGAGGTGCTAATGACAAAAAGAGAAATAGAAATGGGGAAGTAATAATAAAAGTATAGCAGGAATTTAATGAACTATGGTTAAAACTGAATACACACAAAGGCTTGGGTTTTGGAAAGGATAGAAATATGGGGAACTGAAGTTCGTTCAGATAACTTTCAGGATTTGGGTATTGTATTTTGGAAGTACAAGTATAAATACATAGAAAGGAGTTTTCGATAAAACAGATGTATTATAGAACTGAGGTAGCATTATAAGATGATTTATAAGAATACTTTACTTTTTTGCTTGAGTTTGTCACATATCAAGTATTTCTTAATCAAAGAATGTTTAGATAAATATATTTTAGAAGTATTTTTAAAGCTACTTGGGGGTTCAAGATAAACCTGATTAAGATGAATATTTTTTATAGCAAGAAGGGGATAGAGATGAATAGAAATGTTACATCTGATAGTGCATTATTCTCATTGAACAAATATTTTGAATAAAACATCTAGGCAAGGTGAGGATAAAGGAAATCGGTATCTGAATATAAAATATAAAGACAATTTGGGGAAATGAAGAGTGGGGTGAGATAAAGGAATATGAATCTAACATATGGAGTGCTGATAATGGGTGACTTAAATGCACATATTGGGACAGACAGAACAGAATATTAGGGCTGCCTGGGTCCACATGGGTGGGGCAACAAGAATAAAGAAGGAGAGGCCATTCTAGACTTCCATCTGGCAAATGGCTTGATAGTAGCTAACACATTGTTTAGAAAGAGAGACAGTCACAAGATCACATATAAGAGTGGCAACTCAAGAAGACTTCCTCCTAGTAAGGAAAGGGCACTGGGGTAAAATCAATACAAAGTCATTCCCCAGTGAAACATTTGGCCCACAGCATAAACCATTGTTTGCTACAATCAGCTGCAAGCAGTAGTCAGAGAAAGCTATAAGGTCAACAGAGACCAGGCTGAAGACCTCTAAGTGGACTGGAGAAAAAGTACAACAGTTCAAGAAATTACTCATGGGTTTAGCACCCCAAGAAGGGGAGAAAATAGGTGTACTTCAAGAAGAATGGCAGCGCCTCAAAACAGCATGTGTGAGGACTACAGAACTGATATGTGGCCGAGCCAGGTATGGAAATAAGGTGCATAAAGAAAGCTGGTGGTGGAATGCAGACGTCCAGGAAGTCATCAAAAGAAAGAGGAAGTACAGGAAAAAGTGGTAGATGGACCAGGCTAGGAAGGCATACTGGTTGAATAACAAAGAAGCTAAGAAAGGAGTTGCAATAGCAAAGAACAGGGCATTGAAGGCACTCTACCAGCTTCTGGAAGTGACTCAGTAGATGGCACAAAGAAACTTAATCAGTTTGCAAGGCAAAGACAGAAAGATAAAGAAGATAGTCAGACATCTTTCATAAGAGATGCCAACAACAGCCTGCTCACCAGTCCACAGGACATCAAAGGCAGATGGAAGGAGTATGTCCAGCAGCTTTTGAATGAAGAAAACCCCGCAGAAGCTGTACTGCCCCAGAAACAGACTATGATGAGAGAAGAAGAGGAACCCACCCTAGAGGAAGAAACAATAGCACTAAAGAAAATGAAGTCAGGGAAAGCAGAAGGCTCAAATGAGGTCACAGCAGATATGATAGAGATGTTGGGTGAGATAGGGGAGAAATGGCTCCTGAGGGTACTCATAGCAGTGTGGAGTGAACAGTGTATCTCAGAAGACTGGAGAATTAGTGTACTCATGCCAATGTACAAGAACAAAAGGGGCATCCACAACTTTGGGCAGTAGAGAGGCATCAAACTTCTGTCATATTGCATGAAAGTTCTGGAGAGGGTAACTGATAAATGGATACACACAGCAGTAGAATTTAAGATGGGACATAAGCAGTTCGGATTCAGATTAGGATGCAGTACAACTGACCCAATATTTACAGTGAGACAGATAGTTGAGAAGAAGTTAGAAATGAGGAAAGAGTCCAACTGGGGATTCCTAGACTTGGCGAAAGCATATGACAAGGTCCCAAGAAAGCTGATTTGGGCAGTACTGCAGTGGTTCAAAGTCCCAGAATCATTGGTAGAATTAGTGCAGGCTATGTAAAAGGACCCAGTGACTCAAGTACAGAAGGGTTTCACAGTAGGAGTGGGTGTGCCCCAGGGTTCAGCTCTGAGCCCACTGCTGTTCCTACTGGTGATGAACTACGTTAGCAAATGGGTCCTAGGGGACAGATCAACAAAGCTGCTGTGTGCAGACGATGTGGCACTGCAGGCAGACTCTGAGCAAGCACCTCAGCAAAGGACGTTAGAATAGAATACAAAACTGTAAGCACATGGGACGAAACTAAGCACAGACCAGACAGTAGTAATGGCAGCAGAATAGAAGAGAAGATAGTGGAACAGATAAATAGCTTCAAATGTCTGTGAGGGGTGGTTGAAGAAAAGGAAAATCTGAATGAAGATGTCAAAGCTAGAATCAGAGGGGCTGCAGCCAACTGGCATAGAGTCTCAGGTGTAGTCTATGACAGAAGAATGCCAAAGAAGCTGAAAAGTAAGGTGTACAAGAGAGTGGTGTGACCGGTACTACTGTATGGTACAGAAACCTGGGCAGTAAAGGTAGAGCTAATGAGGAAGCTAGAGGTGATGGAAATGAAGTGCCTGAGAAGGGTGGTAGGATGCACACTGTGTGACAGATGAAGAAATGAGGACATAAGAGCAGAAGCCAAAGTAGCTCCAATTGCAGAAAACATAAAAGAGAACAGATTACAATGATTCGGACATGTGCAGAAAAGCAGAAGACAAGTGGTGAAGATGGTTTGGGCCAGACAGGAAGAAGGTAAAACGAAATGAGGACATCCATCAAAAAGGTGGATGGATTGTGTGAAAGAAGATCTGTGACAGTCAGGCATGAGTGTCAAAGAAGGCAGGAGTGTGGCAAGTCTGGCACTGAATCGAGAGAGATGGTGACAGTTAACATGCTACACCCCCAACCCCATGTAGAAAATGGAAAAAGAGTGGCTGATGATGATGATGATATGGCATGGGTTAATGAACACAGAAAAAGACAAAAATGATGTATGATAATGACTAACAGGTAAGAGGTATGAAGATATTGTTCAAATAACATGTTTAGGAGATGGGCAAAGTATCTTGAGTGAAGATGTTTGGAAAGTGACCAGGAAGTGTTTGACTAATGTTAATGGGCAATGTAAGTTAAGATTAAAAGACTTCTTTGAAGAGTGATACACAGACGATTGTTTAATGGGATTGTATTTAATTTATTTGTTTGGTCATTATTTGTGTAAGGAAGTTGGTCCAGAAACCCCTTCAATAATACATGCATGAGCAACAATATCAAAGATTTGGTCATAATCAGATATGCTGCATATACTGCATAACCATTATCCACAGCTTCATTGGCTTTTTTTAAGTAATTAATGAGATTAAAGAAGCAGGCCATTGTTCTGACAAAACCAAATTGACAAAGGTCTGATTTTTAGTGTCTAGATTTATGAGGTCTAACGTCATACATTCCATTGTTTTGCAAACGAGGCTAGCAAGACTAATATATTTATAGTTATCAGGGACCATGGGTGGGCCACCCTTGTGTAACAGCATTACAGAAGCTGTTTTCCAGGCCTCAGGAATGTAATGAGTGGAGAAGCTTAAATTAAAGAGGTTTAGCAGCTGCTCAGAGAGGCCATATTTGGTAGTAGAAATCAGGAAAGCTGGTACATTATCAGAGACTATGAATGAGGTGCTCCTGGCTTTTGAGAGAGATGAGAGGACTTGTTCCATAATAACCAAAGGGGTTGGCTGGGAAAGTGGAATCTTTGGAATAACTGTAACTGTGGTAGAGTAAAATATGTACTAAAGTTGTCAGCTAGGACATTAGCTATTTCCTTTGGGTCACAGTGGGCAGTATTTTGTGGACTTGCTAAGACCATAGTTGGGTGTTAACGCTTAACCACTTGACACAGTTTGAGTAAGATTTATCATTTTGTTTGTTTTCTGTGGCTAATTAAAATTCATATTTAGCTTTGGCTTCCTATTAGTTCCCTTAAGCTCTTTACTAGTTTGCTTAAATGTGCTCTTAAATTAGGTAGAATGAGATCTTTTATAAGCATTACTTTTTTTGTTTCTTGTTATATTTATTTATACAATTATGCTATCAATGAGCCTGTTTTTAAATTTCTCATTCTATTTGGTGTGAATAGGGATTGCCTTATTAATACAACTGAGACATAGGCTTTAGAAATGAGATGATCCTGTTTTAGATAAAGATTTAACTATGAAAGATGATTAAGAGGAAATGATCAGCATCAGCCCCCTTTTTTTCTAGTTTGTTCATATAGGCACCTATGAACCTATGGTAGTCAATAAACGCTTGCACTATGTGCAGATTATTTTATTTTATACCTGACATAATTGAAAAAGGACATTACAGTGTTGTGGAACATTTTCATACAGTTTCAAATCTTTTCAGGATACAAAATTAATGAAGCTAAAACAAAGGCAATAGTGGTAAATTATGTACCCACCACAAATTGGTTCAGCAATATCCATATATATGGGCACATGATAAAATGAAGTATTTAGGAGTATGGATTAAAATTATTCCTGTGTGGCAGAGACTAAACAAAAGATAACATAAAAACTGAGAAAATTGAAGCTCTGTTGTATGGATATGGATAGTAAGATACAAGCAGATGAAATATTGTTAGTCCCTTTAGTCTTATACACAGGTCAGGCATATTTTTATCAATCAGAGGAGAAATTTTGGATGTTAATTAATAAAGAGCTGAAAGATTTTATCTGGGAGTAGAAGATGGCAAGAATCAAGTGGGGTAAGCTGATTCTTCCAATAGAAAAGGGTGGATTAGGATTACTCAATTTGAAGGGGTATTTCAGAGAAACACAGTCAAGGCTCCTATATATACATACATACACACACACACACACACACACACACATATATATATATATATATATATATATATATATATATATATATATATATATATATATATAGTACAAGCAGAAAACTATACTTCAAAGTCATTAGGTGGCTTGCAAATTGACTCACAGATAGAACCCACAGTGTGAAAGTAGCGGACTCCAAGTCAGTCTGCTGACCAGTCATGAGTGGAGTCCCACAGGGATCAGTCCTGGGTCCTCTCCTGTTTGGCATCTAATTCTCAGAAGTCCAAGTCAACACAGAGGGACTCTGGTTGACCAGGTTCGCAGACGACTGCAAGCTGAGAGCCAGTATTAACTCCCCAAGTGATGCAGACATCCTACAGAAAGGCCTCACTGAGACTAATGACTGGTGTTGAAACCATGGCCCTAAGCTTAATTACAAAAAATGTGTCGTCACCCGTTTGGGAAAAACTAATTTCCCACTAATTACCACATTAATGGGAGCCCACTGAACACTGAAGGTGTTATAAGAGATCTGGGGACACAGGTTGACAGCAACCTCTCCTTTGGCCACGACATTGCCACTGTGGTCAGAAAGTTCTTCTATGTGGCACATCTCATTACCAAGGGTTTTGCATCCAGGAAGAAAAAGGTCATCATTTCTCTCTACTCTTCCCCTCATTAGACCAGTCATAGAATATAATGCCCCATTTGGCATGTACCTCACTAGACACATGCAACAGCTGGAGAGGCCACAAAAGTACCTCACAAAGAGGATCCTAGGCCTTAAACACATGTCCTACATGGACAGACTCAAAAAACTCCAGCTATTGTCTGTCTCATATTATCTATTAAGTGGCGATCTCTGCTTGACATACAAAGCCATGTGTGACCCAGCTCTGTTAGAAATGCTACAGCTAAAGAAATCCCATTCCCTCCACACCACAAGCTCCAGAGGCCTCAACCTCATTACCACAATCAACAGAGCATGCTGGAGGGATAGCTTCATAACTCAGATATTGCCCATGCTCTGGAATAGACTTCCCATACATGTCAAGCAGAGCACCTCACTGGCCCTCTTCAAGAGAAATCTTGATGAGTGGATGTGAAATAGAAAGTTCACCCCAGGGATCACTCCAGTGGCTCTAACTGATAGAGGCACTGGGAACTAACATTGGGCGGCACAATGCCAGGGCACTCCTATGGGCTAGGCTTTTAAGGCTCCAGGGCCATTAACCTAGTACACACCGATAGGCTCGTTCATTGTCAAATAATTTCTTATGCAAGTAATGAAATGTAAAATTGGGCTTCTGTTGTACATTCATTCTGAGTTTTGTATGCTGTGGGCTGGATATTTATTTAAGAATTGCAAATATATGTGTTTTAAGTATGTTATAATAAAAGCATCTACTGTTTTCAGTAAGGTTTAGGATTGTTTATATCCTCCACCAGCTCATGCATATGGGACCTCAGTTTAACATTTTGTTAGAGTAATTGTACTTCAAGAGGGTCGATGCAGTATACTGACAAAGTGGAACATCAGACATTGAATATGGGGTTAGCCCTTAGATTTCCAGTTTTTCCAGCATCAAAGGCAGCTAGCTGTGTTTCTCGATCAGCCAAAGACACTGCTATAATATTTCCTTTACAGCAAGTTTGTGTTGCCCTTGTGGGTCATACAAGAAATTGAAATGTAAATTTTTGATTGTTCTAACAGTAATACAAGCACATACCCTGACACATACCCAGAGTATTGCTGCACTGCCAGCCCAAATTAATCAGTATTGCTGTGGAACTGTGATGTGTGGGTCACCTATGAAAAAGCCCTTTATTGCTGACATAGAGAGTGCAGTGTGCATCACTAAAGACGAAAAGTCAGAATGTAGTGAACATCAGTTTTACACTGTGCTTGTCCTATACAGAAACACATTGTGTTCATCTTTTGTCCATATATCTTCACATAAAAAATATAATTTTTCAGCAGTAGTTGTTGTTGTGTCTTTTGGCTTATCCCGGTTAGGGGTCGCCACAGCGGAACTCCGGTCCGCTAGTGTTTGGTAGTGGATTTTTACGTGCTGAGTTATCAGCCCTGACGCACAACCTTCAAGGAAGGCATGCCCATTCACGCATGCCTCCACACAGAAGACGATCTAGCTTAGAATCGAACAGGACGTCTTGCTGTGAGGCGACAATGCTACCGCAGCACCACTACCGCGGGTAATTTCTCAGCAGTAGTAAAAATGTATTATCAAAGTTCTATTTTGCTCAGAGTTAAGGTTCATATCCAAACATCAAAAACATAAAATTGCCATGTTAGATTTTATTTGGTATGTCCAGTGCCACATTAACAGCCACAGAGTTTTAGAATGCAACTACCATCTCCATCCTGTGTGACGCAGACATTGTAAATATAATAAACACACAAACTGTCAAGTTCACGCACAGATAAACTGAAATCAAAGTGCATCTCAAAGTAATATTATAATGCAGTCGGCTGCTGCTATATACAACTGATTTGCTAAACTGCAGCACTGAGTGTGTCACTAGAGAATAAAAACCATGCCGCTTGCTGTTCTGTTTGAATTCTATGTATACCTGAATAAATCAGTTTAGAGTTACTGGCCATAATACATATGTTTCTATTCCAGTAAAACACTGCCAATAAAATATCTAATAGTTGATTTAGGAAGCTATTACAGTTTTAAACTTTGCCATGTTGGTCTTACATCACCACTGAAGATAGCTGGGATGGGAAAGTTTAAGAATGAAAGCAGAAGTAACATATATGATAAAAAATATTACTGAGACATGCCTTACTTGTTAATTCAGTTCTATAAATTTATTCATGCTTTTAATAGCTGGAAAGTTACCTGGATTTATAATTAGCATTTGGTCTCAATCTCATTTCTGTTGAGAACAGAAGCTGGTTTTACTTACTGTTGTGTCTTCACTGTACTACTTTAACAGATTGTACTTTATTATACCACATTTTGAACAATGTACTCTCTTAGGCTAGCTACAGTATTCCCTCATTTTCTTTCAGCTCATAACAGCATGGTTCATCATTTCCAGTAAAAGCAAGTACTCACCTGCAAATTAAGAATGCATGGTGCCAGCTGATCAGTTAATAAAAGTAAAGTATAGCCCCAGTATGTTATATAGTATAAGACACTAAAAAAAGATATGAGGGTTCTGGAGTTGTGAAAAAAAAGAATATCTGAAAAAAAGTGTCTGAGCTCAGATGTTTAACAGCTGTCTCCATATTTTGATGGAAAACGAAATTACTAAACTTGTCATGCATGTCATCTTAATAAAATATCCAGAAAATCAGTCATTTGATACATTTGGTGAATTAACAGACACAGTTTTAAAGAAATAAACATTTAGGCAGTGAGAGATTTATCGCGGGTATTTTTTAACAGAATGCACTGAAAAGTATAAAGGAAGTCTTGAATAATGTTGAGCTGCATGGTGTTATTTATCTTGCTTTAATTGTTTTTGTATGATGACTAGATTTTTATAGAATGTAGAGATGGTTTCACTTGTATGAGCTCAGATTCTACTAAACTTGTTAAATGATACAGTTTCATTGGAGTAAGTTCTGTATTATTGCAATATTCTTGGCATTTTCTTTCATTATGGTGAACTTTGATTTTGTTAGAAACTCTTAGCTCTTTATAAAGCTCTTATGCATTCAGGCTACTCAAATTATCACTAGAAAAGAGACTTGCTACATAGCATGAAAATGACACGGAAATTGATACCAATATGAATTAAAAGCACTCTTAAAAGTTGCCCACCACAGGGTAAATATTGGCAGTGGTACTGTACCTCGAAGAGAAAAACTTGACAATAAATATACATGCTTGTAGTTACCACACAAGAATGTGAAGAGATCATTCAATAACTAGAGGAAGCTAACCATATTCACAATAGTGATATGAGTACTGCATTTAAAAGATATCTCAAGATGCATTACTTAATGCAGCTGGCTTTTGTAGTCTAGTCTCATCTCTGAATAGTTTTAAATATTTCTTCCTCTCAGTGCTTGACTTAGACACACTGTCTTCCCAGACTACCCAAATTACTAAATGTTAGCATGATCTACTTCACTTGAAAAGCAAAGGGCCATCCTTCCATTTCAGGAAGATCAAGGTGGATAAGGTAATCAAGTCTATTGTAGGATCATTAGAAGTTGGTAGAAAATGTAAAAGAAAGTATTACACCCACAGAACCTATCCCTGCAGTCCTGAGGCTGCAGATGCTGTGTATTTATGAACCAAAATAACTATTGTATATGTCCAAACTCAAAAAAGAAATAAATCTGCACTGACAGATATAACTGCAGTAGTAACTTTGCAGTTTACTGGGCAAGCTGCACAAAATGAAAAGCACTCTACATTTGAAAAACAAATAACCCTCTCAAAATAAGAGTGACCAAACACCTTTTAGACATCAGGCTTAATGACTTCAGCATCCCACTAGATATGCTCAGGTTTGCAGGAAGTATGGGAAATTTGTTTTTTAAGAAATAGCCTAGTACTCACCTATGAACCTATAAGCATATACTTCTACTCTTAACATTAATGCACATACATGGATCGCCATAAGGGGAAAGTAATTTTTGGTATCTGTGGATCTTGCTCACCTAAATCTTACATTTCAGAGAACATATTTCAGGTATTTAAGTTACAAATCTAGCGTTATGGGTTAGCTACATCGCTGCAAACAGCTTTAACTAAAAGAATACTGCGACTGTAACCAGAGGCTTCTTCGGCCCTGGTTTGCATACAACTTCTTAATGTTTGTTCAGCAGTCTGTGTGTCTTATTTGAGAGACTAAGATAATATGTATAACAGGAATTGTCAGTGCATAGTCCCAGATAATACAGTAATACCATTAATTTCTTCATGATAATATTCAATCATCTTGCATAGGAGCAATAAAATGCATCTATGCCAGACTATCTGTACTATATTAAACAACCTTTTCCCCACACTTTTGATGATTTTGCTAACAGATGTGCAAAATTTTCCTCTGAGAGCTACATATGTGGAACAAGGCCTTAACCAACAGATGATAAAGGTATTCAACAAAGTAATGCAGAATGTTAATTATATCAATTTATGCCAAAGCCTGGGGAGGAAATGTGAAAAGTGCAAGACAACCTCCTCCAGACATTTTCTGGTTAATACTGTGTATATCCAGCATCATTGAGATACTTGTTAAGTGACAGGTATGTAGTTAAAAAAATGGAATGGAGGGCAATAATATGGTGCACCTGAAAAAGCAGTATACCATTTTAATGAAAGACAGTTGCCAGTTATAATTGGAAATACATAACTTTGAATATGGCACCTGTCATTGAATTACTTCCTGGAGAATGCTGACACAATGAGCCCATTGCAACTAATGGGTTAGAATCTGCAGCCCAGAGCAATTATCTCCCATACTTCCCATGCAGGGGCTTCGCCCCACTACATCTCCTCACAGGCTTAGCGTAAGTTAAAATCCAGACAGATTCAAACCATTTTAAGGGTAACAGACTTGATGCATCAGCATGGCTTGCTGACACAGATATAAATCCACAACTTTACCCCAGTAATGGTTAAGAGTATAAAGCCACATAAAAATTAAACTCGTATTTGACAAAGTGTTTCACCTTTTCACTGTCAGTAATAATGCACTACAACAGTATTATTTAGAGATTTCTTTTCAAGAAATGGCTGTCATTTATTCATATTTTTAGAACAGTTTTATGAATCAGTGTATTACAGATTTATATATGTGACTTTTTTTGCTGTTCTTAGTGTCATAAAGCTTTAGTATAAAATGTTGAAAAGTAATATGTTGGGAAGGATTTAGAATTACATAGTTCTGAAACATACTACAACCTGAAAGGCTAGTTTTATAGTATTAAAATATAATAATTAAATATTTATTGGCAGAAAGAGAAATCAAACAATGATTATTCTTTTTTTTTCTTGTAGGACTTCCAGCGAGTGTTCACGTCAGTGCACCTTTTTGACAAGTTTGGCCTTACGTACTCCAAAACAGGACATGTTGTGTAAATGCGCATTACTGATCATGAGCTATAAATGCACATGGAATAACTTTTAAACTCAGGGATAAGCTGTTAAATCCATAATGAATAACTGGTTTAAGTTAGTGTGTTCATTAAGATATACACATATCTGACATTGTTTTAGAAACTGCATTGTATTGCATAACTCTGTGTGTAAAACAACAATGCAGCTAGACTACGTTTTCAAGTTATCTTTAACAGACGTTATATTTCTCCAAACCCTATGTATACAGCTAATTGCATTTTCTTTGTCACATTGAGATGTCTCAAATTATTACCATGAGCCAAAAAAAAGCCATTGCATTTCTTTCTTCAGTATATGGGGTCAAAATAAATCAATAACATGCAGATAAAAGAGGAAACTGTGAGAGCTATTAACCTGAGAGGATGCTTGAAACCATTTGTGATTAAATACATTGAATTATTAATCCCAGTAATATTTTATTGCCTCTTTGTACTGTACATTTATGATATGATGTGTGCTATTTGCTTTTGAACTGGGTATGTAGTCATATAAGATCATGTAGATCTGTAATACACAGTTCAGTGAAGTAACTCTTGAATCATTATGGATGTTTACTGGAAGACCCAGCAATGCAGTTTTATCTAGATTTGTAAGGAGCAGGGTTATGTATGGACAGATAACACAATCACTGGAATCCCTCCTTTGGAATTGTCTTTAAGTAGTTAAAATTTAAATAATTTTATAGCTGATGCCTCATACTTTTTTCAGTAATGTGCGATGAGTTCTGCAAATAATGGTCTCAGGATCATGTAGCACATGTACACATTATGAAATCATGAGTTCTGGCATCTCACCCACACCAGTCTGCGCACACAGCTTCCACTGGAAAAAAATTCACACATACCCTTTCCAACAAAATATACTAAGGTAGGATCACTGTGTATCATAGTAAGTGATATTTTATTGGTGAGGGATAGATTTTGATTCCACACCTGTGCTGAATTTGACTTTGATTCTGCAGAACATGATTCTTGCTGTTTATGCAACTTTTACTAGCATTTGAAATGCATTGTTTTGCAGTGGCTACATAAATGAACAATTTATAAGATGTTTCATGCATGTGTGCCACCACAACAACCTCCTGTAACATAACCTTAATGGAGTTCAGACAGGGGCCCAAATTCAGAAAACTTTGCCACATCATGGTAAGCTAATTTGCACAATGAGAGGCTATGTGTAGGGTGGGTGCAGTTCAGAAAATCTATCTACATGACATGTCTTAGTCAGATTATGCAGTTGGCCATGGTATATGCTAATGATTCTATAATGAAGTGCAACATATGATAATGAGACAAAACAGAATGGAGAAGCAATTCAGAAATGTTTAAATTCTGTGCAGTGACACTATGCTTGCTTTAGATTGGAATTTGGCCATATTTCTGTAGTCAGATGATATACATCATGCAAATATGGTTGGGATTGCTGTTGGCATTGTAAATGTGTATCTGCAGGAAGCTGTGATTGCTGCTGCTTTTCCCAGTGCTATGAGACATAGCTCAAGGAGGTGCAGAGTCATACGAACACTCAACATTTCATGTCCTCCACAACTCCAGCTCGGTGGAATGGTACCGTGTGGACAGGGACAATATGCGGAAAACTGTGGACATGTGTCAGCTTCATCTATAGCCCCATGGGAATTATGGAGTACCTCTCCCAGTGAATACAAAGGTATGTGTGGCTTTATATATTTTAGCTATAGCAACCTTGTAAGTGACAAGGAGCACAGTAGGCATATCTCAGGCATCTGCCTTGAGAATACTGCATCAGTTTCTTGATGCCATACTTCAGCATGTGGGAAAGCATATGCGGATCCCACATATCCAAGTGGAGAGAGCAAATACCTTACAGGATTTTCATAACATAGCCCATTTCCCTGAGGTACTGGGGGGCCATAGTCTCTACCCACACTGAAATAAAGGCCCACCTGGTGAACCAGGAAGGGGATATGAAAACCACAAAAGGTATCACTCCATCAACTGCCAGGTGATCTGTAATGTACAGAGTATCATGTACAATGTGTGTGCAGGCCACCCAGGCAGTTTTCAACATTCACATATATGGCACAAATGTGACATTTATCTATAGTTTGCAAGGGGTCAAGCCCCACAGGACCATTGTGTGGGTGATGCTGTACATGCCCTAGAACCCTGTCTCATGACACTCATCAGACATCAACACAATTAAACTGTTCAAGATTACAGCCATTCACTATCACTCACCAGAAATAATATAGAGCAAGTATCCAGGCTGCTGAAGTAATATTTTTTTCTCTATCTGGACACATCCAATGGTGCTTTGCAGTATGACCCATATTGTATTTAGGAAACAGTTACAGCAAGGTGGCCTCTTGTTTGAACTACAGTTCCCAGCATCACAGGCAGGAAATAACTTTGCCAAATGGATCTGGGCACAATGTGCCATGGCATTAGAAAAGAGTCAACAGGTTGCTGATAGCTTTACAACATAACCATATAAGTGTGTAGCAAATACACTACTGTAAAAGTGATGCAGGCAGAAATACTAGACTACATAGGTTGGCCACAATGTACATCAGAAATAGGCAGCCCGAGTAACAATGCACAAAGGAAGGGCACAATTATCATAATTTGCACAAGGAGACAAGGGAGTTCAGGAGTGAATGTCTTTTACAGGGTGGTGTGTAAGCATGAGAGCTGAGGTGTCAAAAGTGAAAAAGTGCATTTATGGGTAGTTTGAGAACTGGCTTTAGGGGAGGATTAAAGTGCAGAAGGGCCAGATTCAGTGGGTGTTTGTGTGTGTGTGTGTGCACAAATATAGCCTTAGCACTCCGTCCAATACTGAAGATTGGCCTACTTAGCAGGTCCAGGGTATGGATGACAGAGGATTCAGCTTCCCATGCATATCCCCATCCATGAGAGCTGGCTTTAACAGAAGTTGAACTGGCTGTACCACAACCTTAGCTAAATGCTAGTGTGCTGCATGACATCTGCTAGCAAGTGTGCCAGGATTACCTTGGCCATGACCATGAGGATACCCTCTTCTGGGCATAGATACCTCCACAATTGATGTTGCCATGGAAGTGCTAGCAGTGCAGTAGTGGAATCTCATTTATTCACAGCCATGTTAGGTAACATTTGGGGAAGTAACAAATAACTGACTACAAGCATGGCCCCTCTTTCCTGAAAGATGATCCAGAGAAGATACTGCACAGTCCAATGTGTGATTCAGTCTACCAAAAAATCATATGTACAGGTCATGCACTCCCATAGTCAGCATGCACATCTTGGAACACCTATCTCTGCTGTGGCTGTGATGGAACTAGCCTGTGCCTTCTCCATGGCCCTGCACATACTTCTGATGGCAGCTAGTGACACACCAACCTCAGAATGAGTGCAATAACAATATCTCACACAAGCACCATTGCCAACACCCCCCCCCCAGGTGGGTCTCAGTGCTAATGAGTGCTGGGGGCAGATGAAGACATCTCTGATCAGGGCTACCATTTCCAGGTTTATAATGCTCACATCAACCTGATCACTCTCAGATGGTTCTGTTTCCTAGGTGTCCTCAGGCATAAAGAGTGTGTCCATACTCTGAGTAGGGAATGTGCAGGTCACACTACCTGCATCCAGCTGACACTCTGCACCCCTTGACTGTGCCAACGCATCCCTGCCATCATTTTTAGAGGTTACATATCATTTTAACATCAGATGGGAGCAGTTTCAAAGTGCTGGTGTCAGATAAAGAATCACCTGTGAATATACCAAAGCAAAAAAAAAAAAAAAAAAAAAAAGATATGTATATATATATATATATATATATATATATATATATATACACACACACACACACACACATATATATGTGTGTGTGTATGTATATATATATATATATATATATATATAGAGAGAGAGAGAGAGAAAGAGAGGGAGGGAGGGAGTGTACATAGGACTCGGTACCACAACTGCACATGCAACTGATATCTTTATAGCTATAACAATGTGTAAAAATTAACACCCTTGGCCATACCTTGTGCAGACAAATGTGGAACTTGGATCCCCAATGCAGATTTATACCATAAGTCGGATAGATTTATTGAACACATTACATTTACTACATGTTAGGAGGAGGTTCAGTTATTGATATTATGAAGTAGGACTAGGTACCTGGGGCATCTTCAGTTGAAACTCTGTGGCCTGTCCAGCTCTACCCCGTTTCCAGCTCCATACTGTGGGACTCTTTGGAGGTGGTAGTGCCTTTCAGCAAATCAGGAACTCCACCATCTCTTTAAGGGGTCTCTCAGTAAAAAACACACCACCAACTGCCCTGTGTTCCCATACGACAGCTTCCACTTCCACTTAGTTGATGGCAGCATGGATCATATCCATGGCCCTATGATGGACAATGTCATTGCTGTGATCCTGACCACCCACTACATTGAAATTAATGACCATTTCAACCCAGGTATGGTCACAGAAGTGCTGGATGGCAGTATGGAGAGCTAAGAGCTATTGACTGTGGAGCTGGAGGGCTTGTAGTACCACCTCATATATTGTATTTGTAATTTTGGGCTTGCAAGTAGCTGTGAATGAGCCAGCAGTACTTACATTTTTCTTAGGACCTTGTTTTCTCTGCATTGCTCTGTTGGCATAGAGAACAGGGGAAATAATAGCCTTGTCTTTGCATGTCCCTATACATCTATACAGTAATCCTATAGTACTATGACATTCGTTTATTTTATTTATTAATTTGACATTAGTTTACTGGGAAGTCCAAATGGGCCACGAAGTGCCCCTTTTCAGCTGCAGCCCAGGGATAAAGGGTCCAAAGTTAGAGATTACAATATGATAGTAATGAAGATTACATTTTCATTAAGTTAATCAAGTAGTTACATAAAATAGATGCATATGCTTTGAAATAGCAGATATTGCAAACATTTTACAAACATTATGCTCAGTTTGTGCCTGAACATTACATATATCTACCTGAAACCTTTAAGTAACTGTTAGGTATCACATGTGTACTGAGTAGATACTCTCCACAAAACAATTACAGAAGTACAACTAAACAACACTTGACCATTAGAATAACAATTTCACTAAGGCTGTTTAATCACATATTTGCAAGGCTCACAAGATTGAAATAGTGATCATTACTGAGAATATGAGCCCAGGAAGGTGTCTCCCATCTACCTCACCAACCTTGTTGTCTACACATCTTAAAATTACTGACAAAATGACATCTCACAGACATAAGGGTAGAGCTGAAAGCTAGCATTATTCAACTGAATAGAAGTATGTGAGAAGTAGTACTTAACTTACGTAAGCAGATACCTGGCTCAGAAGGTAAGATTTCAAGAAAATCAACTTACAGGTTTCAAAGACCTTTCTTTTTATTCCACAGCAATGATGCTCTGGGATTCTTGACAAACTTATGTTGTGTAGTTTCACCCTCTGGGCAAGATGAATATGATAATTAGGGATGTGAAGTTGTTAAATCTCGCCATTTATTCTCACTGATGGGTTCGGAGCCGATGCTCGGCTCCGACATGGCCGATAGCAAAGCTCAAGGTTTGCCAGTAGCTCAAGACTAAGCTCCTTATCCCACAATGCACTGCTGGAATTACCTTAGATCTAGTTTGCCGCGGCAAGAGAGATCTCGGTGATCCAGCTAGCTCAGACCATTTGTGAGAAAAAATAGCAAGTTTTGATAAAATATTTTTTCTTTTTTCTCTTAAATGTTTTCATATAGATAGTTTGAGTGTTAGTGTTAAAATTTTAATAATAGAATCAGTAGTTTCTAATAGTTAGTGCCCTGTTGGCTTAGTTGTTTTGTGTGGGCCTTTTAGCCCTATTTAGAGTTAATAATCTCATTTTTCTTATAGTCAGGGTTTTTCTCAGTGGGCCTGTTTAGCCCTGTATTTGTAAATTTATAGTTTAACTGTCATAGACAGTGCCCGGTGTGGGCTTAGTTGCTTTCCTTTGTTAGTGTGGGTCTTTACAAAGAAAGTAAGGACTTCACTGTATTAGTTTTAGTATACTGGTTTTTGTTTTCTACTATTTACTATGTCGGATGACAAGGAAAAGTCCCATCCTAAATCAGGATTCAAGAAATGCCCAGATTGTGTGCAGAAAATGTCCATCACTGACGGACACATTCAATGTGTTTTCTGTCTGGGGGCTAAACACCTCCAAGACACTTGCAGCATTTGCCATTCCTTTTCTTCAAGAGTCCTCTTGGAGAGAAGGAGGAAGCTAATTGACAGGGGATTACTGCAGCATTCCTTTTCTGAGGTGTTGAGTAGCCATGAAGGTACTAGCATGTCTTTCAAATCCTCCAAATCTTCAAAATCTTCGGACCCCAAAGTGGCAAAAAAGGCAAAAACTTCAGAGGGAGGGTCATCGGTTCCACAGACCTCAGAACTGAGTGTCCCTTTGATTCGGAGCCAGCTCCCATTATTGGAGCCGGTCTCTGAGGTTCCCTCTTCTCCTCTGCTCCAGTCAGCACCTTCGGTGCATTCATCTAAGTCTTCAGTCAGCCTTTCAGATTTGGATATGGATCGGCTAGTGCAGAAGCTTTTACAGGCACCAGGACTTGCCAAATTGTTGTCGGCCCCGACCAGCTCGTCGGTGCTGAAGACCATTGAACCGGATTTGTCTACTCCTCCACCGAGCCGTACTGGACCCTCAGAGCTGAAGGAACCTGAACCGATGATTGTCAAACCCTTGGAGCCGATACCCACACTGGTGTTATCGGCTCCATCTACTTGGATGTCCTCGGCGCCGACCAAGGACTCTAGGAGCCGATGCTCTCCCACTGGTTCTGGGGAGGATAGTCGGACCGATTTGTCAGTGCCGACTCTCCCTCTCAAGGCTTCGGCTCGGATGAGGTTGGCTCCTACCTCGGGCTCGGAGCCCAGGGTTTCAGTGCGGGAGGATCAGACAGTCCTTTCGGGTCCATCTACTCCTTCTCGTTGGAGCCATGCGCCTTCGATGCTATGAGGAGAGTCCTGTCTCCAAAGACAACATCAGCATCAGTTCGGCCTTCCCTCTCCCCTCAAGCTTCTGTGTCTGCTTTTTCGTCTACCGGTCCACCTAAGCGTAGAGACCCTGAGCCTCAAGTACCCCCATAGAGCATCCCCTGCTCTTCTGAGACCTCCCCAGATCCCCCCACTGAGGAGGTGCCCAGGAAGAGACTGTTCAAGAGGAGGCATTTAGACTCCCCACAGGAGTCTTTGACATCTGATTTGGACTTGGATGAGTCAGAAGGGTCCCCTTGATCCCACTCTGAGGATATCTCCTTTGCAGAGATATTAAAGATCCTTAGTCAGAGGGGTGATTGGCAATCCAAGACCCCTACTGCAGATGAGTCCATGCTCTTGAAAGCTTTTGGGTCTCAACCTTCCACTTCTTGGGTGTCTCCGCCTTATGACAAGCTCATGAAACTGAACTCTCGTAAGGTGTGGGAGTCACCGGAGGCCAGGGAACCTGTCCCTCGCAAGCCAAATAAATTCATGTCTGCCCCAGTGGACAAGCCATTTTTGACCAAGGGAGTGCCTGTTGATGCCATGGTGGTAGCTGCATCCACCAAAAAGGAAGTGTCTTAAACATCCACATCTATCCATCCTCCTAACAGAGATTCTAAGATCATGGATAGATAGGGGAAACGCATGTTTAGTTCCACGACTTTTTCTCTGCTATCACTGAACTACTTAACCCATTTTACGAGACTACAAAGAGATCTCCTGAAAGAGCTAGGAGATACTCTCCAGTACGGTACAAAGTCAATGCACAGCTCACTACCCTAAACTCAGTTGTAAACTCATCCATGCATCTCATATCTTATGCAGCTAATGGTTCGAGTAGAGCCACTAGTTCAGGTATTGCTCTCCAAAGACAAGCCTGGATGCATCTCTGTTCCTTTGTGGAACCCTTTAAGTCTTCCTTTATCAACACCCCATTTGATGGCTCATCACTGTTTGGGCCTAAAGAAAAGGAAACTTTAACCAGGTGTGAGCAGGAAGGCAAGACCTTATCTGCTGTTGGAGTCCATTTTTCTACCCCTACTCGGCCCTACCCCAAGGGCCCTAGGGGAGGGAAAATGTGGTTCTGAAAAGCACAGGGAGCCTTTCAGGACACACATGGAGAAACCCCCTCTAGAGGCAGCGGAGGGGGTTATAAAAGGAAGACGCCACCCCCATGGCAAAGGGGGTCTGCAGCAACAGGGTGACAGGGGTCAGTTCTCTGGTCAACCCTACCAGCACCCCTGAAAGGGGGCCTGGCTGTTCAGCTCTGGAGACAGTCGGGGGTTGCTTGTCTTTGTACCCAGAAGCCTGGCTAAACATAACATCAGATACATGGGTACAAAGCATAATTTCCAGAGGATATTTCATACCGTTCTCTACCCCCTCCCATTCCTGTAAACAGAATCTCAGATGTTCCACCCAGTCTCAGGGAACAAGCAATCATAGAGGTCCCCAGATTGCTAGAAAAAAAGAGTCATCCAATCAGTCCCAGCAGGCCAAGTTGGATTCGGAACTTACTTAAGATTCTTTTTGGTACCAAAGAAAACAGGGGACTGGAGACTTATCTTGGACCTCAGCAGACTCAACCAGTTCATAAAGAAAGAGAAGTTCCAAATGGTCACGTTTCAGTCCATTCTTCCCTTCCTAGGGAAAGGTGATTAGATGTGCTCCATAGATCTCAAGGACACGTACTATCACATAAAGATGAATAGACACTCCAGAGATCACATGCATTTCCGGCTGGGAGCCAACCATTACCAGTTTCGAGCCCTGCCCTTTGGTCTCACTACAGCCCCCAGAGTGTTCACCAAATGTATGGCAGTGGTCACGGCTCACCCGAGGAGTCTAGGATTCCAGGTGTTTCTATACCTAGACGATTGGCTCCTCACCGCTACCACCAGGCATCAATTGACTCAGGCAACACAATACACTCTGGCACTCTGCCATCAATTAGGCATTACAATCAACTTCGAAAAGTCTGCCTTATCGCCATCACAGCATACCATTTTTATAGGAACAGAGTTAGATATCTCAACTACCACTCTACGTCTTCCAATTGAAAGAGTCTCACTTCTCCGCCAACACATCAGCTCACTGGTGTCAAAGAACAAAGCTACAGCAGCAGAGGTCTTGAAGGTGCTAGGTTTGATGGCGGCAGCATTCCTGGCTATACCACTCGCAAGGATGCATATGCAAATTCTTCAATGGCTCCTCTTTGCTCATTGGTCTTACCAGAAACTACCGATGCACCACATGATTCTCATCACGGATTCTTGCAAGAGAGACCTTCGGTGGTGGTTGACGTCTCTTCATGTCACAATCGGAAGACCCTTTTTTCTCCCCCCCAGTAGCCACTGTGACCACGGACGCTTCCCTGATAGGGTGGGGGGGAATTTTCAGGGAAAGACTGCCCAAGGCACATGGACGGATCAAGAGTCACATCTGCATATCAATGTTCTAGAGTTGAGAGCGGTACTTCTGGCATTGCAGTACTTTAAGGACTTTCTTCCTCTAGGATCTATTGCAATTTAGACAGACAACATGTCAGTAGTCTGGTACTTGAACAAGCAAGGTGGAACCAAGTCTTACCCCCTTTGTCGATAAGAGTGGTCTCTCAAACAACAGGTTGCAGAGTTGATTTTCTGCAAATGGGGCCACCTCTTTGCCAGCCACATCAATTCAAAATGCAGAAGCTACTTTGCCCTAATACCACCTCCCGGTCATCCCCTAAGAGATGCACTTTTACACGATTGGCCTCTGGGTCTCCTTTATGCATTTCCACTCTTCCCATTGATACCCAGATTTCTACAGAAAGCAAAATCGTTGGGAAGGACTGTTATTCTCATAGCCCCCTACTGGCCTCGACAGATTTGTTTCCCGTTTCTCCACCATCATCTGTTGGAAGATCCAAGGATCCTGGACCCAGTTCCGGACCTTCTGACGCACCCGTCAGGGGACCTCCATCCTTCACTGCAGTCCCTGAAACTGACTGCTTGGGTAATCCACTTCCCCTAATTGCCAGGCTTCATTCAATTTCAGAAGAACTAAGACAAATTCTCCTGTCTTCTCACAAGCCACCTACCAGGAAATTATATGGCAGCAAATGGAAAAGGTTCTCAATTTGGGCCAACACGCAGAAGACTGACCCTTTCCGAGCTCTGCTATCATCTATTTTAGAGTTCTTGACAAAGATTTTTAAGGAAGGGGCAGCAGCTGCTACAGTTCGAGTCCAGTTAGCTGACATCTCAAATTTTCACCTTGGGTTTGGTGGCTCAAATGTTATGGGCCAAAAATTATCTAAGACTTTTCTTAAAGGCGTTCTTCACATGAGACCTCCTATCAAAATTCCCTATTAACCCTGGAATTTAAACTTTATGCTGTCTCAAATTATTCTTCCCCCTTTTGAACCAGCATTTTCTTGTGATCTCAAATATTTATCCTGGAAAACTATTTTCTTGTGGCCATTACTTCTGCCTGCAGTGTGTCAGAACTTCAAGCATTATCTATCAGACCACCTTACATGATTTTCCATGCTGATAGAGTATCTCTCAGAACAAACCCCTCATTTTTACCTAATGTCTGTTCTGAATCAAATATCAATCAGGTCATTGAGCTGCCAGTCTTTTTTCCCAACCACTCTAGCAAATTGGAATATATGCTGCACAAACTTGATGTACACAGACAGCTCAGATTTTATCTTGCCAGAACTAAGGATATTAGAAAATCAGATCAACTTTTTGTATCCTTCTCAGAAGCCAGAAAAGGCAATCCAGTGGCTAAAACAACCTTATCTAAATGGTTATCCGATTGTATATTCTTTGTTTATGAAAATGCGAGCATGCCATTAACATACAAACCTAAGGCTCATTCTACCAGAGCCGTCTCTACGTCTTCTGCTTTTCAAGCTAAATTGCCCCTTGACAATATTTGCGCTGCAGCCACTTGGTCTAAGACTCATACCTTTATCACAATTACAAAGTAGATAAGGCTTCAAGGGACAGGTCTTCCTTTGGTTCCACGGTACTGAAGAACATACTTCCATGAGCCACACAAGATTGAGAATGCTAGGGACGCTACCCATCAGTGAGAATAAATGGCGAGATTTAACAACTTCACATAAAGAAGTTATGTACTTACCATAACATTCCATGTGAGTTGTTTATCTTGCCTTTATTCTCACGTCCCTCCCTCCTTCCCCCTCCTGGCTGACAGTTAACTTAGAGGCTAGTACCATCCTGGTTATTCAATATTTCTTCTTCCCCTTCAGGAAGTGCTTCCTTATAGAAATAAATAAAAGGGTATATATATTTTTACTCGCAGCAAACAAGATCTGAGGTAATTCCAGCAGTGCATTGTGGGATAAAGGGCTTGGTCTCGAGCTACTGGCAAACCTTGAGCTTTGCTATCGGCCGTGTCGGAGCCGAGGATCAGCTCCGAATTCATCAGTGAGAATAAAGGGGAGATAAACAACTCACATGGAATGTTATGGTAAGTACATAACTTCTTTTTATGCTTTACTGTATCAATATCAACACAGTCCAGAATGCAGTATTCATTGTGTTTGTATCTCTCTTTTCCATCCACTTTGTCACAGTCCTTTTGTATTCATACATTTGGTTTATTATTTTTTTCTTTACATTTCTGTTAATATTATGCACAGCAGCACAGCAACATGCACTTTTCCCCCTCCACCAAGGCCTGTCATCCCCCTGAGGTGGCAGCAACAGTGCTGCCTCCACCACCACCACCAGAGGCATCCAGCACATCTGGGACCCAGCCTGCCACAATTCCATGCACACCTCCTTCCCTACCAGCACCAGCTGCATTAGGTAGCCCTGCAATGGAGGGTGGTACAATGGTACTTGCAGGAAGTAGTTCAAGTGGAGGCATCAGAACTAGCACTGGCTGCTTGTAGACCATGCACTGGACACTGATTGAGTCGCATCTTGGCCCAGTGTTGACGCCACCTTTTGAGCTAGGATCCAATGGTGATACTTCTCAGGGTGAAGGGTAATCTCCAACTGGGTCTAAGCTAGCAAACTGCATCTTTGATTTCCCAGTCATAGCCTGCTACCCATTATGTTACCCTAAACCCTGTCAGCCATGTCTGTTAGTCTTTCTCTGCTACCTAACCTCCCCTTACCTTTTACTTCCCTGACTTCCTTCCCCACCTTTCTCTACTCAAAAAAAAAAAAAAAAAAAAAAAAAAAAAGAGAGAGGATACCTGTCCCACCAAAAAAAAAAAAAGAGAGAGGATACCTGTCCCACCAAAAAAAAAAAAAAAAAAAAAAAAAAAAAAAAAAATATTCCCACCCATACTTCCCAAGTTAACAGATATTTGGCTAATGTGCACATGATTCACTTGAATTGTTTATGATAAAAAGTATAGTTTTCTGATAAGTAATTGAGGACTGAAGTGATTAAATACTTACAAAATTTGAATTCTCAATGATTATAGGTTCATAAGTTTATACTAGGCTATCTGCCCTACGGCATTTATAAGCCTAGCTGAAAATGTGTTTGGCTCTCTCCACCCTTATAATTTAACTTCTAGAGCCTCTGTCAAGTAGTGCCACTGGAGTGATCCCAGGTGCAGACTTACAGCTTCCCATCCACTCATCAAGATTTCTCTTGAAGAGGGCCAGTGAGGGGCTTTGTCTTATGTGAATTGGGATTTTATTCCAGAGTGTGGGAAGCCTTTGGGATATGAATCTATCCCTCCAGCATGTCCTATTTATTGCTGTGCTAAGGTTTAAGTCCGAGGAGCATGTGGCTCCAATGGATTTGTTTTTTTAAGGTGGAGCATGTCCATTAATTCTGGGTTGGACATGGCCTTGTAAGTCAGGCAGAGGTCGCCTCTGAGCAGGCGGTAAGTAACTGAGTAGAGCTGTAGTTTCTTTAGCCTAGTTGCATAGGACAACTGTTTGAGGCCCATGATCCTTTTGATAAGGAACTTTTGGGGTCTCTCCAACTGCTGCAGGTGCCAGGTAAGGTACATCCCAAATGGGGCATTGTACTCAATTATGGCTCTGATGAGTGATGAGTATAGGGGCACAATGACCTCTCTAGATCTAGATGAGAACCCTTTAGTTATAAGATGGGCAATATAGAAGGATTTTCTGACTATTTTGGCAATGTGATTGTCAAAGGAGAGGTTACTATCAACCTAGGTCCCCAGATCCCTAATTAATTCTTCTGTACTTAGTGGGTTACCTCCTATGTGGTAATTAGTTGGCACCTTGTTTTTCCCATAGGGGATGACTATGCATTTTTTGGCATTAAGCTTGAGGCCATGGCTCTGACACTAGGCATTTGTCTCCGTAAGACCATTTTGGAGAATGCTTGTGTTGGCCAAGGAGTCTATTATGGCTCCTAGTTTGCAATCATCAGCGAACTTAATAAGCCACAGTCCTTTTGTGTTGGCCTGTACTTCAGAGAAGTATATACCAAACAAAATTATAGAGTTAAGAAGTTGAGAGGTATGCTGTTATCCCACCTCCATCCTGCTCATTCCTTGTTTGCTTATCTTGTGTTCTTCCCTCTGTTTGCCTCTCTTTTTTCATCTCTGCCCTTTACTCCCATTTCCAACCTCTAGTCTGTTCAACAAATATATAAGCACACCACACACACACACACACACACACACACACACACACACACACACACACAGCTATCTGTCTGTGGTCATATGTCGCGTAAAGGGTTGCAGAGAACAAAGTAAATGCACATATATAATCAATGAGACAGTGTAAGAGACACAAGTAGCATGCTTGCCTTTGGAGCAGAAGGCTGTTGTTTCTATTCCCACACGAGATGGATTGATTGCTGACACTGCAGTGCAGTATAAGGGGGCTACTGTATTCCTGAGTGTGTTGTCCTTCATGTGAGACATTAAACTGAGGTCTCATCTGCTCAAGTTTGTGGTAGCTTAGGGGGATGTAAAATACCCCAAGGCATCTATTGAAAAGAATAGGGGTCATTTATTAAAATTCACAATATATACATTTGGTATAGAAGCTCCTACATCATATTTACAATTATTTACAATCAACTTACATATTTTCAAAAAATCAACTTTTTTCTTTTAAACTTTTGATTTCCCCCACTCCTTTTTCCACAACCAAAGCCTTATTTTCTTCAAAATTTCTGATAGTATTGATTTCTTATTAAATTTTATCTCATTCATCCTTTCATTCCAGAAAATCCATTTTACATAAAACAATTTTTCATTTAATCTATTCACATCATTTTGTTTTATATTTTCATAATATCCATATTCTATCATGTCCATATTTATACTTTTGACATTTTTCAATCCTTTTATATTATCCTTTCTACATATCTCTTGCCATAATTCATTCTGTCTTACATTTCAGAAAAAAAAAACATGCTCAGTAGTCTCTATTTCCCCACAATATGTCAAATTCTTTCTTTTATTTTCTTATATGCCATATTTGCCTTTACTGGTAGCCTATTTATGGACAATCACCACAGGAATTGTATACATTCCACATATTTTCACATCTTTTCATTCTGGCTTTTATAGTTTATTTTTCTTTCTTCCAAATGCTTCCAGTGACAAATATAACCTATTTTTATTATATTTTTATCATTCTTTCCTATTTTTTCTATATTACTTAAATCAGTTTTCCATGATAATATTTTCTTCTGATATATTTTCATTTCCATACAAATAATCCCTTTACTTCTTTTAAAACATTCCCCGGGATTCATGAAGCTCGGCGCAAGGCCGGCGTAAGGCTTGCGCCGGCGGTGCAGTGAATAGCCGGCGCAGTAGCGCCATATACATATTAATGAGATTGCACCGGAACCACAGACACGTGCGTAGTGTACGTGAGCGAGCCCAGGTAGGCTGCGTCTGGAGGCGTGTCTAAGCCGGCATGAGGTGAGCAACCTAATATGCTGACAGCCACGGTCCGCCCATAATAGTAATGGCAGCAGCCAGGTCCCGTGCAGAATGAAATGCACGTAGAGTATGCAACATAGTACCCGTCCCAAATTAACGGAGAAGCAAATACAAGCCACGAAGGCATAAGTGTACCCGTCCAAGGAGCAAAGGATACGCATAAGACCGCGTTTGTCCCGCAATGCACCGTCAGTGCTTACACTCAGAGAAGGTGTACAGCAGCATGTCAGCATGCCGCACCGACATAGGAGCAGCGACTAAGGTCACCACCTGTCCTACTTTGGTTGGGGCAGTCTCTCTATGGCCAGTTGTGTCCCGAAAAAACGTATTAAAAATGGCAGATGTGCTAAGATTGTAGGACACAATGATATCCCGTATTTAATGTAATGGTAGCATGAATTGGTTATTTCTGTAACAGAAATACCTAAATGACACAAGAAACAGAATAAGCAAGCAAATTGCCACAACAATAAGCTTTCATTTAGGCAAACAAGTGAAGTTCTATGCTATATAGTGACCGTGTGTATGTGTCGGCCTGTAAAGTCAGATGTGAGTCCCGGAAATATCCCAGATTGGAAACTGGAAAAGGTGGCAACCCCAGTAGCGACATGGGCATGGTCACCAGGGTTACCTGCTGTCCCAATGTGCCATGGACAGTCCCTGATTGGACAGTTGTGCCCCTGCAACAATCGGAAAAATGGAAAATGATCTCCGATCCCCTGCCAAGAAAATTCCCGCAATATACATGTAATAGTAGCATAAAACATATACATTACTATATGAAACACAGACATGGCATAAGAAAATGAATAAGGAACCCAAATGCTTACAGAATAAGCTTAAAGTATGGCAAACAAGTGAAGTTCTGTCAACTGCACTAGCCGTGGGTATGTGTAGTCCTGCAAATTCAGAAGTTTCCACATAACATGCCCCACTATGGGCATTGGAAAAGGTGCCAACCATAATGGTCACAAGCAGTAGTGAGAGTACATAGCCGGGTAGCTGTGTTGACATAACAACAGTAAGGAAGCAAGATACCTCAAACACAGGCAAACATGTGCATAGCAACATATCCCACACCCAGCAACGTCTCTGTTGCATACACTGGATGGCGTATGTTGAAGTGTAATATCCAGAAGCAGAACCCATGCATTCAGATGTAATACACAATAGCCTCATTGTACATGTCAGTCCCACCCATGTACACCTTTGCACCCTAACCTGCTAGCATCCGTGTGCAGCTATACACCCACACACAATGTGCATACCTGAAATGTGGTAAGATGTTTGTGTTAGGCAATGCCACATGGGCAAATACGTACCCCACATGTCACCAACCCACCTCAGGTACAGATATGTAAATGGCTGCATGTGAATGTGTCTGCAGAATGTGTACATCCCGCATGTGGTATGTACCCATCCAAACCATATAGGTTTACATACGACACGGTGCACATAACTGTACACATGTGGACAAGTCGGGTTGTTGGACCACCGCATCGATGATTAGCTATGCAGTGAAGTCGATCACATATAGCGGAACACGTGCCTACCAAACAGGACGTCCTAACAGGGTGCTACAGGCAAAGAAGGGGAAGGTGGGACATCACATGTGGAGAGTAGCGTTGCCGGACGGACAAATACACACGGTCAAGGTAAAGGACGGAACAACATGCATATGGCCGGATGGCTGTTGTTCGAAAAATATATATAGAAACACATATGAAGTGCCAGTTTAGACTCGAAATACTATATAATGCATTGAATTGTACCGTACAATATGGCAGTAGAACTAAGCCTGCATGTAATTGGTGAAGCTAAGCTGTAGTGTGATGGAATTCTGAACCTGGCAGTAAGCAGTACAGCAGGCTTATGTCTGTCAGCATCAATTATTTGCTGGGTTACAGAACAATAAATGTATGTACATGCATAACATCACTCCTTCCCTGAGGAGGATGGCCTTGTGAGCTCTATCAAGATAACAGTACAACTCCTTACCAGAGAGACAAAGCAACGTATTAAGAAATTAACTGTCCACTTTATCGGAACAGTCTAGGGTCCTTGAAACAGCTACAATCACAGAAGGACACTGTAATTTACAAGGTGCCTTGCAAGGCTGTGTTATTCTCATGGGAAAACATTTTAAAAGCACGACCCCAGCACCCACGTATGTATAGACTATTGTGGACCATAGTGATGGAAATGCCCTGTGACCGACCACGTCAGTAAGGTGGGCAAAAGCTGATTGTAAACACTATATAAAGAAACTGCTTACTGTATAGAGTCAGACAAAACTCCCATACTTGGACTGTATATTATTTAGCCTGCCTGTGTACACTACTAAAACTTTCCGAACCCGAGCCTCCTGTGTTATTGGCTGTCACTTAGAAAAGCCTACTGATAACTACAGTCTGGTTTTAACAACTTATTTGACATTGTGATCCTTGTAATCCGAATTCCCTTGGTAAGCTACAGGTCAGAGTGCATGGCTGGTTAGACATCTACGCAGGAGAATTTGCATAAATGGTTCTTCTTGAATGAAAAGAGCTCCGACTGAATTGTTGTGTGTAAAGAGGCTGTTTACTGTCTGATCTGTGGCTGAAAAGCGGAAAACTGGATCCCAAGAAGAAATCGTGCAGCCTTAAACAGGAGGCCCAGGTAAGGAGTGTTTGCCTCTTTGTCTCTATTGTAGATCAGGGACCAGACTACATTGTGTTTCTGTTAACAGTTGTGATAGCGGGTCGAAGACCTATCCAAATACTGTTAAATCTGAACATAGGTCAAGGGAACACACAGCAGAGTAAATAGTGATTGTAGACACTACAGTGGATACAGGGAAGGAGACACCACGTGGTATGAGAGAAGGGTACGTAGCAGTCGTGTAGAGGATATGGGAGATTATTGAAGAAACAGATCATGTGATCCGCGTTTGACGGGTGACGTGAAGTATATGCAATCGCAGAGAGCACATAATGTGAGTTATGCAGCAAAATGGGGTAATAAATATGACATTGATGGTATATCACACAAAATATCGTTACTGAAACATTGTAATCCCTGAAAATGTGATGCACATGTCCTAGGGTAAACACCTGTCCCACCCTGAGATGGACAGTCCCTCTTTGGCCAGTTGTGTCCTGCAAACAAACCGAACAAATGGCAAATGTCCTGATATCTCAGGAAAAACATTTCCCAGATATCTTTCAAAATGGTAGCATAATTTTGTATCTGGAACAACAAAATATCATAATAAACAGAATAAGCAACTGAAATGCTCCAACAATTGGTCGCTCTCCTGGCAAAAGTGAAATCCTGTCCTATGTACTGGCCGTGGGTATGCTTTTTCCTGGAAAATTACACGCCCAACCCC
>NC_056751.1:434832065-434993762 GCF_019279795.1 Protopterus annectens | reverse complement strand
AGTACAGCTGCACACATGGCTATAGCGGGACACACACACTGGCCATGCATACATACAAAGTACTAGACATACACACACCATAAATATAGCAAATACACACAAGGTGTATGCGGTATGGGTAAAGTGTCAGGACAGCAAGGATAGCTGTCTGCCATGTAATCCAGCAGATGTCTAGTGAGGTGTTCTGGAATACGGACAGTGCATGGACAATGTGATATGCAACGTGCCACAATATGTGTCAGCCGCAAATATCGATACATGGGGAAGACAGCTGTCCATGGAGAGCAGCATACGGCCGCAACATAGGTACATAGATATACAAAGAAAGAGATACACACGGGCACATCTGGCAGGCCCGCGGAGTGTAATGCACACAGCAGCACCCCACCACACCATAGTAGGGTACACGTGGAGAACACGCCACGGAGGTCGACCACAAGAAGCACACAAGCAGTACACGCTGCGCCCCGCCATCCACAAACCCATGGATGGTCAGGATATGGGTGTTCTGTGTAAACCTCAAAGCCATACCGTGATGAACCCATGCAGCTGGGAGCTTGACACACACACACATGTGGCACGATGGTGTTTGACCACACCCCCACATACCCAACTGCACAAACGCATAACACAGGTATGGTATGGCTTCACGTGGACCACCGAGCACACCACCAGCAGAGGCACATGTACAGGTGGGTGGCAACAACCGCAGGAATGGCCGCTGGTAGGTAGGTATGTGTAAGCGCCTAAAAGCATGTTCATCCGCAGAGGCAGCTGCAAAACACACACACACACACACACAAGGGCCGGAGTCGAACCTACGCCTATCTACATGAACTCACTACAGTATGAAGCATTTACAGAACGCTACCGAAGTTTACTGAACAGAGCGCTGTCAGAGGCATACTTGTAGGCTGCTGACGTCACCCAAGACAATAGTTGGCAATAGGCAAGGTATGTGTTATGGAGCGCCTAAAAGCATGTTCATTCGCAGAGGCAGCTGGAACACACACACACACACACACGGGAGGGGGGGGAGCTCAACCTACGCCTATCTACATGAACTCAGTACAGTATGAAGCATTTACAGAACGCTACCGAGTTTACTGAACAGAGCGCTGTCAGAGGTATACTTGTAGGCTGCTGAGAACAAGCGCAAGACAATAGTTGGGAATAGGCAAGGTATGTGTTGTGGAGCATCTAAAGCATGTTCATTGCAGAGGCAGCTGGAAACACACACACACACACACAAACGGAAGGGCGGAGACGAACCTACGCCATCTACATGAACTCACTACAGTATGAAGCATTTACAGAACGCTACCGAAGTTTACTGAACAGAGCGCTGTCAGAGGCATACTTGTAGGCTGCTGACGTCACCCGCAAGACAATAGTTGGCAATAGGCAAGGTATGTGTTGCGGAGCATCTAAAAGCATGTTCATTCGCAGAGGCAGCTGGAAACACACACACACACACACACGGAAGGGGCGGGAGACGAACCTACGCCTATCTACATGAACTCACTACAGTATGAAGCATTTACAGAACGTGCTACCGAGTTTACTGAACAGAGCGCTATCAGAGGCATACTTGTAGGCTGCTGACGTCACCCGCAAGACAATAGTTGGCAATAGGCAAGGTATGTGTTGCGGAGCGTCTAAAAGCATGTTCATTCGCAGAGACAGCTGAGAACACACACACACACACACACACGGAAGGGCGGGAGACGAACCTGCCTATCTACATGAACTCACTACAGTATGAAGCATTTACAGAACGTGCTACCGAGTTTACTGAACAGAGCGCTGTCAGAGGCATACTTGTAGGCTGCTGACGGCACCCGCAAGACAATAGTTGGCAATAGGCAAGGTAGGTGTTGCGGAGCTACTAAAAGCATGTTCATTCGCAGAGGCAGCTGGAAACACACACACACACACACACACACGGAAGGGGCGGGAGACGAACTTATGCCTATCTACATGAACTCACTACAGTATGAAGCATTTACAGAACACGCTACTGAGTTTACTGAACAGAGCACTGTCAGAGGCATACTTGTAGGCTGCTGACGTCACCCGCAAGACAATAGTTGGCAATAGGCAAGGTATGTGTTGCGGAGTGTCTAAAAGCATGTTCATTCGCAGAGGCAGCTGGAAACACACACACACACACACACACACACACGGAAGGGGCGGGAGACGAACCTACGCCTATCTACATGAACTCACTACAGTATGAAGCATTTACAGAACGCGCTACCGAGTTTACTGAACAGAGCGCTGTCAGAGGCATACTTGTAGGCTGCTGACGCCACCCGCAAGACAATAGTTGGCAATAGGCAAGGTATGTGTTGGGGAGCATCTAAAAGCATGTTCATTCGCAGAGGCAGCTGGAAACACACACACACACACACACACACGGAAGGGGCGGGAGACGAACCTATGCCTATCTACATGAACTCACTACAGTATGAAGCATTTACAGAATGCGCTACCGAGTTTACTGAACAGAGTGCTGTCAGAGGCATACTTGTAGGCTGCTGACGCCACCCGCAAGACAATAGTTGGCAATAGGCAAGGCATGTGGTGCGGAGCGACTAAAAGCATGTTCATTCAGAGGCAGCTGGAAACACACACACACACACACGGAAGGAGTGGGAGACGAACCTACGCCTATCTACATGAACTCACTACAGTATGAAGCATTTACAGAGCGCTACCGAGTTTACTGAACAGAGCGCTGCCAGCGGCATACTTGTAGGCTGCTGACGCCACCCGCAAGACAATAGTTGGCAATAGGCAAGGTATGTGTTGCGGGCGTCTAAAAGCATGTTCATTCGCAGAGGCAGCTGGAACACACACACACACACACGGAAGGGCGGAGGCGAACCTATCTATCTACATGAACTCATTACAGTATGAAGCATTTACAGAACGCTACCGAGTTTACTGAACAGAGCTGTCAGAGGCATACTTGTAGGCTGCTGACGCCACCCGCAAGACAATAGTTGGCACTAGGCAAGGTATCTGTTCCGGAGCGTCTAGAAGCATGTTGATTCACAGAGGCTGCTGGAAACACACACACACACACGGAAGGGCGGGAGGCGAACCTACTTATCTACATGAACTCACTACAGTATGAAGCATTTACAGAACGCGCTACCGAGTTTACTGAACAGAGCGCTGTCAGAGGCATACTTGTAGGCTGCTGACGTCACCCGCAAGACAATAGTTGGCAATAGGCAAGGTATGTGTTGCGGAGCGTCTAAAAGCATGTTCATTCGCAGAGGCAGCTGGAAACACACACACACACACACACACACGGAAGGGGCGGGAGACGAACCTACACCTATCTACATGAACTCACTACAGTATGAAGCATTTACAGAACGCGCTACCGAGTTTACTGAACAGAGCGCTGTCAGAGGCATACTTGTAGGCTGGTGACATCACCCGCAAGACAATAGTTGGCAATAGCCAAGATATGTGTTGCGAAGCGCCTAAAAGCATGTTCATTCGCAGAGGCAGCTGGAAACACACACACACAGAGACACACACACACACACACACACACACACACACGGAAGGGACGGGGGACGAACCTACGCCTATCTACATGAACACACTACGGTATGAAGCATTTACAGAATGCGCTACTGAATTTACTGAGCAGAGCGCTGTCAGGAGGCATACCCCTACGTGGGTGGTATCATTTTCAGAGGCAATGCGCCCGATTGGGAGTTAGCTCAGAGTGCGCAGTCACGCAGCCTGTTAGCATCCCAAGGTCGCCGTACAGTAACACGTTAGTGCTGCAGTCGGGAATACCAACTACCTACTGATCAGTACATCACTGCCTACTGGGCATGCTCAGACACTCAGACTCGGCACAGAGCAGACATGCATACACATGGTGCGACGGCATGGGTGGCGGAATGTGGACCATCGTGTGTGTCCAGCCACACAACAGCAACCTGGCCATGCCACAGACGTGGCCACGAAGGGATACAGGCATGCATCCGGGGTATAACTGCAGTCGGCCGCGGTGTGCACTGTGCTGTGTGTCTATCTACACAGCTGCCTACTGGGCATGCTCAGACACTTAGACTCGGCACAGAGCAGACATGCATACATGGTGCGACTGCATGGGTGGCGGAATGTGGACCGTCCGTGTGTCCAGCCACACAACAGAAACCCGCCATGCCACAGACATGTTGCAGCGGGGAATATCTAGGTGCAATTAACCATGTGTATGACTGGCCTACTGTTTGTTGCAAGCTACAGACAACCCTCCCAAACACAGGATTACCTGCACAGACATCCTGAGGACACTGGTGATTGTGCATGCTCTCACAACAGTGCCGTATTGGGTGACATGAACCACCCATACATAGCCTGGGAACATTACCCATGGCACAACACACTACGCCACCGGTCCCAGG
The DNA here is from genome assembly GCF_019279795.1 of Protopterus annectens. NCBI lineage: Eukaryota > Metazoa > Chordata > Ceratodontiformes > Protopteridae > Protopterus > Protopterus annectens. The sequence goes on along the minus strand of NC_056751.1, from coordinate 434,989,323 downwards.
TGTTTTCACACCTGGCCACTGTTAAACAGCCATGTACCATACACACTAGGGGGGGATGTCTGACAGTTCCCCCCATCACACATGGTGTGGATATGCCCCACACAGGATGTACAGCCCTCAATGGTGATGCCAGACCGTATAGTGGATCCACTGGTCATCCACATCATGCACCCAACACCGCATGGGGACCTATGTGATGACCTCTCCACAACAAACCACACACATCATACGACCGGTGTGGTACCCACACGTCCTCCATGCCAGTGTTGAACACAGGCCAGGCTGCAAACCGCCTAACGACTGCCTTCTCTGAGCACCCACATGCATGTCTGCAACAGGCAAACATGATAACATCAGGACCTTGTCCACCACAGGTAGGCACATGGTGTGGTGGACCCCAGCCACTGACAAGCTGTACATCACCAGTTGGAGCTAATACATGACAGAGTAATGTCAGTACCAGGGATACCATCTCCCATCCATACCGGCGTCACCATACGGCCACACATACACTCATCCACGGCCGCTTGTGGAGTGGTACTGCAGAGGGCACATGAGACAACCATAGGGCCTTCCCTAACTGTGGTAAGGACATGGTTGGGGCGACAGACATGGCCGGAAATAGTCCGAATGGTACAACGATCACTGCACCCACAGACAGTGTCAACAAACCTGCGGACATGATCGATGCACACATCCACCCCAAGAGGGACATATCCATCCCACCAGACTGTAGCCTCCAAACATCTCATATGGCCTGGAGTGATCCCATATCTCTATGGCGGTTGACACAGCACCAATGGGCACCGATGGTGTCCCTGGCTGTGTGCTACCCATCCTCATTGACGCCCTCGGCCACACATGCGCCACTGTGTCATGTTAGCCTTACTATGGGCTATGTCCCGATGGATGGCATGTGGCATCTGTGGACCCACTATGCCAGGGTAGTGCTCTTATGGACTGTAGACAGCCACACCCTATCAGCTTGACAAGCCTTGCCTGCAAAGCTGTGGGGAGGTCCATATAGGTGCCCATGGATACAGACAGCGGTGTACAGCCAATACCGTGACATACCCACAACAACATAGTCAAGTGCGGATCCTGCCTCCCGAACCTGCTCGTCCTATCTGGAGTGGTCACCAAGGCCATTGACGGGGATACGTGGCTTTGCACACAGTACCATGCCATGTGGTAGCGTTCAGAGCACACTTCACATGGGACTCATGGAAATGCTCACAAGCATACATGTGGGGACATATGTCACCCGATGCTTCTCAGAAAGGTTGGAGGTCACACCACACAGGGTTGGTGTTCCTGTTGCCGTGTCACAGTCATCTCTGGTCTCCACTGGAGGCCCACAGGGCTCAGTCCTGGGCCCCTACCATACGGCATTCGAACGTCCAATGTGCATACAATCATAGGGGGATTGTGGCAGACAAGGTATGCAGATGACTACACACCGGCCACCATACTCAACACCCCATGTGACACGGACATCCACCTAGGGCGACATAGACATGTATAACTGGTGCCAGAGCTATGGCCTGCTACTACATGCCAGAGAAGGTGCAGCCCTACCCAGTGTGAAGGACATGTTCGTCCCAATGTCACATGTAGGTGGTACGCCATTAAAGATGGTGGACATGTTCAGGGAAATGGCTACCACACCTGTCGGTAACCTCTGTCAACACACACAATGGCAATGTGGGTGTGAAGACATTCCACCGTGGCCTCCTGGTCTGGATGGAATCGCATCCACATCAGGGGTGTTCATTGTACCCCTGTACACATCACACACCAGAGCAATGACTGCGTACAATGGCACATCTGGCCTGTAGCTAACCTGATGCCTGCAGCACTCAGAAGGACCGCAAACGTTCCACAAGACGGGGATGACGGTGCTAGGACATGTGTCACAAGCTGCACGGCCAAGGGGACTCCGGCTGTAAATCTTCACAGCACATCTGCTCCGTGGTGATCTGTGCCTGGCATACACGGCCATGTCTGACCTGGGTGACATGGGCATATTCCACCTCCCAGGCTCCAGGCAAACACGGGCACAGAAGCGACTGTCAAACACCTCAACACAAAGATGAGTGGGACGTGCTGGGGGAACAGGGTTAACGGCCAGACACCCCCTACAACACGGAGAGGAGTGCCAGCCCATGTGAAGGAAAGGCCCTGACTGCCTTCGTCCAGGACTGATAATGACGTGTGGATGTGTGACGATAGTTATGCGCCAGGCAACATCTGTGTGTCACTGCTAGACCAGGGACTGAGGACTGATGGATGTGGCATCCCCATCCTGAGGGGTGTTAGCAGCCACACACAGTCATGCTAGGTCCACACATGTCGTAGGGGCACATACCCTGTTACGCTCATGTGCCTATGTACCTATGTAGGGGTCCATGCCGGATGCGGGTAACTGTGCTATGCTGATGTTGCCAGACATGCCTGTGGGTACCCCACGACTACACGTGGGGAACTAATTACAGTGCTCCCAGTAGGCACATGCAAGTACACCATCAGTATCATACGGGTTAACTGCACCAACATGGTGCTACACATGTAACCACCACACATACTGTGTACACATATCAATGAATGCTGCACCTGTCCTGCATGGTATGTCTGCTGCATGATGTCAGTGCACAACCCACATCACATACACACCTGTCATCAGCCATACACACACACCACAACATACACATCACGTACTATGCGGACACAGGTATCACATACACCTCTCACTATCTTGTCCACCCTGTGCATCAGAATATGTTAGCTTAACCGTGCAGTGATGGTGTAGCTCACAGTTATGCGGCAGAGACTTCATCATATGCACAGGGTGATATGTGTGCCACAGGCATGGGCTGTACCAATGGATGACATCATGTGTGTGTGTAAGGGCCTGTGCATTGACTGGGCATGACTGTGTAGATTGCATGTGGGTGTGGTGGAGCCCTACAGTTGTGTCTGCTGTGTGTGGGTTTGTGTGTACACAGTTCAGTCATCTGTGATGCCTACACGGGGTATGCTTGGCAGCCCCAGACTGTACAGTGCAGGTGTTAAGCTCACTGTGTCTGCCGGCGGCGACGTGACCCGCGCCTGCCTGGGGTCGCACGGACACGACCGGGTGGAGGTACGGACTGTCCACTCTCCGATGTCACATGTCCGCTGGAAACGTGCCCACGCCGGGGCCGTCCAGGGCCACGTCCACGTGGCCTGCTCTGTCCTGGTGTGGATGGTGTAGTAGCAGTTGCACTGCTGCTGCTACCAGCACTGTCTGGGTGGGCATGGGAGGTGGCACGCACACGCTGACCTGCACCAGGTGGTGTTGCTGGCCCATGCCCACGTGCCCTATGCCTCACCCCTACCTGGTGTTCCTGCACGGACTGCGCACGCTCAAGGATGGCCATGCCTCGGTCCAGGATCCCAGCCATGTCACCCAATCTCCTATCCAGAACATCGGCAAGATGCTGTTGTGCATTCGCCAATGCCTGGATGTTGTCATTCAAGGTACGAATTGCAGACCTCTGCAGCCTCTGCCCTTCCTGGTTCTGCCGTTCGGCACGTGCCTGCGCCGCCATTACAGTCTGGAACATGCGTCTGGTAATACCAGCTGCTGCACCCTGTACAGCAGGTGTATGTCTAGCGGTGCTCCCCCTACGAGCAGCACCTGCCACATGCCTGCGTGGCACTGCACCAGTCCTTACACTGGCAACATCGTGTGTACCCACACCTTCTGCAGTCACCACACATTCCTGCTCGGTGCCAACAGACGCTGACTGACCGTCATCTATGGGCAACGGTGTTGGGGTATGTGTCGGCATCTGAACCATGAGTGGGGTTGAAAGGGACGTAAGTGTGATGTTCTCAATTGGCACAGTGTCTGCCTGTGACGACCCTGCCTGTGCCTCATGCACATGGTCATCACCACTAGTATCTGTGGGGACACTAGCATCAGATTGACCGCAGGAGGGGAACTCACCTACAGCACCTGTCAATACAAAGACATACCATCAGTTACAATACAGACACACACACACACACACACACACACACACACACACACACACACACACACACACACACATCATGCATGTGATAATGCAGGTGGCATGCAGCATTCACACAACACAGACCAGTGAATGCAGACCAGACATTCATAGTGGCAGTATGTACACTGCCCTGGTGGGAACAGTACAACAGGCAGGTGTCTTTTAGTAGGCATGCAGTACACACATTCACGGTAGTTTGCATGCATCAGCGTGATACACCGTGTGGCCACAGGCGAGTTGACAGTACACATGGCTGCCAACACTATGTAATGTACACCACAAACATGTGCGGTATCATGTGGACATGTGACGATGGTGTCCCACCGCATGCACCACATCACAACGGCTGTCACGGTGCAGTGTTATGTGTACAGTCTACAGATACAATGTATGGGTAACAGGGATGTCTGTGCAGGTACGGTTGCTGTGAGCTGTGTACATAGCTATACAGTGTGGAGTGCGGGCTCTGTGCCACTGCACAGTAGCAGGACACAGTTGTGTGTCTGTGTGATGCGTGACCTGGACACATTACATTGCCATGTCTGTAAGTCAGTTCAGCTGCTCAGCAGCACATATATGGTGGACATTGGAGGCACCTGTAGTAGCTGTGGAGAGGCATTCCATGTCACTGGTGTACTACATCGGATGTCCAGGGGGTCCACTACAGTGATGAACCCACTATGTGTGTACAGGGTGCAACGGTGACTACCCACTGTGGATGTGCTGTGTGGCAACATGCCTGTAGGTATCGACCATGGCCTTGTCTGTCTGGGTCATTGACAATTGTGTGTGGTGGACATCGTGCACACAGCCCTGTGGTGGCCCATGTAACATACAACCATACTAGTGTGAGGTGTCACATTCCCTACGGATATGCAGACAGTGTGGAAGTCTGCTATGTTGTGCATAGGTCATGTCATGGTGTGACAATGCTGCAGCCAGACATCCACGTGCATGGGACATGGCATGGGCCATGTCACAACGTGTGCACCCGATGCAGGGGCATAGGTCACATTGGTAACACCTGTGCTCTGGCCAGATCACAGCTCACTATGTGGTACTGTGTGCATACTGCACTGGCATACCAATGCATACTACACATGCAGCCATTGTGGAACACCTACACCATTGTATGCATAGCTGAATGCACGTAACACACCAATAGGTTGTGTGGTGTCATGCCACTCACGCTAACGGTTGTATCTACTGTACATGGGTGTGTGTGTCGGGTGGTGCAATCTGTATACCGTGACTGGGGCACACACAGGTGAGCATGTAATGCCTGGACACATGGGGAATATCAATACAGCAGTTCATGCCTTTGACTAGCAACAGACTTACCTGCAACAGACCCTTGTCCTTGCGACATGCCAGACGTACCTGTAAAGGGATTACACAAAGGTATACACATTAGCCATTACTATCTCCACGGTCAGCACTGTGCATGTCACATCATGCATCTGTGAGTTAGCATGTGCTATGCACATGTCTGCTAACACAACATAGCATACTATAGTTTGCATCTTGTGTGGCCATATACCTGGCATGTATTACTATATCATGTGTTGTACTATGACACCCACACCCACGTTGCTCATCATACAAACATGCAACACTGACTTACCAGGCGGCTCCAAGCTCATAGTTCGGGAGACACCCACCTCCACGATGGACGCATGTGTTTCTGCGTGTTGTTCCGTGGGTGTCCCCAGACTGGCCAGGAGCTCCTCCGTGGCTGTGAGTGGGGGCTGGGTTGGTGGCCCACCACCTGTCCCACGTTGTTGCCTGGCGATTGCAGCGGCACGCTGTCTTGCATGCCAGATCAGGTCTGTGCAGTGCCTGCGGATTTGCTGATAGGTGCGGTTGTATCCGCCCAGGCTGTTCACCCTCCTGCACATCTCCTCCCACATCTCCTGTTGTTCCTGTGCCTGCTGTGGCACATGGCTGAATAGCACGTCGTGGTTAGTATGGAGGTATGGGATTATCACCTCCTCCTCCTGTCGACTGAAAGGTGGAAGCCGGAACGTGGCATTATCTGGAAGACATAATGATGGTGGCAGGTCACATTCACACTGCTGTGCTGGCATACTGTTGGAAATACATTGCTATGACATGTACGACATCTGCACAGTGATCTGTGAAAGGCATCGTGACAGTGACACAGCCGATGTTTTGGCTTAACACCATTGAGCAGTGGGTGTCACATCATATCTGTGTGCCACCCCATCACACTGTACACGCACCATGTAGATGTTAGCCTGCTGTGGACATGTGTACCTGGCTGCACCTATGTCCATATCACTTGGCATAGGTCCCCATGTGACGTCGGTGCTACTGTTCACCTGGACGCTGTGTATATGTCAGTACACATCACGTCTGTGTCCATTGTGAACGTCAGCAGTGGTGCTGTACACATACACATGGACACCTGCACATGCATGTGTTGTGCCATGTACTTCCACACAGCACTGTACGGGTGTTGGACAACTTGCCACAGCTCACCTGTGTTGCACATGTGATAGACATGGGGCAATGTGTAACCATGACACATTAGCAGGAAAGGCCATGCATAGCATGTACACACACACATTGTGCAGAGCATCACACAGCACCTGTAACACGACAGGGTGCATCACCGCCACATTACTGCTGTGTATGGTTGATAGTGAGAGTGCCTTTTGTCCATTGCACCATGTAGGACTGTGATAGCTCACGCAGCCTTGCTGGTCAGGTCTGCATGATATGGCAGGGTATGCCACATACATGGCACTGGGTTGTGATCCACCTGGGGGTTGATGGTATTGGCAGGGTGGCTGTCCATTCCATATGTCATTGCTGTGTGTATATGGACATTCAACATGTTTATCACCATGGTGTGGATACTGTCCTCAAGCAAGGTATGCTGTATGCTGCTTGCTGAGGGTGTGTCTGGTGCATGCAGGTATCACACATCCATGCATACACTGTAGCCCTGGCAGGTGCTATGTGCTGGGATATTGATCAACACAGTGCTGTATGTGGACACACACCGCTATCCCGTTCACATGGATGGCTGCCTGCACTGATGTGGGTACCACATATGTGTACATCCAGTGCCTGCTGCCACCCCCATGTCTGCTGCTGCACTACACACCACCATCCCTCCCTCTGTGAATGTGGTGTTGGGCACAGCATAGGTATCCATGTATGGGGACAGGGATGTTCACATAGCAGGCCCACTGATGGTATCGTCGATCTGACCATACACGTATGACGCACCCCTCACACATACAACCCATTCATATTGTTGTTCACAACGGTGACACAGCTATATTGCTATGCCGGAGGCATTCACAGACATACATACACAGAGGCATGCACGCCCATCTGTGGCATTGCCTGGACTATTGCTGTGGTTCAGCACATAACGTGTTTGACTGCGGCTGGCGCAGACCTACTGTGCACATGTCTACACGGTAGGCCTGTTCTACAGTAGGCATCTGTGATGTGCTGTGCACATCTCATATCTGCACATTTGGTTGGTGTCCATCGGTCCACGGGCCAGTGGTGGGACATACAGGGATGTTGCTGAACATATATGCATGCAACCCTGTACAGCTGTAACGCTAGCCTCTCAGATGCTCATGTGTCGTGGACGTGAACACCGCACACACACATGTGGTTGTGGGCCGTCCGCACTCCATCTCCACCTGTGGGTTGCTATCATCCCACACACTCCTTGTATTGTATGTTCAGGCTATGCACCTATGTGGGGCTTGTGGCCATGCAAGACGATACTATATGCCTTTGCACCCATCACAGACAATGTCACACAGGTACACCGGCGGATGTACGCGTCACAGCCTGTTGCCAGCACATCACATGTGGTGCACACATACAACATCTCCTGTGGGACATGGTCAATTGTATGGGCATGTCCAGCGGTCACATGCCACAGCTAACCCTACATGACGGCTATGCAGCACATGTGTCTGTACACCTACTGTCACATGTACACGAGCAATGCCCCCCTACCTACATCACATGGTACTACCTGTGGGGTATGTGCGTCTGCATCCATGCTATGGCCATAGATGACAATTGTACATCAATATGTGCAACATACCTAATTGGGGGTTGTCATGTGCACATGTTCCATGTGTCAATGCATTGTTTGTGTCTGTTGGCCGGTCATTGTTGTGCATGGTTAACATGGCTGCCATAGCGTACTGTGTGTGATTCCAGGTACTTCATTGGCCTACCAGCATTGTACATTTCCACAGCACATTCCAGCCATCATGTAGCCATCTTAGATGACAGTGGGAGGTGTTCCACCATGTGCACATATGTCACACAGTACGAGGGTGACTGACACACATTGTCAGGACTGGGTTCTGACTGCTGTAGATGTGTGTAATGGTGTTTACGACCATGACTGCACCAGATGGTGTCATCTGGATGTGTAACATTCACAACACACACCTACATTCACATAGCAGCACATTGTCCACGACGATGGACATTATGGCATGAACACTGTGTGCGGTATGTCTGTATGACCACTGCATATATCACTGGTAGCCACCAGCATGGCTGCCTACAACAGCAGTGTGTATCCTGTGCAAACATGAGTTACACCTGTCACAACACACCTGTGTCAGATGGCCCTGTAGTGGGTGACAGTGCAGTTCCATACATCCTGTAACAGTATACATCGTGCACCACTATGTTGCAGACATGTGAACGGCTGTGCTACTCGACATATGCACACATGAGACATCACCTGGTACACCGTGTCTGCCTTGCCACCTGCTATTGGGGCCACCCTGTGATGACATTGTATGGCCCACATAGACTGGCACATGTGATGGCTCAATGGTGAATTAACCCTCCGGATGTGTGTGTCTAGCCAGGTGTCCAGTAGCCAGTGGTCTGCACGCAGGGATACTGGACATTGCCCTACTCTGTCACTGGGACTGTTGACTATGGTCATACTGTACTTATGCAGGCATGTGGTGTTTGTCCAGTCTGATAGTCGTGTTCAACCACACTACCGTGGCACACATGACCTGTGGACATCTGCCTAAGGTGTGCAGCCCACATGTCCATCTTCACATGCTATGCTGCCTGTGCAGCACTGTCACATGTCTGTCTCCGGCAGGGCTGTCACAGGTAGGCACAGCATGCAGTGATGTGTGATAATGCTTACACCCTCCACTGTGCTGTACACAATCACTGCACACACAGTACGGCGCGCATGTCATTAATCTGCAGTGCCTGGGACCTGCCTCCATGGCCTACACGGCACACCTGCCAGTCCAGATTGTACACAGATCATACCTCCCAGGCACATACCTGGACTGCATCACACATGGGTGGGTGGTTCCCACACAACACAGTGATTTACACACATACTGTATATTCCCGAGACACATTGCATCATGGGTAATCCATGTTCAGATACTCATGTTCGTGACCGCTACGCACATTGTGACACACGACGGTGAATACACTGTACACCACAGGTTACATGCTAGCCGTGTTGGCATACTGTACATTGCACCTAGGACAGTTGCTACTGCCATGTATTGACAGCATCACACACTTCCCTGGTATGGACTCCCATGTACCCACACATGCTTGGCCATGCAGTACACATAGCTGGGTGACACATTACACAACACATACCACACCTACACTACCCTCGGCATGCACCAAACCTCCATGTGTCTGTGTGCTATGCCTACAGACATCCCCCCTCTGTTTGCTGAACATCCATGCTTCTCAGCCCTACTAGCCACACCCTAGACACACGACCATCGCAGCATGCATGGTACATATGCTCTACAGCCGGTACTACCGACATCCACTGACAGAGGTAGTTGATGGCATGGCACCCCGTACGATGGACAGTCTACGTGACCATGCCGACACATATCACAGTGCACTTCCGCTACATTTATGCAGTGGTAGGGACCATGCTATTCCACACAGGGACATGGTGGTACTGGCCTTTTCACAGACGCCACAGTGGTATGCCTGTTCCATGCACATGTGCTGTATGGGCACATGTGCAGGCTGTTGCATGGTACTTACTTTCACATGTGTGTGTGTCACTTGACAGTCATGGTGTGTCGTCATGGTGAATCACATACTCCACAGATAGCTACCTACACATGACTGCCATAGATTGCAGTGTGGGCCCTCATGCAGTGTGGTGGTATGTCTCTGCTGTTTGGCTACATCCACATTCGATGCAGCATACAACACTCATGCAGGCATTGACGACACAGATGTTGCTGGCATCGTGCCTGCCAATGGGGTACCTACCAACAATACACAGTCTCACTCACTACAGGGTTCCAATCCATGGCTGGACATTGTGTTAGCCCTGTGGACACATACATAGTACTGCCATGCACACATTATGTCCTAGAACACGGTCCCAATGTCACCTCCAATCTCCGTAGTAGTTGTATCCCGCCAACCTGGCTGTTACATGTCTCTGCAGCAGCACACTGCATTGACTGCTAGCCCGTTCATGTACGTTGTGACCACCACATTACCACATCTATCACACTACACATGGGTGGTACTGCATTGCACGTATTGGGCTGCATTTGTACACCCATGACTGGGCCATTCAGTATGGCACTGGGCCACATCCTCACATACATGCTTCACACACTCATTGACGACCTCCATGCCTTTACTGGCACCCTTGTTGGGCTTCTGTGCGCCACAGCACACCACATCCACATGCTGGCCACCTGTCATACCATTGCATGGGTGGTTGGTGTGGTACAGATGGTATCAAATCAGGCATTATCCGCTCTTTGCCCTTCAGCGCCATTCCACTTTATGGTATTGCCAATGTGCGCATCCAGCATCACATCGCACCATGTCTCAGGATGTTACACCATGTGCCTCCTGTACAGGTCACACAGTGGTGCAGGCATATCATGCTAACTACAACAAGTCAGGTACATGTGACATTGCACAGTCCTCAGTCATGTGGCCCCTCATGCTCACTATTTACTTACATACACTACATGCTGTCACAGAGTATTGTCCATGCCTACATATACCACATCTACATACCTGGCAGCATTCTAGCTCATCCTAGTCATATTGCTAACAACCATACAGGTGTCAGTGTGGCAGATATATCATGTGGATATTATTGCATCAGTTACATCACACATAGTGCATACACATCACCTTTGCATAGTGACAGTCATGCACTGTGTATCTCATGGATACTCTCCCTATACATGCATATCACATTGTACATGGTTGCTGTACACACACATGCCCCACATGGTGCTGTGGTTGCCATATTCCACTATGGCGTGGGTACACATGTGCAGGGCCACGCATTTCTGGACCGTATGTGTGGCTGATACATTGGTTGCCCTTGTACCTGTGCCATACACACATGTACACGGGCAGTGTTACAATACCACATATGTGGTGTACCTTACACAATGGATACACCTTTACATGTCTCAGTATAGTCATGCCGTGATGTCTGCCTGGCTCAGACTGTTTACACATGCAAATGACAGTCGTGAAACACATCTGTGCTCACCTGCATACCACTAACACAGTGGTGTCCTCTACTCTGCCATGGGCCATGTTCTCCACATTACCGATGCATGTAGTACTCCTACATGGCGTTTGCAGTGGGCAGTGTGGGAGGGCCACTCCTGCATGTGTGCACACATGCCACATTGCTCAGCCTGGGCGTCTGTGTGACCTCCACAGACTGGACACACACCGTGCTGTGGGACATAGGTCCTTTGCACATCCTACAGGGACACACTGTGTCACTACTCATGTGATAGCTCCCTTACTGGTAGGGTGACACAGACCCATGCTACCACCACAGCGGAAGTACTGTATAAACATACAGTTGACATCCACCTCTGCCGTTCAGTGGACACTACCATGGGGGGGGTTGACACTACTGTGTACATTGCACATATGTTTACACGGCCCTACCGGACATCATTGTTGCACACATTGCATCTGCTATGGAATGTTTGCACATGGTTACTTGCTGTTCACTCCATTTCGGGTACCTATTCTGCTACTACTCTGTCCCACATGTGCAGGCCATACATATCCTGTTTATGTACATAACATTAGTCCATCCCTCCATCATGCATGCTATGCCTGTGATACTGTCTATGATTTCTGAACATATCCATCATGACAGCTTTGCATTACACATAATTGACATCGTCACCCCTACTGCGAGGGATACGTGCACGCGGCGCACATTCCGTATGGCATCGACGGTATATGCCCATGCACATGTGTGCTGTGACACTATACATACATGTCCTATCCCCTGCTGTGGCACTTCATTGTTCGATATCCACTGACAGCATCAGCGTGGGTGGTGTCATTGTTCTGTGTTTGAAATCCCTATTGGGGACCTTGGGTTATCCCGGCTGTGTACATGTTGTCCCACTGCTGTGCACACTTTGTCCACAGACGTTGGTATGCTCCGCGGCTTAGCATTACATAACCACCTTTCACCACTGTCTGCCTGATGGACAGGTATCTTTACTTACACACATCGTTCACATACAGTGCAGATTCGTCATACGTATCATGCGTTACACAACAGTACATATCGTGGGTTCAACATACCTTTCCGGCCTTTGCTTCTGTATGCGTAAATATCTTCTGCTTGCTTGCTTGCTTGCTTGCTTGCTTGCCTGCTTTGGATTCAGTATGTGTTCGGTATGAACATACGGTTTGAATATCCAGGGAGTCCTCCTTTTATTCGTCGTCACCTGAGGCATGTGGGTTCATCACGCCAATAGCTGTTCCTCGGTGTGTACTTATGCGCATATCACCGGTGATCCTCCTCCATTCGTACGTTACGCGCGAAACTAGGCCATGGTTCATTCCTCATGTGGCCGTTGGTTATTTGCACTACCTTCATGGGGATGGTATGTATTGTATCATGTTTGTGTGACTACATCCGCTATGTGTGGTGTCAGGTACATATCGCTGTGTTGTTAGCCGTAGATTGTGTGTGTTGGGTATGATATTTTGTTCGACATGTGGGTGTCCGTGTCCTGGTGGCGTCTGTCGATGGCATTGTGCATTTAGATGTGTAACATAGCTGTTATATCCCTGTACACAACGGATGCAGGGAAGCATCGGCTGCTGCTACTGTTTCCCACGTGGCTTGTTGCGGGTATGCCGCTGTCATTGACTGCCTGTATGTGTTTGCTACGGTTTCGGCTGGTATCCCTTTGATATGTGCGATGGGGTATATCTGCGGATGTGGGTGACGGTACGGGTGTGGGTCTTGCATTTATACATACACGATATGCTTGTGTGTGTGCTCCATCCCTGCTTGGGGAGCTGCAGGTTACCTGTCTGTTGTTCTGGGAGTGTTTGTTTTGTTGATGTCGTGTGGTGTCCGTATCGCCTGCATGTGTGCTTCCTGCACGTATTCCTCCTTCACATTGGCTATATATCGGCGGATGTTCGTACGTGCCTACTATCCATTGGCATTTTATCACTGATAGTTACGGTGATTGTGGTCCTGTACTTGGAATGGCCTGTATGCTACCAGTTGCCTCCTATTCGTGGCGCTTGCTTACTTAACAGTCGTGGAACACACTGCGGTATTTACGTGTCGATGCGTGGCACGATCGGTGCCGGGATGACACAAGCGTATCTTTGCCGTACATGCCTGATGCTGTGTAACGTTGCCGACATGTCTTGTTAAGTCTACCATATGGCGCCATACATGCGGTCATAGTTTGTACATGCGTCCTTTGCGTCTCCTGTTGGCTATGGTCCTGTGGTACATTCTGGGACATTACCGCTTAGCATCGTTTTACGTCGCCACGCGCCTAGCCACTGAGGGGCTGTCAATACTACTTTGTGGGCACTGCTATACATACGCCTATGGTTCCTGTACTGTATGCCTACACATGCTATTCCACTCCACCTGTGACATGTCACCTACATACACAATTTACAGTGGCACACACATTACACACATGCAGCGGAAGACACGACAAACTCACCTCACACATACACATATTCCCGCAGTAGCTCTCAACCTTCCATTTCCAAGATGAGGAACACACACCTTCATAATGTGTAACAAATGGGCAAAATGTGGAACACATACTAATGGCTTACTAACAACTTCAGCTAAGAGGGTCATAGGATGGTTGAAATATGCTGATTTACTTACAAGGAAGAACCTTTGATGAATTCATATGATTACTTTCTATTTACCAGGTTTCATTTATATATATTCCTAACAATGAGTGTGTGACAGACTATTTCAATGTTGAACTTTGAGGAACTTCGCGGAACATGAACTATTTTTGACCCCAGATGAGGTACGTTCCTCATAATGATGTACACTTGACAGGTATGATTGCCGCTTTCGCACCGATGGTTGAACACAATACCTACGTTGGCCGCATCGCCGGCGGCCGTGTGTACCTCCGCAGTCATATCCTATGGATATGACACGCACATATCCCGTTACTGTACCGTGGCCTGGCGATCATCCCGACCCGCGGATATACATTGATGCAGGTTGACATTTCCATGGCTGGCGTTCCCTGCTATGGCCACCCTCCCGGATGATCGGGTTGTCGTTCACTCTGTTTACTATGTGGAGATATCACGTCTTACTTATCTGTCGACTTACATCCCTGGGTTCCATATTAACCTGTTGTACTTTATATCTGTGTATGTGTACATATGTTTGTACGTGTGTACTGATATCTATTTCCATATCTGTGTATGCACATAAGTACATATGTAGTCGACTTGCGGCGAAAGTGGCAGCATACCGCTACGCCGTCTGCTGTGGAGCCGGCGTGCGGTCGAGGTGTTGGCGTTCCATGCTCTGCTGGCTATTGGGTGCGCAGTGTTTGGGTGGTGCCTTTGTTGGACTCACACATAGGTCCGCACATACGGTACACATTACGGGCGGACATGTTTGTGTGGCGTCCAGTTTACTGTGTGTGCAGGTAAGGAGGTGTCAGTCCATGGGGCCTACACTGTCAAAGTATGTGCTATGCGTTCCCTCTTTGCCAGGGCGTAGGCATATTGGGTACGCCTCCATCTACCTACTGGGGCTGGCACAGTGTGTTCATGGTGCTGAACGCCCTGTGCCTGTGCTTGCCTTGGCAGTTGTGGCGGGCTTGGTGGCCCTCCAGCATTATGTCCTTGCAGCAGCTGTTTCCGCAGAATCATATTGTGTAGCATACAACATACTATGAATATGTGGGCACATGTGCCTGGAGAGTACTGCAAGGCTCCACCGGATGTATCCAAGCACCGGAACCGTGATTTCAACATCCCAAACACACGCTCTATGATTATTCTAGTTTGTGCGTGTGCCTCATTATGGCATTCTTGCATGTGTGTGTGTGCATTTCTGATGGGTGTCATCAACCACGGCTCCAGTGCGTAGCCAGCATCACCCACAAGGTGACCTTGTGTGACGTCCCCCCTGGCGAATACCTGATACAGCTGTGAGGCATGCCAGATATGGGAGTCGTGGTAGCTTCCAGGGCTGCCAGCACACACATCCATGATAATGCCCTGCGCATTGCACATGACCTGGCAATTGATGGAGGGGTATCCCTTGCGGTTTATGTAGCGTCTACCCTGCTCCCCGGGTGGTGACTTGATTTCTATGTGCGTACAGTCTATCGCACCCAGTACCTCCGGGTATTGTGCCACACGGTGGAAGCGGTGCATATTGCTAGCCAACTCCTCCTGAGATCTGGGGAAGTTTATGTACTCATGGGCATGTCGTATGGCATCCAGGAACTGGTGTAGTACCCTGGATGCTGATGCCTGTGAGATGCCCATTATATCCCCGGTTGGCCTTTGAAAGGTACCTGTAGCCAGTATTCGCAAGCTCACACATACCTTTGTGTCCACTGGGATGGGCTCCCCTCTGTTGTCTCTTGTTCTCAGGCGTGGCCGGCACAGCTCCACTATTTGCTGTAACGTGTCCCTGTCCACCCTGTAGCGCTCTACTATCTCCAGGTCTTGCAGCCCCTGGTAGGTCACCCTTGGTCTGAACACTCTCCTTCTCCTGTGAGGCCTACGGTAGTTGTCGGCACCGTCCTCCGCAACTCCGTCTGTCTCTGACACATACCGATGCATCACGGCCACGGCGGCACCCAACATATACATATTAAAAGTTCCCCGTCTGTTTACACCCTACGGTGCGGCATTTGGGAAATCGCGCTGTGTGTTATGTGCATTCACACTTTATACTGTTGTGCTGTACACCCGGTGATGTCATTGGGTGTGTCTGTGCGAACGTATCTGTGGATTATCTTCCGTGGTTTACCATTGCAACTGCAACGCTGTTGCCTTTGCTGTTACATTGCCCTTGCCTGCATTGGCTTGGCTTTGCATCTTATCTTACTGTTTCTGCACGTTGCACCTACTATTGCCTGCAGTGCATCCTGCAGGCACATGGCATCTGTTGCACTTTGTCTGCTGCCGTTATCCTACCTCTGTACTTGCCTGTGCTATTTCGGTTCTTTGCTCTTTGCATTTCAACTACATCCCCTACTATCTTTGCATTCCTATGCCTCCCCTTTCCCGTTTTGCAGGGGTCTGCATGCAGAGTTATCAGCTGCCGCCGTTTGCCCTTCCTGCATTCATTGGTGTTGATTGCTCATTGCGGCTCCAATTACACTGCTTCCGCATTTCCTCATATTCTCCGCATTACCTTCCTATATCCGTGTTTGTTGACGGGGAGGCCGTCACATGACTGGCTTGGGGTTCGTAGTCATCCTCGTGCACATGCATCTGTGCACGCATTATGTACTCTCAGCGCATCTATTTCCTCACACGCCAGTCCTGCTGCTGTGATGTGCATTGTACAGCCCATGTTTGCTGGCCTCCAATGTGCTTCCTCCTACAGTGGCACACCCCTCTGAGATTGACATGTATCCCGTGTGGCCACTCCTCGGTGTACTACCACTACGCCGTTTGCTCCATCCTTACACCGCCGTTTTGCGATTCACTATTATCTGCCTCATTTGCATGGCATTGACTGTTAATACATGGTTACGGCGGACACTGCCGCCACTCCTTGACAACCATTGCGCTGGGGTTGAAGCTTTACATACATACTATGGTGTGTGGTGGCTGTGCAGCTGATGTGTGTTATACTGCTCTTTTAGGACATTGTCATATTATTTCATTGCTTTGCAACTTCTGTGCACATATCCGGGGGTTCTGCTGTGCTTTCTACGTACATGCCATTTATGTCATTTTTTACATTTTGTGCATATTTTCTTTGGACATTCTCGGTGCCTTTCCCCATTGGCATATTGCACCTGTATGATACCTGACTTTGACAGCCTTCCATTACTCCTCGGTCATGTTTGGGTAAATGTAAACCGTTTTTTTTGGTTTACATTGCCGTGCCGTGGATCGCTATTTCCCTTCATTTGCATGGTGCAATACCGCACACAGTGTGTTTTGCATACCTACGCCGGGGGCGGAGCAGGTCCGGCGCACGCTGGTAGTGCACGTGGAATTGATTCATACCTGAATCGCTCAGCAGCCATATTTGGCATTATAATGCCGACGCTATGCTGGCGCCTGGCGCAAGGTTCATGAATCCCGGGGATTAAGTTTCTCCCAAATTGCTTTATATTTACTTCTATTATTTTTATTACAATTTTTTTCTTTTTATTTATTTTCCTATTAATACCTTATATAAATTCACAACTGGATTTATTAAACACAAACTCCTTCCTTTTTCGTAATATAAAGAATTACTGTTTTAACGGCGTTCAGTCTAGATCTCCACATAAAAGAGAACATGGATAATAAATATTTTCACAATTCACTGGTATCATAAATACACTGGCTAGATGTGCCATCTTACTTAATATTACTGAATTGAATAAACATACTTTTTTCTTATATGTAAGTTTAAATATTGTCCAAAACATACAGATGTTCCTTATTTTATGTCATGTTCTTCCATTTTGTCAGTCTCTGTTGCTTGTTACTAAATTTTATTCTCACAATTTCTATTTCTTCTTTATTAAACTGAATGTTGTTGTTTGTCTTTCGGCTTTTCCCGGTAAGGGATCGCCACAGCGGAACTCCGGTCCGCTGTTGATTGGCAGTAGATTTTTACCAAACGCCGAGGTGCCAGCTCAACGCCCAACCTTCAACGAAGGCACGCCCATTTACGCACTGAATACCCTCTATTTTTCCTGAAAACTCCAGTCCTTTACTCTTTTCCTCATTAATACCCAAACCTATCCTAATTCTTTATTGAGTGTTTTAATAGCTATTCTCATCTGTTCTTCATTTTTCATAACTATTATTAGGTCATCTGCATAAGAAAACATTACTGGGATCTGGACTCTCTCTGGTGTGCAGTATTTAGCTTCCTCCACTGCTAAGTTTATCTTACGAACACATTCATAATTAATGCAAATAAAATACTACTTGCTGGGCATCCTTCTTTGATGCCACTTTAAATTTCTACTTTCTACCAGTTTTACTTTCTTTTTTTACATACTGATACCAAAATATTCAATATTTTATTACTTATATTATTTTAAAATTTTCCATAGTACTTCATGTACCTTATCAAATGCTTAACTTACATCTCCTATTAATATTTTTGATTCTGTTTTTCTATTTATCACATCATCTATCAATTCTGTTATAATCATTAAATGCTCTTGGATCCCTTTTCCTTTTATTCCAAAAACTGCCTCATTCAGTAGCTTATTAGCTTTGCTTACTAATCTTTTTTCTGTTATCTTCATAAAAATCTTATAGTCAACATTGAACACTAATGGTCTCCAGTTTTTATATCTACTCGTTCTCTTTTTTTCCATATAAATTTCATTGCACCTATACATATCCTTTCATCATTTACCCCTTTCTCAAACCACTCATTTAATACCTCTAAAAATATTATTTTTGCCAATCTTGCATATCTCTGTACATTAGATATTCAGTTCCATCTTAACCTGTAGATACTTCTACATTAATCTTTTCAAAATTTTTCTACTTCTATCATTGTAATATTTTCTTCCATTATCTTATCTTCTTTGGTTAATGTTTTAATGTTCCATTTCTGTTGCCCTATAGTTTCACATTTGAAAAAAGTATTCAGAATATGTCTTTTTGTTGTCTGCATTATCTGTTTTTGCATATTAACTACATTTCCTTCATAGTTTCTTAATTCTCTTATTATTATGTTTTTTCTTTAACAATTTTTACTTAGATATGGTGCTACATCTTCTTTTCTTCCATGTAAAACATCTTTGTTTAAATAAAATTTTTTTTATTTTTTTCTTGACTCATTTCCTATAATTTTCTTTCTTTTTCTAAAAATCTTTCCTTGTTACTTATTATGTCTTAAAAGACTTGATTACTAATTTCCTTATATTTACAACTGTCTTGAATTATTTTTGTCCTTTGCCATTCCAGTACTTTTTTTTATATTTTTCTTTTAAACTAATCCACCAACTTGTCTAATCTCTATAAAATCTTCTCATGTTTACATGATCTAACCATAATTGATGTATTTGTTCCTTATATAATCATTAAAATTTGATTCATTGATTCTTTTTATACTTCTCCCTGTTTTTATATAAACTGTTTTCTCTTGAATCTCTGTCCAAATTGCTACATGGCCTGAGAAACCCATAATTTTCACACCATTGTGTAATATTTTTAAATTATCTGATAATATAAAATAATCAGTTTCAGTTCTCAAATTATTCCTTTTGTATGTCCAGTGTTTGTTTTCCCATAAATACATTTTTCACCTTTAATCAAATCTGAAATAATCTTTACATCTGCCCCTTCTTTTCAATTAAGTCTTAAATTACAGGTAAGGTCACTCACTACTATAATGTGCATATTCAACCTAACATAATCAAGTATTTTTCTTAACATAATCTTTCTCTGTTTCTGTAAAGTGTATGCATAAAGTGTAATCCCCCTATATATCTCTTCCATCTTCCATCTTATATCTAATGTTAATATTCTTCTTAATACTAGCAAGAACTTATTGGATGTTAGTAGTGATTTTTTCCTAATACTACTAATGTGTAATCCAAAATTTCTGTACATTCTTTACATAAAATTGCATGCCTGAGCATTTTTCTTTCTCCTGTATTCCATGAAACCATACCTTCCCATAACCAATTTACTTGTATTCTTTCTTCCTTTGTTGTTATTCTTATGTCTATCAATATTATGGTATCCATATCTAACAATCTACACCATTCCAACACTCCTAACCTTCACTGAACATTCCTTTTTTGTTTCCTCCTATCCCTATATTTTTAAATTTGTGCTTTCTATCTTATTTCACTTTTAAATCTTATCCATTTATCTTCCCCCTTCATCACTTGAATTACTTAATTCTTCTTCTATCTCTCTTTCATTTTGTTTTTCTCTCCCTCATATATTCTTTTATTTCCATACGTATATCTTCCTTATTTCTATTTTCATTTTTGTGTCTCTTCTATGTTATCTACTAAAATAATCTCTCTTTCTTGGTCTACCTTTTCTCCCGTCTATGATTCTCTTTTAACATTACAGTCCATTCATATGTCCTATTTTTTCACACATTATACATTTTTATTCACATTTTTGCTTCATGACCAACAATACCACAAATTAAACATTTCTTTTTATCACAATTATTAATTAAATTGTCATTTTTACCACAAAAAAAAACACCTTTGTTTGACACTAGTATTTAACCAATGCCTTATTCCCCTCCAAATTAATTATACTAGGCAAATATATTATTTTGTCATTCTGAATTTGCAGTATAAACCACATTCCCATTCCCCAGTCCATAAAACCCTATTATCATACATCTTTGTAATGTCAATTACATCTCTATGCACACTTTTTAAATGGTCTTTAAATTGTCTCTTTCAACTTCGGTACAAAATTGTATGACTATTCTTTTTTTTTGCTTCTCTATTAAATGATTAAACAGCATATAAGTTCCAAGGATTTTCATTCATTCTTTTTTCATATTATTCTAAGAATATTTTTATATACTGTGCTTTCTTAAAAAAATGACATGAAAAGTATCTTTTTTAATACAAATAAATGCTCTTACCTGTCTGGGTTCAGAATCCAGTGGTGAAATGATGCTGTCCCATATTTCATACATGTCAAGTTACTTTTGTGTTATACTACTTATCCTTACTCAATGATTTCTTCTTACTTCTGTTTTCATAGGTTCATTTTTCCATATACCATATACTGGAAAAAAGACACCTGCAACAGCTGGAAAGACCACATAAGTAGCTCACCAAGAGGATCACTTGCCTCAAACAGATGCCCTATGCAGCTCGACTGAAGAAACTCCAGCTGTACTCGGTTGCATACCGCCTACTTAGGGGTGATCTCTTCCTGACGTACAGACCATGTCCAACCCAGAATTGAAGGACATACTCCACCTAAAGAAAACCATATCCCCTCGAGCCACATGCTCTAGGGATCTAAACCTCACCACAACAATAAATAGGACATGCTGGAGGGATAGATTACTGTCGCAGAGACTTCCCATGCTCTGGAACAAGATTCCAATCTACATTAGGCAGAGCTCCTCACTAACCCTCTTCAGGAGAAACCTTGATGAGTTGATGGAAAAAAGAAAGTTTACCCTGGGATCACTTCAGTGGCTCTGCTGGACAGAGGCACAGGGAACTAATCTAAGGGGGTGGCGAAAGCCAACACATTCTGGCTAGGCTTATAAATGCCTTTGGGCAGATAGCCTAGTACCTACCTATGAACTCTGAACTATAGGTTCATAGGTGTGTACTAGGCTAATGGCCCTGGAGCCTTTACAAGCCTAGCCCATAGACGTGTCCTGGCATCATGCCACCTGATGTTAGTTCCCAGTGCTTTGATCAAGTCAAACCACTGGAGTGATCCCTGGGGTGAACTTTTTGTTACCCATCCATTCATTAAGATTTCTCTTGCAGAGGGACAGTGAGATGCTGTGCTTGATATGTATGGGAAGTCTATTCCAGAGCATGGGTAGTCTCTGGGTGAGGAACCTATCCCTCCAGCAGCTTATGTTGATCGTGGTAATGAGTTTGAGGTCTTTGGAGCATGTGGTGTGGAGAGATTGGGATTTCTTTAGATGTAGCATTTCAAACAGAGCTGGGTCAGACATGGCTTTTTAAGTCAGGCAATGATCGCCTCTAAGTAGGTGATATGAGACACAGAATAGCTGGAGTCCTTTGAGTCTGTCCGTTTATGACATGTGTGAGGAACTTCTATGGCCTCTCCAGCTGTTGCAGGTGTCTAGTGAGGTACATGCCAAATGGGGAATTATACTCAATGATTGATCTAATGAGGGAAGAGTAGAGATAGACGATGTCCTCTTTCTTCCTGGATGCAAAACCCTTGGTAATGAGCTGTGTCACATAGAAGGACTTTCTGACCACAGTGGCAATGTGGTGGTTGAAGGCAAGGTTGTTGTCAAGCTGCATCCCCAGATCTTTTATAACACCTTCAGTGTTCAGTGGGCTCCCACTGATGTGGTAATTAGTGGGAACTGAGTTTTACAAAGGGGATTATGACATTTTTTGGCACTAAGCTTAAGGCCATGGTTTTGACACCAGTCATTGTTCTCATTGAGGCCTTTCTGTAGGATGTCTGCATCACTTGGGGAGTTAATAATGACTCCCAGCTTGCAGTCGTCTGCAAACTTGGTCAGCCAGAGTCCCTTTGTGTTGGCCTGGACTTCTTAGATGGAGATGGTGAACAAGAGATGACCCAGGACCAGTCCCTGTGGGGCTCCACTTGTGACTGGTTGGCAGTCTGACTTGGCATCTACTACTTTCACACTGAGTATTCTACCTGGGAGCCAATTTGTAACTCACCTAGTAATATAGATATTGATGCCTAGTTTGATGAGTTTATCAATAATTCATGAGTGAGGAATGCTATCAAAGGCTTTGGCCAGATCAAGGTAGGCTGTATGCACTGTCTTACCTTCATCGACAGCCCTGGTGACTGACTGAAAGAAGTCAATCAGACTGAGTAGGTATGATCTCCGTTTCACAAAGCCAAATTGCATGGGGGCTAGAGTTTTGAGATTTCCTATATCTTTGTTAATTAGGTCCATGATTATGCACTCCATAGCTTTACATATCAGACTTGTCAGGCCAATGGGTCAATAATTCCCAGGGTCTGTAGTTGCTCCCCCTTTATGAAGAGGGATGAGTGTAGCAGTGCGCCATTCGGTAGGGGCAAAGCCTGAGGTGAGGCTATGACTGAACAGGGCACACAGATGTGGTGCCAGTTCACTTTGTAGTTCATGTAGACCACAGCCAGGGATATTATCGGGTCCCATGGAAGCTGTATTCTTGGCCTTGGACAATGCAGCTTTAACCTGTGCTGCAGTAATGCTAGATGCCTGGCATTCTTCCAGTATTGTGATTGGTCCTTTGGGGGGGGGTAGGGGTAAAGTTGGCACTGAATCTGTCAGCCAGTATGTTGACAATATCTGTTGGCTCAGTACTGGATGTACCATTGCGCAGTAACTAAGAGCAAATCTGGGTATTGCCATGGAGGTTCCTGATATAACTATAGAAGGCTTTGTGATTGTTTTTAGTGTCTGCTGTAATTCTGCCTTCATAGCTGGCTTTAGAAGATTTGATGAGGGATCTCAACTTTTTGTTGAGGCTAATAAGGGAGTTTTTTCAATCTTGGCACCTCACCTTTTTCTGCAACAGTTTCTTCCTTCTGCTGTAGAGTTTATTAATTGCAGGGGACCACCAGATTGGCTTCCTTTTTTTGGAGGAGAGTGTCTTTTTTTCCTGTTGGTTATGGCTAGTTCCATGCATTTATGTACATGTCAGTACAGTGCATTGGTGTATGATTTGGTAGTCATGGAGCTATTTTTCATTGGCATGGGTGCCATGAAGTTAGCCACTTCTGTTTTTAGGAGCCCAAAGTCAGCTTTGGAGAAGTTTTTCAAGGTGGTTACCTTTGTGGGGGGTGTGAGTGAGATGTGGATTTCCATGGTGATTAGTTTATAGTCGGATCTGACCAGGGAGGGATTGACTACTGGTGTAGAGCAATGGTCAGCCATGTTAGTAATAACCAGGTCAAGGATGTTGCTTCCTTTAGTGGGGGTCAGAATGAGCTGGTCCAGGGAATTGGAACTGATGAATTCCACAAAGCATTGGGCCAGTGTACTGGTGCTTGAGTAGTTTTCCCAGTTGTTTGGAGGGGTAGTTGGAGTCTCCTAGTATGAGAGTGTTAGGTTGGACCTTGATAGATTCCAGGGTGCTTAGGAATGTGGAGTGAGAGTCTAGGGACATGGTTGGGGACCTATAGCAGGCTATAACCTTTATCGCCATCTTACCCAATGTTAGTTGTACCTGAAGTATCTCAGATGCATTATGCTGGGCTACTAATCTGGATGTGTGCATATCCTTTATGAATATAGAGACACCACTACCTTTGGTGCTATAGTCCATGTTTTGGGGCAGAAAGGTGTGGAATGACTTATAGCCTGGTAGCACAGGGGTGCTTTCTGCCACTTTAAACCAGGTCTCCGTTACAGCACAAATGTCGATGTTCTCCATTTTGAGGAGTGCTTCGAGTGAGTGCATCTTGAGATTTAGACTTCTAGCATTGAGCAGCATGACCCACAGATTGCATTTATTTATAGCTGTTACAGTGGTAATTTGATCTTTGGAACACCACCTAAAAAAGGCACTATAGAGGTGGCAAGAGCGTTAGCCAGTACCCAGAAGCCCAGGGGTGACAGATGCAGGTCATCTCTCGTAAAGCATCGTGGTCTGTTAGTCATGTCATCCCAAGCAGACAGATACTGGATCGCCTTAGAATGACACCAGAAACTTAGCCAATAGTTAAAGTCAGTCATTTTTTGTTTGTACTGCGGTATCATTCTGGGTGATGGTAGGATACTGCTCAGGGCTACGGTCATACCTGCCTGGGCCACATAATCCGAGAGCTCCACCATGTCTCTTTTCATGTAGTCCAGGGTGGTGCATCTCAGATCATTCACACTCACATGGACAATGACAGAGTCATACTTGTACTTGTTGTGGAGTGAGCTGAGTGCATGTTATGTGTCTGATTTTGGCACTAATAGACAGCTGACTGTTAACTTCTCCTTATTCAACCTAGTGAGTGTGACATCTGTGTGCCTCACTATTGAGTCACCTATGATTAGTGTATTGTGCAAGGTGTTTAGTCTTAGGGGGATTAGGTTGAGGGACACGCTGTGTAGGTGAGCTATGTGTCTTGTGGTTTGTGCTGTGTTGTGGTGGTCAAGTACATTTCTGTCTTGGAGATCTCTGCTGTGGTCTCTGCTGTTTGGGTAAATTTCTATTGAGAGCCTCCGCAAAGGTGGTTATGTGGTTTGTGAGAGATGTGATGGTGGGTGTTCTGGAGGGATATGTGTTCCATGTGGTGTGGTGCAGGTGTTGACCTTCTCATTTTGACCAGCTAATATGGTCTTGGCTGGAGAGTGCATAACTTCCAAGTTGGTGATATAAGTGCATTTTTCACAAGTCTGAGTGTTGGGAGGTAAGAGGAAAGGGTTGTCTGTGTACATGAGGAAGTTGCTACACTGCCTGAGAATGCCCAAGTGCACCAGGTTAATAGAAGGAAGCACATGAAACTGCCCTTTAATCATGCCAGGAGGGGTGGCCATAACTATTAAGTACTGGAGCTATTTCCATGAAGAACAACTAGTGCTGATGGCACTTAGGTGTGCTACAGTAATTGTTACAAAAACGTGTTGAATTGCAAAGTGATTAAGCTAGCTGAAGTGCAAGAGAGAAGCAACTAGCAAGATTCAAGGGAAAAACTGAAGTGCAGACTTTCTGAGACCAGTAATAGTTTACCTCAGCTTGGAACTGCTAGGCGGAGCTTAAACAAGTATAAATCCACGCAAATGTGGGCTTTTAAACCAGAAAGTTGAAAGGGATGGAAAAGCTGCCCAAATGGCCAATAAACTACAATTTCTGGACCAGAAACCACTCCTCCTATGGTAGATAGGTTACCTAGTGCTTACCACTCTCACTGATAAGGTAGAAGGTTTCCTTCCAACACAGAAAGGCTTGGGGGGCTCAGAAGCCTACAAACAGTCCTGGATACAAGAAATCTGTATCTGGACTAGACTAATTACAGGAAAGGTGGGAAACAATTTTAGAACTTTTTTTTTTACAGAAAAGCAGCTAAAACAGCAGTAAAAACAATTCAAATGCAGTGCAAGCAAGCACTCTTGAGTGTCTAGCAATATTAAAGCAAATGCAGTTTAAATAAATGCAATTAAATTTAAAAAAGACTAAAAACAAGTGCAGAAAGCAGTAAATTAGGGTAAAAATCAAAATGGAGGCACTTAGAGTATCTATTTCCCCTTCCTGATGCTCTTGCAGTCTGCAGGACACCAAAACTGGATCCACGGAGCTTAAACAAGCACAAACCCATGCAAACATGGGCTTTTAAACCAGAAAGTTGAAAGGGATAGAAAAACTGCCCAAACGGCCAATAAACTAAACTTTTTGGGCCAGAAACCACTCCTTTTGGGGCAGCTAGGCTACCTAGTGCTTACCACTCCCACTGATAAGCTAGAAGGCTTCCCTCCAACACAGAAAGACATGGGGGCTCAGAAGCTTACAAACACTCCTGGATACAGCAAATCTATATCTGGAGTAGACTAGTTACAAGAGAGGCAGGAAAGAAGCACAAACATGGGCTTTTAAACCAGAAAGTTGAAAGGGATGGAAAAACTGCCCAAATGGCCAATAAACTATAATTTCTGGACTAGAAACCACTCCTCTTGTGTTAGGCTATCTAGGGCTTACCAATCCCATTAATAAGCTAGAAGGTTTCCCTCCAACACAGAAAGACTTGGGGGAATCAGAAGCTTACAAATACTCCTGGATACAGCAAATCTGTATCTGGACTAGACTAGTTTCTTCTCTTCTCTTCTCTTCTCTTCTCTTCTCTTCTCTTCTCTTCTCTTCTCTTCTCTTCTCTTCTCTTCTCTTCTTTCACCTTCAGTTACCATTTGTGCATATGATTTATTTTCTTCCTTCCTTATTTATTGAACTACTTCTTCATGTATTTTGTCCATTATTTCTCCCCACAATACTGCATATTCACATTCTGGTTCACTCTGCTCAAGTAGTTCTTTCAAATAAACATTCCACATCTCCTCCTACTTGAGGGTTGTAACAACGCACTCAGGTGTTGTAGAATCTATTGCAAACAAATTTTGTTGGAATAATTCCTCTGAATCCAGAATACCTACTTCAACTTCTTTTTGTCTTTTAACCAACTCTCCATCGCTTTTTTTCTCCCTTCTCCATTCTCTTCACTCTACTTAACCTCTGATTTCGTATTTAACATATTGGACTTTTCTGTTTGATTAACAGCCCCACCCATATCCAATACCTGAGAAACACCATCTTCCTCCTCCATGTTTGATTTTCAACTTCCTGCTTCTCTGGGCCACCTATGCACCGGGACCAGAAGACAGGAAGTGTATCAATGAATTGAGCCCCTGTCCAAAAAGAATAGTTTTTTTATTGATATATACATCACACATTATTTACATATTTACATTATTTAAATCTATTTACAAATCTACATACACTATACACTTCAGTTTAAGCATTCACCCACTCTTTTATCCACAACCAAAATATTATTTTCTCCAGAATCTTTGTCAAAGTCCATTTTCCAATTAATTTAATTTCATTTAGTCTCTCGTTCCATATAGTCCATGAAACATAAAATATTATTCTGTCCATTTTTTTCACTTCTTCCTGTTTTTGTGCACCATAATAGCCAAACTCTATTATGTCTGTATTTATTTGATCAAATTTTAACAAACTTTTCACTCTATTATGTTTACATATTTCTTTCCAGAAATTAGTAACTCTTTCACATTTCAAAAACACATGCTCAGTAGTCTCAAACTCTCCACATTTAATACATATTCTGTCTAGGTTTATCTTGTATGGCATATTTGCCTTAACTGGCAATTTTCTAATAGACAAGCTCCCTAACAAATCATTACATTCTTTAATCTTTTTGTAGTTATTATATTGCATCATTATGGCATTTTTCTTACCTGCTTCTAAATCTTCCCATTGATCAGTGCAATAAAATGCTTTCGTAATATTTAAGTACCATTCCTTTCTATTTTTCTCACATATATTCTTTTATTTTCCATAACACAATTTTGTTTTGGTACTCTTTCATTTCTTCATTCACAATACTTTTACTTATTTTTTTAACTTCCATTACTTCCTGCAGTTTTTTGTATTTATAATATAGTATCATTTCTATCAAGTTTTTATTTTCCTTCATAACTCCTTTTAATACCTTATATAAAATTAAAGATGCTGCATGTACTATTGGGTTGATTAAATCTAAACCTTTTTGCTCTTCTTTCATATATAGAATCCCTCTCTTGACTGGATTCAGT
The DNA here is from genome assembly GCF_019279795.1 of Protopterus annectens. Classification (NCBI taxonomy): domain Eukaryota; kingdom Metazoa; phylum Chordata; order Ceratodontiformes; family Protopteridae; genus Protopterus; species Protopterus annectens. The sequence continues at coordinate 434,960,757 of NC_056751.1, read as the reverse complement.
CTAGAGCCCCACATAAAAGAAAATATAATCATCACTAGCTCCTTTTTGTACTTACTAAGAATCATATAGATGTTAGCAACATAAAACAGTTTTCATATTACCATGATTTTCAACAAATCTGTTTTTTTTTCCTATATGAAAATCTATCTGATTTCCAAAAAATAGTAATATCCTTTACTTATTTGAATACATTATCCCATTGTTGTTGTCTGTATTCATTCCTTCCATATATTATTCCTAATATATCTACATATTTTTATTTGGACTCAGTACCTCCTATCATACTTTTTAAACCAAATCCTTTACTTTTGTCTTTATTTATATGTAAATATTTTTTTAATTAATAATTAATTTTTCATTTACTTCTTCCATCCATACTTTATTTTTAACAATTAATACAATATCATCCGCATAATTATATATTATTGGCAACTGTACTTGCACCATCATTTTGTATCCACAATTACTTGACAATTTCTTAATTTCCTTCACTATTGCATTCATAACTAATGAGAAAATTACACTACTAGCTGGGCACCCTTTCTTTATTCTGCATTCTATTTTTACTTCTTCTTCAATCCAGCCATTTACATTTAGTTTCACATAGTTCCTTTCATAAACAGATTTTATTACTTGTAATATTTTTCTGCTTACCTTTCATTATATGCCTGAAAAAACTCCCCATAATGATTTCTGTTGAATATTATCATTGGCTTTACTTATATTCCCCATCATAACCTTTGCTTCTACATTTTTATTTATGATATCATCAATTATTTCTCTTATTATCCATAATAAATCTTGACTTCCTTTTCCTTTTCTTCCAAATACATTTTGGTCATATATTCTATCCATTTTTGTAACCTTTTTTGTTATTATTCTCATAAAAATTGTATAATCTGTATTCAGTGTTATAGGTCTCCAATTTTTTATTTCCTCTTTATTTTCTTTTTTTAAATATAAATTGTATAACTCCTGTACATACCTCTTTCTCTTTATTTCCAGTTTCTAACCATTCATTCATAACTTCTATAAAAATTATGTTTTGCCATGCCTACATTTCTTTATACATACCATATTTAATTCCATCCAGTCCTATTGCAGAATCCATGTTAATATCTTTTAGAATTTCATTCAATTCTTTCATAGTTATTTTTTGTTCTAAATACTCGTTATATTCTTTATTTAAATTTTTACCTTTATAAATTTGTTCTATGTTTTCTTCTCTTTTAAAAAATAATTCCAATACATGTTCTTTAATTATCTTATATATTCCTTCTTGCTGTTTTATTTGCTTACCTTCCTTATTTTTCATTATGTTATTATTTCCTTCTTTTATTATTTTGCTCAAATATGGTGCTACCTCTTCTTTCTTTCTTGCAAACAATATTTTTGTTTATATAAAAAGTTGTTAATTTTAATTTGATTCATTTTATATATTCTCTTTCTTTTTTATAAAAGTATTTTTTGTTCTCTAATGAGTCTGAATATTTCTTGACTTAATATCTTATATCTCTCTTTTTCTTTTCTTCTTTTCTTCCTTATACATTCTAAAATACTTTTTATATTTCTCTTTAAAATTAAGCCACAAAGCAGTCCAATTTTCTTAAAACTCTCTCATGTTCATATGATTTTTCCATAATTCTATAAGTTCTTTTTTCTCTTCTAAATTTAATTCCTTTTCATTAATTCTATGTATTCCTTTTCCTATTCTTATATATTCTTCATTTTCATGTACTTTAACCCATATAGCAACATCATCTGAAAATCCAGTATATTTAATTCCTTTGTTTTTAACTTTTAAGTTATCAGATTTTGAAAAATAACCAATTTATGTCCTAATTTCATTCCTTTTGTAGGTCCAGTGGTTATTCTCCCATATACTTAACTTTCCACTTCTCATAATTTCTTTAACCATTTTAACATCACAGTTGTCCTTATTTTTTCTTAAATCACAATTAAAACCACTGTAATATCCATATTTACACAAACATATTCAAGAATATTTTTAAACATCATTGCTCTCTCTTTTTTGTGACATATGCATATAAAGCTATAATTCTATACACATATTTTTTCATCTCAAGTCTATTACCATAATTCATCCTAGTTCCAGTATGGTTACATCTAATATTTTAATGCTTTCTTGACATAATATACAAATGCCCAAGCATGTTTCTTTCCCCATGTTCCAAACTACTGCACAATTCCAAAGTTTTTTCAATTTGTATTCTTTCTTCTTCTGTTACTAATCTGATATCTTCTAAAACAATAATATGTGCATCTACTGCAGCACACCATTGCAATATACATATTCTCCTCTTAAGATTTTTCATACTGTTCACATTTAAAGCTAATATTTTCAGTTTTTAAGAACAGTTAGTATAATAAAATGTTTATCCCTTTCCTTTCTTATTTTTTCTAAGCATTATAGTTTTGAATTTTCTTTTCCTTTCTTTAACTCTTTTCTCTATTGAATTCTTTTTATTTCTTACTGTATGCCAGTCAGTTTTTTCCTCACTTGTCTCCTCAGTTTCTTTTTCTTTGTTACTTCCTTTAACGTCATGTACAACCTCTTTATCAGTCACATATTTTTGTACATTTTTTTGTAAAATGTTCTTCTGTCTCTCCTGTATAACTTCATTTTCTTGCACATTCATTTCACATTCTAGCCATGAATGACCAGTATTCCCACATTGTTTGCACTTTAAATCACATTTTTTTGCATTATGCCCTGTTTTACCACATAAATAACATATTTTTCTATCACATTCATTGATTAAATTATCATGTTTTCTACAAAATAACAAGTCTTTGGATGTATTTCACAAAATCTCTATTATCATGAACATGAATAATACTAGGTACATACATAACATTATCATTTTCCATTTTCAGTATTATTCCACATCCCATTTCCCAGTCCCCAGTCCTCTTTCATCATATATTTTGTAGTGTCCATTACTTCTTTACATATAGTTAAATGTTCTTTCATTTATTTTGCTTCAACTTCCATTCTAAACTGGATCGTTATTCTTTTTTTTTTTGTTTGTCTGTATGAAGCTTGCACCACATATTCTGACCATGGATAAATATTTTTCTTTTATTCATATGCATCCAAAAAAATTTCCATGGCCTGCCCAGAATCAAATATTAAGTCACAAATAGTCTCTTTATTAACTGAAATAAATGCTCTTACCTTTTATTTTTTGACACCCAGAGGTGCTATGTTAGAGTCCCAAACCTCATATCTGTCCAAACGTTCTTCATTTTTACTGTTCACACATACTGTATACTTCTGTTTTGTTTCTTTTGTTTCTTCTTTCTTCTTTATTCCTTCTCCAGCAATTTGTGCGTACATTTTTGTCTCTGGAACTTTTTCTGGTGCAGTCTCTTCTTTTCCTTTTTCGTCTTCTATTTTTTCCATGATGTTGCTCCATGAAACTGCTGCATTATTTTCTAGCTCACTTTGGTTTACCATTTCTTCCAGATAATCATCCCGCAACCCCCCCCCCCAGTCAGAGGGTTGTAAATGTGCATTTTGCAGAGGTAACTGTCTCTCCTTCAAATAATCTCCTCTGAAAGTTTTCCTCAGAATCCAACTCTGTTTCAAATACAATCTTCATTTCCTCCAATATCACTGTTTTTTCCACACTCACATCATCAGAAAAAAAATTGTGGTAGTGATTCTACTATTTCAACTACATTTTCAACAACTTTCACTCCAGTTTCAGCAAAAGCTGAATCAGCCATGTTTTCTCCCTGTTCTTCCTGGCTGCCTCTGCACCTGGACAGGAAACAAGAAGTCAGGATGTGTAATATACCCTTCCGCTGACTACGAAGAGTAGGGGAAGTTCCCCGATGTCCTGGCCGAATTTCCCTGAATAGTATAAATACCATCCCAGGTCTCCTCTGAAAAGAGGCTACAAGCCTTGTGGGACTAATCTGGTCTACAAAAGAATAAATAAATGCAAATAAATAAATGCTTCTGAACTTATAGAAAAATATTATGTCCAGTCCTTGTCATGTGCTACAGATATTGCCATCAGTTATGCAAATGAGCAAAGTGTTGCTGTGTGTCACTATGCAAGTATGAAATAAAGGGAGCAACTTTAGTCTAACTTCTTTGATGCTTAGTGTACTCATGAAGTGATTTGTACTGTGTCAATGCACTGGGTTCTCATAACTTGTATGTTGATTTACAATGTTCAGTTTTCAGTCTGCAAATGTGGTACATTTCCCTAATATTTGGGTTTTTGTGAAACCTTTTACTCTGAATCCTTCTGTAGCTCCCATTGTTAACGTGCTGCTGCACAGAATATCACAGAGAAGGCTTAGGTTCAAATCCCTTGAAGCCTATCTTCTTTTTCTTGCTATCATTCTGCAAATGGGCTACATTCCCCTGGTAAGTGTGTTTTATGACACCTATTACTGTGTCTTGCCTTGTTAATGCACCAGTATAGAGAATAACACTGAGAAAGGTATAGGTTCAAATCTCAGATATTGCAGTCTTTGAGCAAAGAAGTGTACCAGTGGACACCTTATTTACCTAGTGGATGGCAAATTAATAAAACATAGGTGCTGTATTATTATTATAGTTCCAATGGCACTTTAACACATGAAATTTTGCAATCCTCCAGCCCTTTGTTTGTTGCTGAGAATATATGGTATTTGCCAAACAAAAGGAATCCAAACATGGTATAATTTGTTTAAAACTGTGCACATCTGTATTATAACAATAAAACATCCCATTCCCTTAATAATCATAATTAAAAAGGGACTATGTTTTGCAGTAATATCAGCAGTGCCTTGATTTCCTGCTATAGTCACCGTTCTTCCTTTACTTGCATATTTCAAATTAAAATATCATATCACTCTCATTTATGTTCAATGGAACACAGCAAATGCCATTAAGAGATTTGATTCCTATGCATATTTTTATGCAGCTCAGAAGAAAGGCCATCCACTCTTTTCACATCTGATGAACTGGTAACTAAACTCAAATATAATCAAAGTGCAATGGGTAATGTATTTCTATTTAACATATGTATTTCTGATTTTGTTACTTTTTTACACTGTAATAAAGAATTTTAATATGGGGTTAGGTCTGCATTTAGTTAACTGCTGCAGCCAAGCAACCAAGAACTTTATTAATGTAGATGCAAATGGTCATAACATTAGCTGGACTCACCCCCTGTTAGGGATGTTTAGCATGATTGAGGAAGTGCAAACAGTTTGGTAACTGTGATTTGGATCATATGATAATGAGTACACAGTGACATGCAAAGGAGTATCAACATACTGTTGAGAGGCATTAAATATGCCATTAATGAAATCAAACATGGCAGTGTGTTTCAGAAATGTTTGAAATTAGCACAATGAGCCATAGTGATCATTTCTTCTGAACGCTGGGATTTTACAGCCCACATCTGCTTTACTCATGCTATGCGGCTAAGAGAAGTATCAACAGTAGCTGGTCAGCATGTTTTAGTGTAGCCTATGCAAACAGTGTCCAAAATGTTGTGCAATGTCATCTACTATATCACAAATGGGTTTGTCATTGGTACATTGACAACACACCAACACCAATATTACCTGGAAATTGTTAGCTGCTACCATATGGACAGAGACTCTATACCGGAATTAGCAGACATGGGCTACCCACACACAGAGTTAAGAAAGATGCATGGAATGCCTATCCCATTGACCATGATGGCTTGTGTAGCATTAGCCATTCTTGGTACAGAGATTTTTCAGCATCTGAAAGGGAACATATTAGGCATTTTACAAATATCATCCTCATGATACATGTAGCATTTCCTTCACATGATGATGCAGTACGTGGAGGAGCATATTTTGTTTTGGCGGACAACAAGGGACAGCACCATCACTATGTGGGCATAGTATAACATAGCACATTTCCTTGAGGTTCTTGGGGCTATTCACTACACCCACATTACAAACATGTTCCATCTGTTCCATCTAGCATTTGGTATAACAGCTGTAAGGGTTTCAACTCTGTCAGCTGCCAGATGGTGTTAAATGCACATTGTATTACATACAATGTATCTGTATACTAACCACATAGTTTCCATGACCCCCACACCTGGTATAAATGTGGCCAAAGGAATGTGATGGTGTTAGAGCTGCAAGACACTGAGTGACTTGTTCAGTGTAGCATGCCTGCATTGGAGCCAGAAGTATATTGGGTGCAACAAAGGAAGTGTCCACATCTAAGGTCAGAGGCAGCCATGGACAGCAACTCTATCTCTAGAATGGTATGTGCATTCTGCATAAGCCTAGTGTATGATTGTGCAATGTGCATCCATCTCCTGACACAGCAGTCAGTTACCTGACCTCTCAGGCTAAACCAATGGCTAACAACTAGGCCATAGGTTCATAGGTAGATACTAGGCTATCTGCCCTAAGGCATTTATAAGCCTAGCCAGAGTGCATTTGGCTTCCGACTCCCTATTAGATTAGCCTACTGTGTCTCTGTAAAGTAGGTCACAGAAGGTACCCTTTTAAGATTAGTTTACTGTGCCTCTGTCTAGCAGATACACAGAAGAGATCCCAGGGATGAATTTGCGATTTCCCATCCACGCGTCAAGATTTTGCTTGAAAAGGGTGAGCGAGGGGCTATGTCTAACATGAATTGGGATTCTATTCCAGAGTGAAGGGAGCCTCTGGGAAATGAATCTGTCCCTCCATCATGTCCTATTTATTTTTGTGCTGAGGTTTAGGTCCCTTGAGCATGCAGCTCTAAGGGACTTGGATTTTATGAGGTGGAGCATGTCCATTAATTCTGGGTTTGACATGGCTTTGTACGTCAGGCATAGATCGCATCTGAGTAGGCGGTAAGCAACTGAGTGGAGCTGGAGTTTCTTTAGTCGAGCTGCATAGGACATCTGTTTGTAGCCCATGATCCTCTTGGTGAGGTACTTTGGGGTCTCTCCAGTTGCTGCAGGTGTCGGGTAAGGTACATCCCAAAAGGGGCATTGTATTCAATTATGGGCCTGATGAGTGATGCGTAGAGGGGCACAATGACCTCTCTTGATCTAGATGCGAACCCTTTCATGATAAGGTGGGCTATATAGAAGGTCTTTCTAACCACTTTGGCAATGTGATTATCAAAGGAGAGATTACTATCTATGTTGGTCCCCAAATCTCTAATTACTTCTTCCGTACTTAATGGATTACCACCTATGTGGTAATTTGTGGGCACCTTGTTTTTCCCAAAGGGGATGACTATGCACTTTTTAGCATTTAGCTTGAGGCCATGTCTCTGGCACCAAGCATCCGTCTCTGTGAGACCCTTTTGGAGGATGCTTGTGTCAGCTGGAGATTCGATTATGGCCCCCAGTTTGCAGTCATCTGCGAACTTTGTCAGCCATAATCCCCCCATGTTAGCCTGAACCTCAGAGAAGTATATTCTGAACAAGAGAGGTTGCAGAACTGAGCCCTGTGGGATGCCACTTGTAACTGGTTTGGATTCGGACATGGCACCTGCGATTCTGACCATGTGGGTTCTATCTCTGAGCCAGTTTGCAACCCATCTTGTGATATAGGGGTTGATATTTAAGCTGGTAAGCTTATTTATGATGCCCGAGTGGGGTATTGTGTTGAAGGCTTTTGCGAGGTCCAGGTAGGCTGTGTGGACTACCTTGCCCTCATCTATGGCTTTGGTAACTGTTTCAAAGAAATCAACTAGGTTTAAGAGGCAAGATCTGCCCTTAACAAAGCCGAATTGGGTAGGGTCCAGTGTCTGGAGGCTCCCAATGTCTTTGTTTATGATTTCCATGATAATACGCTCCATAGCTTTACAGACAAGACTAGTCAGGCTTATGGGGCGATAGTTTCCGGGGTCCGTTGTGGCACCACCTTTGTGGAGTGGGACCATTGTAGCAGTACGCCATTCTTTGGGTACATATCCTGTAGTAAGGCTAAGTTTGAACAGTGACTTAATGTGAGGGTTCAGTTTTTCTTGGAGCTCGTGTAAGACACAGCCTGGGACACCATCCGGTCCCATAGATGCTGTGTTTTTGCTTTGGAAAGGGCAGCTTTCACCTGTGCATCTGTGATGTCAGGGAGGTTACATTCAGTTGGGATTGGCATTTGCTCCTTTGGGGGTGAGGGGGGGGGGAGTTTGCACTGAATCTGTCTACCAGGATGTTGGCTATGTCTGTAGGTTCGGTATATTTTGTACCGTTATGCAACAATTCAGAGCATATATGGGAGTTTCTGCCCATGTTCCTGACATAACTAAAGAAGGCCTTGTGATTATCTTTAGTGTCTAGGGCAATTTTTCTTTCAAAACTGGCCTTTGATGATTTTATGAGGGATCGAAGTTTCTTGCTAATACTGATCAGAGATGCCTTCCCTTTTTGGGATTTTGCTCTGTCATGTAGTAGCTTCCTCCTTCTGTTGTATAGCTTATTTATGGGCCGGGGTCCACTAGACCAGTCTCCTGTTTTTGGAGGAGTGAGTCTTGGTTTAATTTGGGATAGAACGATCCATGCATTTCTGCAGGTGCTCACAGAATGCATTTGTAAAGGATTCTGCGGATTGGGCTGTATTATCCTCTGGCCCAGGGGCTTTGAAGGATTCCACCTCAGTCTTGAGAAGTGCAAAGTTGGCTTTTGAGAAATTCTTTACAGTGATTTCCTTGGCTGGGAGTGGGGACGGGATATGGATGTCCAGGGAAATTTGTTTATGGTCTGATCTTACCAATGAGTGGTTTACCTCAGGTGTGGAACATAGAGTCCCCATGTTGGTGATGACCAGGTCCAATATGTTGTTCCCTCTTGTGGGAGTGGTGACCAGCTGTTCCATTGCGTTAGAGTTTATAAATTCAAGGAACCGTTGGGCGAGGGTGTTTGGGCTTGAGTAGTTTTCCCAGTCAATGTTTGGGTAGTTTAAGTCACCCAATAACATATTGTTTGGCGAGACCTTCATATTCTCCAGTGTTCTCAGGAATGCTAAGTGGGGTTCCTGTAATAGGGAGGGTGTTCTGTAGCAGGCTACAAACTGAAAGGTGGTTTTGCCCGCTGTTAGTTGCACATGAATGGTTTCCGATGCTTCGTGCAGTGCCACTAACCTGGAGGTGTAGGTATCTTTGATGAATATAGATACTCCCCCTCCTTTTGTGCTTCGGTCTGAGTTTTGGGGCCAAAACACATGGTATGAGTTATAACCTGGTAGTGCTGGGGTGCTCTCAGGAGCCTTGAACCAGGTTTCTGTTACTGTACAGACATCAATTTTCTCCATACTGAGGAGAGCCTCGAGTGCGTGCATCTTGAGGTTTAGACTTCTGGCATTGAGTAGCATTACCTTTAGTTTTTTTATCCTTGGGTTGTCTATGGAGGTGGGTTTGTCCTTTGAGCCTTGCCTAAAAAAGGCACTATGGGGGTGGCAAGAGCCTTGGCCAGTATATGAAAGCCTAAGGGTGACAGGTGCAAGCCTTCCCTAGTGAAGCAACGTGGCTTGTCAGGCATGTCATCCCAGGCTGACAGACACTGGATCCCCTTTGAATGACACCAATACTTTAGCCAATTGTTGAAACTGATCATTTTGTCTTTATACTGTGGCATCATTCTTGGTGAGGGCAAGATGCTACTCAAGGTCAGGGTCATACCAGCCTGGGCTACATGGTCAGAGAGCTCCTCTATGTCTCTTTTCATGTAGTCCAGGGAGGTATGTCTCAGGTCATTCACACCAGCATGGACAATGACGGAGTCATACTTGTACTTGCTTTGGAGTGACCTGAGTGCTTGCATTATGTGGCGGATCCTGGCACCCAACAGGCAGCTTACAGTGACCTTCTCCTTGTTCAGTCTGGTGAGCGGGACGTCAGTGTGTCGGACAATAGAGTCCCCTATAACAAGTGTATTTGGTGCATTGTTTGGCCTTAAGGGCTGTGACTGTGAGGCACACTGATTTTGTGAGATATGTGATTTGTGGGTATTGTTGAGGGGTGGCTGTTGCTTGGATATCTGCTTAGGAGGTCTTTGCTGTTTAGGCAGATTTTTATTTAGAGCCTCCGAGTATGTTTTTGTGTGTTTATGTGTTGGGTATGCAGATGCAATAGGTCTATGTGAGACTGGATTTGTGGTGTGGGTGGTTACCTTTTCCTCCTGACTGACTGTGCCAGTCTTGGGTTGAGAGAGCTCTGCCTCCAGTTTGGCTGTGTAGCTGCATCTCTCACATGTATTAGAGTTTGTTGGAAGGAGGAGAGGGTTGTCTGTGTACATAAGGCAATTGTAACATTGCCTCAAAATTCCCAGATTCACCAGCTGGACTGGAGAGTAACCTTGAAACTGACCCTTGGACATACCAGATTAGTATAGGGAACTGTTTTTTTACTGATCAGATTAGGGAAGGGAACTGATTTTTCACTTGATCAGGAAGGACCAATCGGGAGCCTAATACTTATGAGAAGTCAAGGAGGGTGCAGTGCTTTAGTTAGTTAGTGTTTCCTTATAAGAGCTGAGCAAGTGCAGGGCTTTAGAAAGAGAATATAGTGATTACTTTGAGAGTTTGAACAATTCTAAGGGAAAAAGTGAAGAGCAGACTTTGTGGAGCCTGGAATAGTTCAAACCTGTTTAGGCGGCGCTGCCCGACACTGCTCAGTGCGCAAAACCGCGCAAAAAGAGAGTTGTAGGGTTTTAAGAGAGAGAGATCAAGGAGTTTAGAATTGACCCAAAATGGCCAATAAAACTACAGCTTCTAGGTAGTAACCACTCCTCCAGGGACAGGCAGGCAGTTCAGTGTTAACCACTCCCACTGGTGAACACAGAGACTTCCCTTTAGCCCAAATAAGCACTGGCCTTCTAGAAACTTCCAAACAGTTCAGAACAGCAAATCTGTAACTGAATTTTCTTAACTTTCAGAAAGTGGGAAAAAAGCAAGATTTGTTTTTGTTTTTTTTTCTTTTTGTTGTAGTTTAAAGGTAGCAGAGATACACAAGCAGCAAAATAATCACAACAGTGCAATAAATGACCCTACACTTGTGTGCTAGGCCAAAATCAGGTAAAATGCAGTTTTTAGAGAAAAAAACGATTTTAAATTAAGTGCAACACAGGAAATGCAGTAAACAGGCTCTAGATGTGTTCCAAGTACTGTTACTGTTACAGATATAAACTTTAGCAAGCCAGAAAATGCCAAAAAGTAGGAGGCAAAGCAGTAAAACTTAACAAGAAATCAGAAGAAAATAAAATCACAAAAGTGGCTCCTTTTCTTCTCTCAGCGTTTTCTCCCCTTTGTAGGTACTTCAGCAACAACTAGCAAGCCTGAAAAGATGCCAAAACCAAGAAGCAGTCGGGTTTTAAGAGAGGCAGATCAAGGAGTTTAGAATTGACCCAAAATGGCCAATAAAACTCCAGCTTCTAGGTAGTAACCACTCCTCTAGGGACAGGCAGGCTGTTCAGTGTTAACCACTCCCACTGGTGAACACAGAGACTTCCCTTTAGCCCAAGTAAGCACTGGCCTTCTAGAAACTTCCAAACAGTTCAGAACAGCAAATCTGTAACTGAACTTTCTTAACTTTCAGAAAGTGAGAAAAAAGCAAGATTTTTTTTGTTTTTTTTCCTTTTTGTTGTAGTTTAACGGTAGCAGAGATACACAAGCAGCAAAATAATCACAACAGTGCAATAAATGACCCCACACTTGAGTGCTAGGCCAAAATCAGGTAAAATGCAGTTTTTAGAGAAAAAAACAATTTTAAATTAAGTGCAACACAGGAAATGCAGTAAACAGGCTCTAGCTGTGTTCCAAGTACTGTTACTGTTACAGATATAAACTTTATCAAGCCAGAAAATGCCAAAAAGTAGGCGGCAAAGCAGTAAAACTTAACAAGAAATCAGAAGAAAATAAAATCACAAAAGTGGCTCCTTTTCTTCTCTCAGCGTTTTCTCCCCTTGGTAGGTGCTTCAGCAACAACTAGCAAGCCTGAAAAGATGCCAAAACCAAGAGGCAGTTGGGTTTTAAGAGAGGCAGATCAAGGAGTTTAGAATTGACCCAAAATGGCCAATAAAACTACAGCTTCTAGGTAGTAACCACTCCTCCAGGGACAGGCAGGCTGTTCAGTGTTAACCACTCCCACTGGTGAACACAGAGACTTCCCTTTAGCCCAAGTAAGCACTGGCCTTCTAGAAACTTCCAAACAGTTCAGAACAGCAAATCTGTAACTGAACTTTCTTAACTTTCAGAAAGTGGGAAAAAAGCAAGATTTTTTTTTTGTTTTTTTTTTCTTTTTGTTGTAGTTTTAACCAGTGTGTCTGCTCTAGGTCTCCAGATAAGGTGTCACTCAGCATACTTTACATGATATCCCACAGTTACTAAATGTTTTGCACTTCCTCACTCATTCTGAACATCCCTAACATTCTGTGAGTCATTGGCATCTGTGTCTGTATCACTGATATGAACATCTGCTGATAGATCCCAAGGATGACAACCAGGTGAGGCAATGTCCTGAAGGCATGGTGCAGACAGACACCTACATGCATCTCCCCTATGCTGGATGCACACAATTTGGAGGCATTGTGGCCATATGATGCTGTCTCTGGTAGTGGCACCTTTGTAATTTGGGTAGAGCTGACCTATATAGGATGTCCAACAGGGAACACAGGAAATGCAGGGGTTTCATCTCACCCCTTCACCATCATTTCAGCTGTGAATTATGTGAGTGTGCCCTCCACTTTTAACATTGTTGACAGTGACAATATCACTAGATTCTGCTATCTGCATTGTGCTGCCATTGACATGCTGATATCAGGCATGTTTTAATCTGCTGTGCTGGAACCTCTACCACAGGAATATCTAAATGCATACAGATAACATACATGTAGCAAAGCTGAATCATGTTAGTGAGTCCCACCAGCATATGGCACACAGACTTCTAAATGCAATTGTATACATAGTCTATGGCCACGTGTACATTTTGGTGCAGTCTGTCACTGCTGTATCTACAATGCCTGTGGCTGACAGATATTCATGTGTTTCTGAATGATTAAACCATTTACAGTTGTAAGTAACTGCCCTACAATAATGGCACATTACTACTTATGTGGTGCATCCTCTACGGTTACTGAAGCAGTCATCTCCAGTGTAGTTACAACATCCAAGTCACCTTTCCTGGTGCGTCATACCAGGAATTCCTCTACCTCTATGAGACATCTTTGTTTTAGCTGTCCACTTCCAGAGCTCAGCTATTACTGGCAATTTCCTGTGCAGTGGTCTTGTCATGCAGTAGCATATAATTGATTCTGAGACACACCTGTGTTATTGTCCTATTATGGCCACTCACTGATTTGATGTTTTGCAACAGTCTGTGACACGCATGGTTCAGGAAGGTCTTGTCTATTTTTCCCTTTTTATAAATGGCAACAACCCATCTGACAACCACAGAGGTGACTAAAATCTGGGTGCATTTCCCACTGGGATCCATATCTCCCATCATTATCTTCCCTTCATCATTATGTGCCATTTCCCATCATTGTTGTAGTCCAGTCCTCCCAATCACCAACTGTACACCCTCTACTCACCCTTTGTCAGTCTGTGTCTCTCCACTGTTGCCATCTCATAGATGGTGCTGCCACCCTTTTCAGTCTTTGTTTAAATTGTATGTTTGTTTCTCCCTGCATCCTTCCTTCTAGCCTCTTTCCTGTGATCAAGTTTGTCTTCCCCTCACAGAATTTGCTGAGGGTTGTAAGATGTTTTCCTTAATTCTTCTTTGATGGATCTCCCTTATTTGCTCCAGTTGTTAAGGATAAGCTAAAGAACATAGACAAGGAGTACAAAACATTCACAGCTGCCTAAAAACACAGGTTTGAGTATGAAGTCCTTCAGACCATTCCTGCTGCAGATGAGAGCACTCCTGTGTGGGCTTTCAAGGATTAACGGTTGGCTTGTGATGTTACTTTACTGGGCAGATAGGTTCCCTTTAAGGAAAAACATTCCACATTTAATAAATTTTGTCTTATTGTAATTTCCAGCTTAGGAAAGTTGTTTTTAGTCTAGGAATTTCTGCTTTAACGGACTGTCATATGTCTTAATTGTACTTTTAAATGGGAGTGGGCAATTTTCCTGGCATTTTAAAAGTAGTTAAATGTAGTTAAAAACATTTTTTTCAGTGGGAAATTGTGTGAATTTTAGTTTTGGGGGGCTGTCAAAGCATATTAAACTGTTTTTTACTGTGTTTTCATGAAAAAAGTAACTTTTAACAATTCTAAAATTTTACTGGCTTATGCTGCTTGTTTTATCTGGCAATGAGTTACCATTTTCATTTTAACTATGGAACAGACTAGAACTACAAGGGTTTATATCACATGATTGAAAGCTGACAATATCGAAGCTCAAAGCTTCATACTGGCAACCTCGAAAACAGAAGACATTGAACGTGAAAAAAAAAAACACTAAACACCCAAAACAACACAAAAAACACTCTATGCAGTGGGGTAAGGCCCCCTGCACCCCACCCGACCCCCGCTACTTAAATATACCAACTTCGAGATCACACTATAGTGCAGTAAAGGGAAATCTTCCCTTCCTGCACTGTATGGTGATCTTCGCTTTACATTTCAATGTTTTCCATTTTCGAGGTTGCAAGTTTGAAGTTTTGAGCTTTGAACATGTCAGCTTTCGATTTTGTGATATACACCCGAACTACAATGGTTGGTCCTCCTTCCTGCCACAGAAAGAAAAAGTTAAGCAAACAGCCTTTACCACCACAGCAGACTAGCAATTTACCTCAGACACTGGTGGGTGACTCTTCTGCAGCCAAATCTGATTCCTCAGATCACTCATCTTTTCCCCGGGTCCCTCTGTTATAGCACCTACAACCACTATGGACTGGGGACTAACCACTTATTCGGTTGTTGTGGTTCATGCAGTGAACAAGGGAGAGCCACTCTTGTTGGTCCTGGGACAGGGAATAGAGAAGGCTTCCCTGTTCAGTCAAAATATTATGGCCATCACTGGGGATACTGCTGATACTGTTAACAACACTGTTGACCCCATTTTCCTGTCAGAAAGAAACAGAAAGCTAAACATGCATCTATCCCTTCTCAAATTTCTCTAGACAGGAGTAGTTTACTTGATCTGGCTCAGGGTCTAATTCCAGCTATTGATACTTCTTATAAGCTGATTACTCACATAGGAAAGAGGGATGCCACTCTTCCTAGAGAGCTACAAGGTGCTGAATATGGACAGGAAGTTGAACAAGCAAATACAGGTTTTTCTCCTCAAATTTCTGAATCAGACTCCAAGGAGAGTATAGTATCTGATTCTTCCTGTGGAGATTTCTTTCTCTGAGACTCTTACCACACTTTTCGGCCACCAAACCAGGATCAAAACACTAAAGGTGGAGGAGTGTCCATATTCACTAAGGATATTCACAACACCAGGCTAGTTGACCAACACAATGCATCTGAAATTCTCCAGGTTCAACTAACACTAGGTAAGACTGCAATCCAAATTGTAGCTTGCTACAGATTCCCCACCATGCCCCAAGATTCTCACTACACCTTTCTAAACATACTAGAAAATATTAAGATACAACCAAACATCCTAATACTGGGTGACTTTCACTACCCTGCCATTAACTGGGAAAACTGCTCCTGTACCAACACCTTTGCCCAACGGTTCTTGGAATTCATAAATTCCAACGCCCTGGCTCAACTAATCCATTGTCCTACCACTGACTCCAATATCCTAGACCTGGTCATTACCAACATGGGAAATCGATGCTGCACACCTATGGTCACCCCCTCATTGGTCAGGTCAGACCATAAGCTAATCACCCTTAACTTCCACATCCCACCTCCACCCCCCAGTAAGGAAACCTCCATAAAAAACTTCTCCAAAGCCAACTTCATGCTACTCAAGTCAGACGTGACAAACTTCATGACATCCATGCAGACGGGAACTGAAAGTTCAACTGCTGAGTCCTACACTAAGGCACTGTATGAGCACATCTACTCATGCATGAATCATGCCATCCCAAATAGAACCAAGATACTCTCCTCCAAAAAAATGAAGCCAATCTGGTGGTCCCTTGCCATAAACAAACTTTACAACAAAAGGAAGAAACTGTTGCAGAAAAGAGGAAAATCCCAGGATGCAAAAAACTCCCTTACCAGCCTCAGTAAGAAGCTGAGATCCCTCATAAAATTCTCCAAAGCTAGTTATGAAAATAAAATTGCCAAAGATTCCAAAGACAACCACAAGGCATTCTATAACTATGTCAAGAATCTAAATGGCAATGTTCAGATCTGCTCTGAGCTACAACAGAATGGTATTAAATATACTGATCCCAAGGATATTGCCAATAGCCTGGCAGATCGATTCAGTGCCAACTTCACCCCCCTCTCACCCCTTAAACGGCCCATCTCAATACCAGAAGATTGCCAAATTCTGGTAATAACGGCCACACAGGTAAAAAATGCACTCTCCAACCCTAAGAATACAGCATCCATGGGACAAGATGACATCCTGGGCTGTATACTACATGAACTACAAAATGAACTGGCACGTCACCTAAGTGTCATGTTTAATCATGGCCTCACCTCAGGCTTCATGCCCGTTGAGTGGCACACAGCTACAGTTATCCCACTCCACAAGGAGGGATCCACCTTGGATCCTGGGAACTACCGCCCATTAGTCTGATGAGCCTGATCTGCAAGGCCATGGAACGTATTATCATGGAACTTATAAACAAAGACATTGGCAACCTTCAAACACTAGATCCCACCCAGTTTGGGTTCGTGAAGGGCCAATCTTGTCTCCTGAACCTGATTGACTTCTTTGAATCAGTCTCCAAAGCTGTGGACAAGGGTAAGGTGGTCCACACAGCCTATCTGGACCTCGCCAAGATCTTTGACACCTTCCCCCACTCTGGAATCATAGATACATTTACTAAGCTGGGCATTAATCCCTATGTCACTCAATGGGTTGCCAACTGGCTTACTGACAGAACCCACACTGTAAAAGTAGCTGACTCCAAATCCAGCTCCAGACAAGTGACAAGTGGAGTATCTCAGGGTTCAGTCCTGGGACCACTCTTGTTTGGCATCTACTTCTCTGAAGTACAGGCCAATACTAAGGGACTCTGGCTAACAAAGTTTGCAGATGACTGCAAACTGGGAGCCATTATTGAATCTCTAAATGATGTGGATACTCTACGAAAGGGCCTTACAGAAACAGATGATTGATGCCAGAGCCATGGACTCAAGCTCAATGTCAAGAAATGTATAGTTATCCCCTTTGGGAAAAAACAGGTACCCATGAATTACCACATAGGTGGCAGTACACTAAACACTGAAAGTGTGATAAGAGACTTAGGGACACAGGTGGACAGTGGTCTCACCTTTGATAACCACATCAACACAACAGTCAGGAAATCCTTCTATGTGGCACATCTCATCACTAAGGGCTTTTCATCCAGAAAAAAGGAGGTCATTGTCCCACTGTACTCATCCCTCATTAGATCCATTATAGAATACAATGCCCCATTTGGTATGTACATCTCAAGACACCTGCAACAACTGGAAAGGCCACAGAAATACCTCACTAAAAGAATCACAGGCCTAAAGCAGATGCCCTATGCTGACCACCTTAAAAAAACTCCAGCTGTACTCTGTTGCATATCGTCTACTCAGAGGCGATCTCTGCTTAACATACAAGGCCATGTCAAACCCAGCACTGTTGGACATGCTACACTTAAAGAAATCCCAATCCCTCAGAGCCACACGCTCCAGGGATCTAAACCTTGTCATCACAATAAACAAAACATGCTAGAGGGATAGGTTCCTGACCCAGAGACCCCCCCAGACTCTGGAATAGACTGCCCGTACTTGTCAAGGAGAGCACCTCTTTGGCCCTCTTCAAAAGGAACCTTGATGACTGGATGGGAGAAAGGAAATTCACCCCGGGGATCATGTCAGTCGCCCTGCTAGACAGGGGTCCAGGGAAGGAAGTAAATAGTGTGGGAAGAAATAGCCAGGGAATTGTTATGGCTAGGCTTGTATAGGCCCGAGGGCCAATAGCCTAGTACCAACCTATGAACCTATGAACCTATGTGCTAGTGTTTTCAAAAGAGAACACTGAGGTTTCTCAGTCCTTTAGAAATTACTATGAACTGCTACAGGTGGAATTTCCAAAATCTTCACCCATTCCTCCATTACTGTCACCTTTGGAAAATGTGTGTGTCACTGCCTGCAGTTTTCCTGGCAGTCAGCCTGTTGCCTCTAAAAAGGCAGATAGATTGTATAAAGTTCCTCATTCTTTTAGGTTTTTATAAACTCATCCCAAACCTCGCCCAACAGTTATAGCTTTAGTTAATCATACTGCTGGTAAGCATTTAGTTAATTCCAATATGACACTTTCTTTCAAGAATGGAGGTACAAATGATAAGTATGGGGGAAAGTGTATGCTTCTGCAACTTTGATTTTCAGAATTTTGAATTGTCAGGCACATAAGTTTATTCTAACTAATTGTGAAACTGAGGATGTTATGTGATCCTATCTCGCCTACATTCTGAATGATGGGTTCGGAGCCGATCCCTCGGCTCCGACTCGGCACGCTTATGCCAAAGAGCGAAGTCTCTTATTGGCTGAGCTTACTATATCCCAGGATGCACCACCAACAGTCCCCCAGATCTCGTTTGCCGCTTAACTGCAAGGACGTGGTCTCGAGCTGGCTGGGCTGAGTAGCTTTATTAACTACTTTTTCTGTCAGTTTTTGTGCTTGTATTTCACAAAAGCCGTTTTAACGGCTATTGCTATTGCTATTGCTATTGCTGTTGCTATATTGTGTTCGATTGAGTACTGGAATTTATTGTGTGTGATTGGGTAGAGTTTGTTTTGGCGCCCCTTTCAATCCAGGGCCTTTTCGGTCAAACTCTATAACTGAACTTTTTAGTGTTAAAGTTCCCGGTTATTACACCTAAGGTTGTGTTTTACACAGTTTCTGTAAGCCTCGGTTTTTTTGTCATTAGCGATTCTACAGTGGTTAAATTTCCTGTCAGGAATTGTTAACATTATGTCTCAAGCCCCTAGGCCTTCGGGCTTTAAAAAATGTACTAAATGTGCTTTTAAGATGTCTGTTACTGATGACCATCTACTTTGTGTTTATTGTTTAGGGGCAAAGCACTTGCAGGAGTCATGCAGCGTATGTCACGCTTTTTCCTCTAGGGTCCTCCAGGAGAGGAAAAATAAATTAATTCTTAAAGGGTTGATTAAACCCTCTTTTGAAGAAGCCTTGTCTTCCGCTCCGACTCCTGCCAAAAGAAAGGGCTTCGGCTCCGACCAGTCCGTCGGATCCGACTGCCAAGAGACCTAGGCCGGCCTCTCCTTGGCTCCAAAGACTTCGGAGCCGAGGTCGAACGGTCTGCCTCGATGCCACCAGTGTCGACTCCTCGGGCTTCGGAGCCGATGGCTGGGGCATCGAGGCGGGTCACCTCGCGGCTCCACTGCTCTCGGAGCCGACAAGGTCGCCGCTCAGACACTTCCTCCTCGGCCAAGTCTACCTCGGCACCGATGGAATCTGGTGTGTGTTTCCTCGGCGCCGATTCTCATCGAGTCGCCTCGAGCCGGTCCCCTAGTCCCTTGGGGCCGAGGAGAGGTCTTCGAACCCGTTCTGTTTCCTCTCGGTCTTCGAGAATGTCGGATTCTGATATAGACAGGGTGCTCCAAAGACTTTTCCAGTCCCCAGTCTTCCAAAAATTTGTTTCGGCTCCGACCCAGTTGGCTTCGGAGCCGATGGCCATGACCCATCCCATTGCTATTCCTCCTCCGACTGCTTCGGTTCCGTTGGAGCAGGTGCTCTTGGAGCCGGTGGAGATCTCAGGGTCGGCTCCGACCCTTACTCCAACCCGGGCCCTCGGGTCCGAGTTTGGTACGCTGGACTTCTTCGGCTGGACCCGAGGGTGATGTTTCGGGACCCGATGCTTTCGGTTCCGAGCCTCCCTCTCGGTGCTTCGCTGGGACTTCCGTCTACTATCATGGCCCGGAGACTGGACGCTCCCAGGATTCTGGAGGTCCGGCTTTCAGAGCCATGAGGAGTGCCTTGGCCAAATCCTCTTCGCCATCTCTCCGGTTTTACCAGCACCTTCCCTGGGCGTGGAGACTGGGTCTTTGGTAGTTCCCCTGTCTGTGGCCAGCGGAGCCCGAGGCCTGAGGTTACCCCAGTGAGGGTTCCCCTCTTCCTGAGGGTTTTTCGAGTCATCTCCAGAGGAACCCCAAGGAAGAGATCGTGCAAGAGGAAGCACGTGGACTCCCCGAGTCTATCACATCGGACACGGATATGGATGATGCAGAGGGGTCCCTAAGTCGTCCTCGGATGATGTCTCCTTTGCAGACATCTTAGAGATCCTCAAACAACGAGGCGGCTGGATGTCAAACCCCCTCTGCGGACGAATCAGTGCTCCTCAAGGCCTTTGGGGCTCAGCCCTCCGCCTCCTGGGTATCTCCGCCTTCGACGAGCTTCTGGATTTAGTTTGTCGGCGGGAACACCCGGATACTGTGGAACCAGTCCCTTCTCGTCCGAACAAATTCTTATCTGCTCCCCGAGAAGGAGTTCCTTACTAAAGGCGTGGCTGTAGATGCCATGGTGGTGGCATCTGCTACACAGCAGGACGTGGCAGAGGCTTCAACGTCCATCCATCCTCCTAATAAGGAGTCTAGGAGTATGGATAGGTACGGGAAGCGCACCCTGACTTCAGCGGCCTTTACCATAAGGTCTCTGAATTATTTGGCACATTTTACTAGGCTTCAGAGGGATCTGGTCAAGGAGTTGTCAGACTCCCTCTCGGGTAACTTACCTGAGCAGCTAGCCCAGTCCGTTAGCTCTCAGTTGGCTATCCTGACGTCAATTGCTAACTCGTCCATGAGGCTCATATCCTATGCGGCCGAAGGGGCGGGTAGAGCGGCAGGCACAGGCGTGGCTCTACGTAGACAGGCCTGGCTCCGCTTGTGTCAGTTTGCGGAGGCCTTCAAGTCTTCCTTCGCCGACGCTCCCTTTGATGGGTCCTCATTGTTTGGACCCAAGGTGAAAGACACCCTTACCCGCTGTGAGCAAGAGGGAAAAACGTTATCTGCCGCAGGAGCCCGTTATTCCACTCCCTTTCGGCCTTACCCCAAGGCCAAAGGAGGCGGGAAAATGTGGTTCCGAAAATCTCGCAAGTTTTTCTCCCAACAGCAGGAAGATTCCCCGTCCAGAGGCAGAGGGCGGGGAAATTTTTCAGGGAGACGCCGTCCCAGAGGCGGCAGAGGGCCCCGCAATTCTGGAGACCGCGAGTCCTTTCGTGGCTCTTCAGCCTCCCACACGACATGAGGGATTGCCCGGCTGTGCTGCTCCGGAGCCAGTCGGGTGTCGTTTTGCCAAGCACCTAAAAGCCTGGGAGTCAATCACTCAGGACAGATGGGTGCTTCGGATAATTGCCGGAGGTTACACCATCCCTTTCAAATACTCACCCCCTCCGTCCAAGAGAATCCCGGACCCACCACCCAGTCAAAGGGAAATAGCAGCCGCAGAAGCTTCAAAGCTGCTACAAAAAGGAGTCATCCAACCGGTCCCCACAGACCAAATCGGATCAGGAAATTACTCCAGGTTCGTTTTAGTGCCAAAAAAGACAGGGGACCTGAGACCAATATTGGATCTCAGCAGACTGAACCTATCCGTTACGAAATCCAAATTCCGAATGGTCACGTTGCAATCCATTCTCCCGTTGTTGGAGAAGGATGTTTGGATGTGCTCCATAGACCTCAAGGACGCCTATTATCACATACCGATACATCAGGCGTCCAGAAGGTATCTGCGCTTCAGCCTGGGAGCCAGTCATTACCAATTTTGTGCTCTGCCCTTTGGTCTCACCACAGCCCCCAGGGTGTTCACCAAGTGTTTGGCAGTAGTGACGGCTCACCTGAGGAGCCTTGGATTCCAAATGTTTCCCTATCTCGACGACTGGCTCCTGACTGCCACCACCAGGCATCTACTTATGGACAACCTCAAAGCCACCATCTCCTGGGTGTTTCCTGGGAATTACATTCAATTGGTCAAAGTCTGTCTTGCTGCCCTCTCAGCGCATAAAGTTTATAGGAGCAGAGATAGACTCAAGATTGATGCGTGTCTTTCTTCCTGCCGAAAGGATCCGAACCTTACAGGGCCAAGTTCAAGCTCTGATCTCGAGATCCAAAGCCCCAGCCAGGATGGTCCTACAGGTTCTAGGCTCAATGTCTGCCACGGTACTTTTAGTTCCTCTAGCAAGGTTACACATGAGGATTCTTCAGTGGCTCTTATCAACTCAATGGACCTTTCAAGATCTCCCCCTCAATCATCACATCATGATTACGGAATTATGCAAAAGGGACCTGCGCTGGTGGCTTCAGACATCCAACTTGGATCAGGGAAAACCCTTTGTTCTCCCCCCTCCAGCGGTTACCCTGACGACAGATGCCTCCCAGATAGGGTGGGGGGGGCATTGTCTGGGCAGGCTAGTTCAGGGCTCCTGGCTTCCGGACGAAGCTCTTCTCCACATCAACGTGTTGGAGATGAGGGCTGTACTTCTATCCCTACAGGCCTTACACAAGTTCCTTCCTCAGGGTATCATCGCCATCCACACAGACAACATGTCGGTGGTTTGGTATCTGAACAAACAAGGAGGGACCAGATCGTATCCCCTTTGCAGAGAGGCCATGAGAGTGTGGGAATGGGCTGTAGCTACCAACCGCTTCTTGGTAGCGACCCACATCCCGGAAAGTCAAATGTATTGGCGGACAAATTAAGCAGGACAATTCTCTCTCCTCACGAATGGTCTCTAAACCGCAGTAGCAGCCCAGGTTTTCAAAAGATGGGGGACGCCGTGCTGCGACCTATTTGCGACTCCACAAAACACCAAGTGCCAAAGGTTCTTCTCCTTGATTCCACATCAGGAAGTACCGGCCATGGATGCTCTAGCTCAACCCTGGCCAACAGGGTTGCTTTATGCTTTTCCTCCAATCCCACTCCTTCCCAAAGTCATTCAACAAGCTTCTCAGCTAAGGTCTTCAATGATTCTGATTGCCCCATACTGGCCTCGTCAGATATGGTTTCCTTACCTGAAAAAGCATGCAGTGGACGATCCGTGGACCTTAGACCTGATCCCGGATTTGCTGATCCATCAGTCGGGACATTGGCATCAGTCCCTTCAATCTCTGAAACTGACAGCTTGGCTCCTCCACTTCCGACCTTAGTCAGAAGCCACACACTAGACCCGGAAGTTGTTCACATTTTGTCTTCGGCCCATAAACCCACCACTAACAAATTGTACCTCAGTAAGTGGAAGAGGTTTGCTATCTGGGCTCAACTCAAGGGCTTAGACCCTATCACTGCTCCTGTCCCAGAGGTTTTGAAATTCTTAACATCCCTATTTAATCAGGGATCTTCTGTCTCAACTATTAAAGTTCAACTAGCTGCTATCTCTAAATTCCATGAATCCACGGATCCTCCTTTGATGAGCAGCAGGCTATGCAAGACATTCATTAAAGGTGCGAGTCTGTTAAGACCACCAGTTTTTCATCCTGCACCTCCGTGGGATCTTGATTTAGTGCTTCGCGCATTAACATCTCCCCCCTTTTAACCGGCTGCTACTTGCTAATTAAAATATCTGTCATGGAAAACGGCATTCTTAGTGGCTATTACTTCAGCAAGAAGAGTCTCAGAGCTTCAAGCACTGTCTATTAAACCACCATATCTGATTTTCCACAAAGATAGAGTATCTCTTAGGCCTAATCCATCCTTTGTCCCAAAGGTCTGCTCTAGTTTCTGTCTTCAACAATCTCTAGAACTACCAGTTTTCTTTCCAAAATTCTCTAATGAGGCAGAATACACTCTCCATAAATTGGATGTTCACAGGCAATTACGCTTCTATTTAGACAGGACCCAGCAACTTCGTAAGTCAGACCAGTTGTTTGTGTCCTTCTCAGATAATAAATTGGGCCAAACCATCACAAAAGCTACAATCTCAAAATGGATCAGAGATTGCATAACTCAGGCCTATTCTTCTTCAAATAAGCAACTTCATCATCTATCAAAGCTCATTCTACCAGAGCTATGGCTACTTCTATAGCTTTTCATTCCAAGCTCGCTATTTCGAAATTTGTGCTGCGGCTACTTGGTCCAACCCGCACACTTTCATTTCCCACTACAAATTGGATGTGGCATCTAAAGGACGAGCTTCATTTGGTTCCACGGTACTCAGGAGTGTTTTCCAGTGAGCCACCCAGGATTCAGGTGCTAGGGACGCTGTCCCATCATTCAGAATGTAGGCGAGATAGGATCACATAACATCTTTTAGTTATGTACTCACCATAACTTCAGATGTTTGGGATCCATCTCGCCACATTCCTGATACCCACCCTCCTTCCCCTGCCTTGCAGATCAGAAGAGATAGAACGGTTTTGAGCTCCACTGTTTTTATCTTGTTTCATCTGACGATGTTATATAAGCAGGGTATGCATGTGTGCATGTATGCGGACAAACTAGATCTGGGGGACTGTTGGTGGTGCATCCTGGGATATAGTAAGCTCAGCCAATAAGAGACTTCGCTCTTTGGCATAAGCGTGCCGAGTCGGAGCCGAGGGATCGGCTCCGAACCCATCATTCAGAATGTAGGCGAGATGGATCCCAAACATCTGAAGTTATGGTGAGTACATAACTAAAAGATTTTTTTGTCTGCAGTTTTTTCCTTTGAGGAAATGGTTACTTTAAATGTTTAAATTTCTTCCATTTTACAGGTCACAATTCTGTTTAAAGAGCTTGCATAACTCTATTGATACTTCATCCAGGGCAATGATCACTCATACTGTTTAAAGGAGGTTTGCATGGCTGCATTCTTTGAACCTTCCAGATGATGTGAAAAATGAGATTTTATATTCTCTTTTGGACAGAGATTTGGTCAAACATAGATCTATACTTTGATCTCCTTCTAGTGTTTTCCACTCATACTTTGGTCACTGAAAGGGAATACCTCAGAATGTTGGGTTTCACTTCATCCATGATTCTCATGATATCCATGGCAAGACTCCTCATGAGAAAGATATAATGGTATCTGAAGTCTCTTTGGTCCCAGCACCAACACCCATAATGTTTTCAAATCCCAGTTCTGTGGTTTATCAGAAGAGAAATTGCTTGATGGGAAAGCAAATTTCCCTAAATCCAATAATCCCTTTCTTCCACCCTACACCAAAACAGTTAGTCACAATAGACACCTTGGAGTTGCTTGGAGAGCAGATTCAGGAGGGGTAAAAGAGCAAGGGGTTTAGGAATCCAAGAACAGATGCAAGCACATAAAAATAAACTAGATTGCTCTGATCAAGGCACTGTACTCTCTAATTCAATGTTGGTTCCCTGGACTTCTTCAAGTTGTTACAGACATTACCAAAGTCATATGGTACATCAACAAACAATAGGGGACCTGGTCTTACTCCCTTTGTAGACCAGCCAGGTTAGCTTGGGATAGAGCTTTACAGCACAATCTCTATCTAAAGGCATCTTGTATGAATCAAATCAAAACTGTTTGGCAGACAAGCAGAGCAGGATAAAGGCAGATGCTCATGAATGGAAACTAGATCATGTAGTCTTCCAAAATTTTATCTATCAGTGGGGAGTTTTTTAAGTAGACTTCTTTGCCTTTTCTATAAACTATTAGCTGGCAATATTCTGCTCCAGGACTCCATGCAAGACAGCCAAGAAGACAGATGACTTTTCCTTTCCTTGGACAGGAATGTTCCTGTATGCTTTTCTACCCTTTCTACTGATAGCTAGGGTATGTCTGAAGATTCAGAAGTCATTGCCCAAGATCATTTCTGTCCCAGGCAACAGTGGTTCTCCCTTCTTTTGAAATGGCCAGGAGCAATTACCATAAGCTTCCTTCCAAAATGGATGTACTCACACAAGAACAGGGATGTTTAATACACCCCAATCTCAATCAACTTCAACTGACTGCCTGGATGATAGAGTCTGAATTCTTTTTAGGTACCTGTTTACTGGGTATGAGCAGCAGGTACTAATGGAAGCAAGAAAGCCTGCTACTAGGAAGTCATATATTAGCAAATAGAAAAAAGTTTTCTAATTTATGCCAACAACATAACCAGCACCCATTCAGGGCAAGTATTTCTTTGGATTTACAATATTTTTGTGAGTTACTATCATTTGCCCTTTCTTACTCCTCCATCAAGATTAATTTATCAGCCATTTCAGTATGTCTGCCCATCCATCCTCCTCTTTCCAGGCATTCTAATGCCAAAATGTTTTGAAAGGGATTTTGCATAAAAGACATTCAAGAGAACAGGTGGCTCTTCCTTTGGACCTTAAATTTTATGTTAGGGATTTTGCATAAAAGACATCCAAGAGAACAGGTGGCTCTTCCTTTGGACCTTAAATTTTATGTTAGAGAAGCTAACACTTACTCCATCTGAACTACCTCGTCAGGCTGACTTGAGGTTCTTAAACATGGAAAAGGGTTTTAGTGATTGCTCTGACCGCTACAAGGCTTGTGTGATTTTATCTGTGACTTTTGGAATACTTCAGAAATAAAAATACAGCCTTGTGGACTTTAGCAGAGTCCTTTCTTCAAGGTCGTGGATTATTCTTTGCGGTTCTTAAACATGGAAAAGGGTTTTAGTGATTGCTCTGACCGCTACAAGGAGAGTATCCAAGTTGCAAGATCTTATGGTGAGTCAACTCTATCTCCTTTTCCAAAGAGACAGGGTTTCTTTGAGAACTAACCCTTCTTTTATGCTTAAAGTGGTATCCAAGTTTACTTTAAGGCAGACTATCCATATCCCTGTTTTCTTTCCTGAATCTAAAAATAAGGGAGAAGGATACACCACACCTTGGATGTTCACAGACAACTCGGGTAGTATCTTGACAGAAAAAAAACATTCTGATCTTTTGATCAGTTTTTCATTTCTTGAGAAGGTAAGAAGAAAGCACAGCCTTATCAAACAGATTACTTCTAAGTAGTTGTCTCAGGCTATTACCATTTGCTATACTCACCGCAACAAAACTATTTCAGGCAGGGTCAAGACCCCCTCTACAATGGCGTTAGTTTCATCTATGTCTTTTTGGAAAAGGGTTATTTTCTAGAAATATTATAGGAATAGCACCTTGGTCCTCTGTACATACCTTTGCAAAATACTGCAAATTTGATTCTTGTCTGGATTTAGTTGCCTGAAATGGACTTACTCAAAACTCCATTGAAGTAGTAACCTACTCATTTCCCATAGTACAAACATGAATGACTCACAGTCATATAGTAAATAATTTTATACTTTTATGTTTCTATAGAGTGCCAGTCATGATCAATCCACTCAACATATTAGACAGTTTTCATTGTATAACTATAATCATCAAACATTTATTGTATTTTATTTTCTTAAGTTATATTTAAACTGCGGTCATGCTTATTTTTGATATCATTTGGGTAGATCCTAGTGCACCCCCAGTTCTGACATCTTTCCAACAAACTGCTTCATATATATATATATATATATATATATATATATATATATATATATATATATATCTACATATATATATATATATATATATATATATATATATATGGATCTAGGACTATTGAATGAAAGTTCAATAGTCCGAATCCACAATCACCGGACACACTTTAACAAAAGCGCTTTCACCAAAGAAGCGCACTCGTTAAAGTGTGTTTAAAAAAAAAAAATAAAACATTACTTTTACGTTTTTGCAGGCCCCCTGCACCCCCCACACCCCCCTGCTTAAATATTCTCACTCTGAGGTCGCACTACAGTGGGGAAAAGGGAATTTTCCCTTATCCCCACTGTAGTGCGATCTCCGCAACAAGCATACTTATGCGAAAGTGCCTTTCCGTGAAAAGCACTTTCGTGCAAGTATACCCAGCCGAATCTGTTTCGGTTATGTTGCCGTTCAGTGATCCGTATAGATCCCATATATATATATATATATATATATATATATATATATATATATATATATATATATATATATATATATATATATGCATATATGTGTGTGTGTATATATATATATATATATATATATATATATATATATATATATATATATATATATATATATATATATACACACACACACACACACACCTCCTATCACTCTTAAACAAATCAAAATCTGCTTACAGCCTGATGTGTAACAACACTGAACACCAACCACTTCAAATAAATCCGTTTATTAAGACATAAAAGGCTAGAATGCATTTTCCTTCACAAGAGTTAAGCGCTTTCATCTACTCTGTGTAGACTTCATCAGATGAAGTTCTGAAGTTTGAGATCAAACAGAATTGTAAGATTCCTTACTTAACAACTTTCTTCCAGAAGAGTGCACCATGGTTACATTTTTGAAGTTCAGTACAACATATAGTGTAATCATAACATATAGTTAGTTCTCTTTACATTTGTAGAACAAGCCTCTGGATTACATTAATATTTACAATGACATAGAATTATTTACAACATTCTATCTAACTAGGCCGGCAGCCTTCACATAGCCCCCCCCCCTCCGAACTCAGGCTAGATTTTCAAGTGACCCTTGAGAAATGTTACTTGAGAGGGTTAGGTCTATCTGAGTATACCTTACCCCATTCCCTGTCTTAAGAGCCCATCTGCGTTGGCACTGCTAATCCCACTGCGGTGCCTCACTGACATATATGTTTGCAACCCTAGGCTGCATCTTAGCAACATGGCATTTTGCTGGCTGCCTTGGTGTAATCATGTTAGGGGATTGTGATCTGTAACTATAGTGATTTTTATTCCATACAGATAAGGCTGAAGTTTCTGCAGTGCCCACACTATGGCTACATATTAATTTACTACAGCTGCATAGCATTCCTCCCTGGGTTGGAGACTATGACTGAGATAAACCACTGGGTGCTCTTCTCCCTCTGAAGAAATCTGGCTAAGTGCAGCTGCCACCCCATGGTTTGAAGCATCCACCTGCACAACAAATTCTTTGCTGTAATCTGGACTGGTTAACACAGGGGTCCTCCCAAAGTGTCTTTAAGCTTCTGGAATGCCTGCTCACATGCTGTGATCTACACAACCTTATCTGGCCTGTTTTTCCTTGTCAGGTCTGGGAGGGGAGCAGCTATGGTACTATAACTGGGGATAAACGTTCTGTAGTACCCTGCTCTCCCTAAGAATACTGTCACCTGCTTTTTGGTAACAAGTGCAGGCCATGCCTGAATGGCTTTCACTTTGGCAGGTTCTGGCTTGATCTTACCACTCCCCAGTATATGTCCCAGGTAGGAGACCTTTGCCATACCCACCTGACATTTGCTTCGCTTAATGGTTAACCCTGCCCTCTGTAGTCTGCCCAGCACCTCCCTGACATGCTGAAGGTGCTCTTGCCACGAATGGCTGTACATGGCAATATCATCTAGGTAAGCAAGGGAAAACCCTCCTGCTCCTGCTAGGATATGATCTTTAAACCACACTTTTCCCCCTCCGGTCCTGTCCTGCCATAGGCTGCTGGCTTTGCTCACGGTTTGCCTTCAGTATATTTACCTAACCTGAAGACTCCCATCATTTCTACATCATACCAGGCTTCACACAGAGAAAAAAAAACTCCAAACACCGATCCTCCACTGCTCTCTTTACTATATCGGCCTGTGCTAGAACTGCCCAGAAAAATTTTGCCTTCAGTATATTTACCTAACCTGAAGGACTCCCATCATTTCTGCGTCATACCAGGCTCCAGACAGAGAAAAGAACCTCTAAACAGAGATCCTCCACTGCTCTCTTTACTATCTCGGCCTGTGCTAGAACTGCCCAGAAAAATGTATGTTATCTAATGGGAATGTTACTGCTACCTATTACTATTGCATACAACCCTGCATATGATCGCTAGCAGCCTACTGCATATTTCAAATACCCCCTATTTTTTCAACCTTCCCTGCTACCCTAAGTGCTCCTGTTATTTATTGTCTATCCACTAGGTGGCAGCATATACCCATTCCACACTAATCTCTTTATCTGCCATGCTAAGCAGGTACTGAATCACTTCTAAGGGATCCACTAAAACCCTGCCAAAGCCTTCAACCTCTGTGACCCTCCTTGCTCTTACCTATCACCACTTATAGTAAACTGGTGCTTCATTCTCCATACCTTTCTTACCTCTTGCATTCCCCACAACTTTTCTACCTCTTAACTTACCTATCCAACCACTGATTGCTTCTTGCATTCTTGCCTTCTTCTTGTAGACTTGCAAGGAACCACCACGAACCACCATAAATGAGCAAACAATTTATTAGAAGAGAGAACAAGCGCTTTCACGCACTATCCTAGTGCGCTTCCTCAGGTTATTCTTGCCTTCTTCCTTATCCTGGGCTCTACCTGCTCCATTCGCCCTGCGGGCTCACTCCGCTCCCCTACCCTGACCCCATTTCCCACCCAGCCCAGCACCTCTACACTTATAGAGCTATAACCACACCCATCCTCTCTATCAACCAATCACATCATCCCACCCAAATTACTAACCACACCCCTAATTACAGACTCTAACCAAACTCCATCACTGAAACCTACCCCAGTAACTAACTCTCACATACCTCACTCCAATCTACCACCATGTCTATCCTATCTCCCTTCACCTTAACCCATGTAGTATTTCTTCTTACTTTGTCTTATCTAAACTATCTTACCATGCCACCTAACATTAGTCACGCCCCCTTTCCATATAACTAACACATTCCTCAAACCTCACACACCTGCCTCATTCCCCATCTCCCCCTCTCTGTTCAACAATAATAATACTACACTATTCCCCTACAAACTCAAACCCATCTCCAACAAAACTACACCCCTCCTCATCAACATTACTCCAATAAAACTAGTAACCCACAAACAAGTAACTAAAATACTCAAACACCTTCTATTACATATTCATCACTTCATCACCATGTTTCTGTTTGGTGATATCCACTCAAACCCAGGCCCCCCTTCCCCACAGAATACAACTTCCCCTTCACATTTCCCCCACATAACCAGAAAGTCCCTCCACTTCACAGCTCTAAATGCACAAAGCATATGCAATAAAATCCCCAACCTCCATGCATGGCTCCTTCACAATCAACCAGATATACTGTCCATCTCTGAAACCTGGTTGAAACCCCACATAAATGACTCCAAACTAATTCCACCCAACTACTGCATTATTCGAAAATATAGAACAAACAAGAAAGGTGGGGGAGTAGCACTGCTCTACTCTTCCTCTCTCTCAGTTACTCCCTTCACCAAACCCATTCCACAATTTAATAATGCAGAACTAGTTTCAACCCTACTTGAGATAAACAAACAGAAATTCATCTGTATTGTGTCCCTCTATATCCCTCCAAGTGATAATATCACAACACTAGAACATATTCTGTCTTGGTTTTCTACCAATGTAACTAACGAAACCATCATCCTGGGTGATGTGAATATCAACTGGGACGCTATTCATTCCCCCACAAACCCCCTAAATATAAACCTCTACAATTTCTCCCAGCTCCTCAACACCACAGCTAGACCTTCTAAGGACTTCTCCACTGGAAGTACCCTTGACTGGATTCTAGTATCCCATCCTCACTACATCTCTGACAGCGGTACTCTACTCGATGCACTCAGCAACCACTTCCCTACCTTTGCCCACCGTCTTTATTCTCCCTTACAACTATCCCTTACCTATATCCCTATCTGGTCATTAGCAAACTTCAACTCCAAAATATTCTCAAACTTGCTCAAACAAACAGATTGGAATCCACTAAGGACTCTACCTCTAGATAGTGCTGTTACCTATTTCAACACAACCTTTCTACACTTGCTAAACACCCTGGCCCCCCCTGAGAACAAAACGAATTAAAAGTAAATCTGTACCATGGTTAACTAAAGACACCTTAAGCATAATGACTTTCTGAGACAAAGCATGGAAACATTACCAGAAACACAAAACAATCACCACCCTTAACAAATACAAACTACTGCGTAACAAAGTAAAAAAAACGTATTTCTTCCAACCGCAAATCTTATTTTTCCACACTACAAACTAATCACAGCACAAACCCTAAAAAAATCTGGCAGGCTATCTCCTCTCTGCTTACTCCTGGAAAACAAGAAAAACCCTGCCCTGACCCAAATGCCACTGACATAGACCTTGCAGCACAATTCAACTCTTTCTTCATTGATTCCATTGCCAAACTAACTACCTCCTTCACCAACCATCCTACTTCTACACCCCTACAGTCACCTACTCCTTCCTCCTCTAGTACCTCTTCTCACTCAATGACCCCCTCCTCCATACCCCCTCTCTTCTCCATATAGCCCATCCCAATCTCTACTATTAAAAAACTACAAAAGCTGAAACCAGGTTCAAATGCCCCAGACCAAATTCCCTCTTAAAAATATCCACAGAAGCCATAGCCTTTCCCATCTGTATCCTAATAAACAGATCAATTACAGAAGGTCTGGTACCTCAACCCTGGAAAAAGGCCTTCATTATTCCACTTCACAAAGGTGGGAGCAATAATAATATCCAAAATTTTCGCCCAATTGCCATCCTATCCCCCATTTCCAAACTACTAGAAAAATGCATCCACCTACAACTATTACCCTATCTCATAAACAACCAACTCCTAACCACCACACAACATGGTTTCAGGCCTGGCCACAGCACTCCCACTGCTCTTCTTACCTTCCTTGAAACTATCAACAAAGCCCGCGACTCCGGCCTTATTGTGTCCACCCTCTTATTAGACCTATCTAAAGCCTTCAACACCATCTCTCACAACTTTCTCCTCACCAAACTCTCTAACCTGAACCTATCCCCCACCACTATCAAAAGGTTTACCAGTTACCTATCTGATAGACAACAAGGAGTCAAATTTAAAAAAGCTACCTCTCCATTCCTCAATACTCCCACAGGAGTACCCCAGGGTTCTATTCTTGGGCCCCTGCTATTTAACATTTTCATAAATGACTTCTACCGAACCATAGAACTGTGAAGAAAACGATCTAAAGCTATTCATTAGACAACTGAATTTAGCTATATTTTTCAAGGGCCAAACCAATACCAACACAGGATTGACAAGGTCTAGTACTTTCAATCCCCCCTACTCACCCTTCCCTTAAGATTTTCATGGAACTGGTAGAAAGAGAGCTTAGGAATATGGAACGATGCAAGAACAATACCTACCCTGTCAATCTTAATGATAAGGAGATGCAATTGATTGATTATTTGAAACAAGAAAAGTGTAGGGTAATAAACCTGATAAGGGGGAGGTGTAGTGCTGATGTACATTGTGGACTATGACTCTTGTTTACACAATATGTTACAGGAAACAGACCAATATGAACTGTTATCGTTAAATGAAATTAACATTGCACATTCTAAAATAAGTTATTACTTATGCGACCATCTTCTACAAGATACTATTAATGAGCATTTATATAATTATTTACATGTGGAAAAACGAAGAATCCCAGTTATGTTTGGCATCCCCAAGACCCACAAAAGTCTAGATCCAATTAAATTTAGGCCAATTGTTTCTGGTGCATGAAGTATTACTGAACCCTTGGCGAAGTTTGTAGACTATACTGTGAAAAAAATGTTATCTTCCATTACACATATTTGCAAGGATTCGTGGGATTTCTTGAAAGGAATTGACCAACAGATGTTCGATGTGCACCTTTCAATGGTCACTATTGACATTGTTGAACTATTTCCTAGTATCCCTCATTTGACAGGATTGGATTGGTTCAGGGAAGTTTTAGTATCTGAATCTGGCCTTGACAACATCATTATTAATTTGGTTCTAGAATTCATGGAAATTGTCCTGGAAAATAATTTCATTTATTTTAATGGGGAGTTTTATCGCCAAAAGAAAGGTGTGGTGATGGGGGCCCCTTGTGCTTCGTTATATGCCAATTGTGTGTTATACTATTGGGAGCAGAAATATGTCTTTAAGAGTCAATGGTCTTAATTTATAGGACACTATATGAGGTACCTTGACGACATCTGTTTGTTGTGGAAAGGTACCAAGGAAGACT
Organism: Protopterus annectens; assembly: GCF_019279795.1. Lineage (NCBI taxonomy): Eukaryota > Metazoa > Chordata > Ceratodontiformes > Protopteridae > Protopterus > Protopterus annectens. The sequence goes on along the minus strand of NC_056751.1, from coordinate 434,926,681 downwards.
TAAATGAGTTCTTGAAGTACATTAACAACAGCACTGGGTTCCTGTATTTTACTTATAACATTGACCACGACAAATTAAATTACTTAAATGTGACTTTATTTAAAGATTATGACAACCATTGCTTCCAATCAAAGTTGTACAGGAAAAGTACATTCTCGAACTCATATCTCCACTTTGATAGCGGACACCCCTTCTATCAGAAGAAAGGGATAGTCAAGGGTCAGATTATTAGAGCATCGAGAATGTCCAGTACATTTGAAAGTTTTTTGGAGGAAGTGCACACCCTTGGGGCATTGTTTGAAGAAAAGGGTTACCCCAGGACCTTGATTGACCTTATGATTCAAGAGGTTACAAAAAATAGGGATTCGAAGTATTTCCCTTTGTTAGGAACTGGATTTTCCACTCCTGACCAAGGAATAGGATTGAAACAGCTAGATCCAAAGAATAATTTTATTCACACTTTATCCACTAGTTCTCAAAAAATTGAACAGATTATTTCAAAACATTGGCCTATACTAACTTTACATGATGAAGTAAAACAATTTGTTCCATCTTGCTCCCATTTTGTAAGGAAAAGGGATGCCAACTTAAAGGAACTGTTTGAGAAAAATGGAGACATTGGACTAAGAACAAGCAGGACAAAAGTGGGTACACACAAATGTGGTTCTTGTAAACAGAGTAGCTTTATGTTTAATCAGGATACAGTGTTCATTCCCTCTAGAAAATTTAGATTCAAGTCCACTAATTATTTTAATTGTGGAACTAAAGGGGTGGTTTATTTAGGAATATGTATATATTGTTACAGTTTGTATGTGGGTAAAACGGAGCGGCAATTAAGGAGAAGAGTTTATGAGCACCTTTATGATGTTTCTAAAGGTAAAGAAAATAATGCTTTTTTAAGCATTCAAAGGTGTGTGAAAATATGGAGTTAAAGTTCATGGTTTTAGAGCAAGTGACACAAGATTTGAGAGGTGGTAACTGGGAAGCCAGGCTTGAATACCGTGAACTACATTGGCAGCTCAAGTTAAACTCAGGAAGGCTTCCTGGGTTGAACGAAAATATTAATATTAGTAGTGTATTAAAGTTAAGAATGGCTCGCTTATAACATCATAATAGTAACACATTAGTTGATGCTTTGAATGCAATTTCACCCATTTTAGTGTCCGTTTTAATGTTTATTGTAAATTATGTATTAAGTTTATTTATTGTTATGTTTATGTGATGGTTATAGCTTGACCTAGAGAAGGAAGGTATTACCTGTTATGGTATATCGACATTGGTTGCATAATTTTACAATCCTATGCATTTTAATGAGGTTTATTTTTTTAGATATTGCACACATGTTTACACTTTACATTACAGTGTGTAGTTTTAATTAACAGGGAGGGAGTTAGAAGGGTCATGTGATTGTTTTAATGATTATTTAATGAGTGCTAATGAAAGCACAAAGGATTTTGTATTCTGAAGAAGCTCGGTATTGACCAAGCGAAAGCGCTTGTTTTATTCATTATTTTCTATGTGAAATAAAAGTTCCTGATTACCTCAAGTTGTTTCTATCAAGTTCGTGATATCCGGGTCCTGTAGCTATTGGGAAGTACTTTGATTCTACAGAACCATCCCTGAAACTCACCTCATCCAATATGCCAACGACTCCACCATAATCTGTTCTGCCACCCTCCATCTCTATTCTAACAAAACTAACCCAAAATGCCTTCTCCTTAACTGAACAATGGATGCTGGACAACCACCTAGCACTCAATGCTACAAAAACTAAACTAATGTTATTCACCCCTTCAAAAACCACCATCCTAGACAAAAATACCTTCATCATCACCAGTCAGAATAATACACCCCTTGAAATAGTATCTAATACAAAACTGCTAGGTGACCAACTCAAGTTCGACACTCACTTACAAGCAAACATCAAGAAAAAGTACAAAAACTTGGCATGCTCTATCGCCACTTTTGGTACCTCTCCCCACCAAACTAACACTCGCTGCAACATACCTTATCCCATCCCTCCTTTACAAAGCCCCACTCCTCACCAACCTACAATCCTCCCTAAAAGCTAAACTATCCTCCTGTTACTATAAAATTTCAAAGTTTGCAACAGGCCACAGATCCCTAACACATCACTGTACTGCCCTTCACAAACTCAATTGGCTAAAACTACCTAACTACCTCACATATATTCAACTCACTCAAGCCCATAAACTCATCTTTAACCCCTCTCTCTTCCCCTCCCTGGCCATCACCTTTAAGATGCACCAGCCCAATAGATCCCTAAGATCTAACTCCCAAAATCTCATTGAGCTACACAAACCCACCCATCCCCTATGGAAAAATCTTCTGTCCTTCTCCCTAGCTCGCCTGTGGAATTCTCTTCCTCCACTAATCTGCACAACTAGCAACCTATCTGCCTTCAAAACCTTACTCCACTCCCATCTAACTTCCAAATGGGAATGCTACTGTACCCATCCTGCATGAAGTTCCCAATTCAAGCTACTCCACTACTTTCAGCAGACCTCCAAACATCCTGCTATTATTACTTAACTCCAATAAGCATCTATTGTACTCATACACTTGCATATAAATATAATTGCATAACACTGTAATAAGCACCTATTGCAATCAACAGATTTTGTACCTAAATGTAATTGCTTAATCATTTTATTTTCTTCTTAATGAATGCCTGCTTTTGCATTTTTCTTCTTAATGAATGCATGCTTTTGCATTTTCCCCATTTTGGGTATTACTACATTATCTATTGTTATAATTGCTTTGTAATTAACTTCTATTTGTTTTGTTTCATTTACTGGAGCTTTTCTCCCCAGGACTACATTGAAAACAAGCTCCTAGTGGACCATCCTGGCAACAAACTGCAAATAAAACAAATAAATAAATAAATAAATGAATCTACCAGCCTCTGGAAAGTTGCTGAGGCCTTTTTCATCCCAAAGGGCATCTTTGTGAACTCATACAAGCCAAAAGGAGTCACAAAGTCTGACCTCTCTCTAGCACGGGAGTCAAGGGCCATTAGGGAGGAATATTTCATTTTGGCAGTTGTGCATATTTGCAAGGGTTGCTGAAGGGATTGTCGATGGAAATGTTGCATTCTGGTGCTTGTGCATAGTAGGACAGACTGCAGAAGGGGTCACTGGGGAGATGATTCATTTTGGTGCTAGTGCATACTCACACAGCATCAGATAAAGAAGATATGTACTAACCATAATGTTCCATATGTGTTTTCCATCTTTTTATTCTTCAACTACCTACCCTCTGAACCCCTTGATTTTGTCTTCCTGTATGTAACTTTGATATCTGTACATGTGTACAACATACAGGCACAGTTATTTTACCATGTTGGAACTATGAATACTGTCTTCAAAATTAGGTATTACTTGGCACACTGACATGTTCCCTTGCAAAGTTATTTACCAAAATATGAAAACAAATCATAATTTCTACAACCTAAGTCCAAAACAAACTTTGATATCTGTACATGTGTACAACATACAGACTCAGTTCTTTTACCAAATTGTAATGAGTAACACTGTCTTCAAAATGAGGTATAACTTAGCACACTGACATGTTCCCTTTCAAAATTATTTACCAAAATATGAAAAAAAATCATAATTTCCATAACCTAAGTCCAAAACAAGCTTTGATATCTGTAGATGTATACAATATATAGGGACAGTTATTTTACCATATAGGAACTATGAATACTGTCTTCAAAATGAGGTATTACTTAGCACATTCAGATGCTCCCTTGCAAAGTTATTTACCAAAATATGAAAAAAAAAATCACAATTTCCATAACCTAAGTCCAAAACAAACTTTGATATCTGTACATGTGTGCAACATACAGACCCAGTTCTTTTTCCATGTTGTAATGAGTAACACTGTCGTCAAAATTAGGTATTAATTGGCATACTGACATGTTTCCTTGCAAAGTTATTTACCAAAATATGAAAACCAAATCATAATTTCCATAACCATGTTGGAACTATGAATACTGTCTTGAAAATGAGGTATTAATTAGCACATTCAGATGCTCCCTTGCAAAGTTATTTATCAAACTATGAAAAAAAAATTTCCATAACCTGAGTCCTAAACAAACTGATATCCATACATCTGTACAGCATTCAGACACAGTTCTTTTATCATGTAGACACATATCATTGTAAATAGACACATTCTTGGTGTAGCCAACAATACATACTACTGAATGGGTACATGTAAAGAGAAAAAGCAAGGTCTCCTCTAGGAACCATATAACCACAATGGACTTTACTGTGTATTAAACAATTTGTAAAAATTATAGAAAAAGTGATGGAGGTGACTTGAAATGACCACGTAGACAAAAACCCAAATCTGGCTTGTGCATTGATCAATGTGATAACAACCTCTATTCAACAGTGACAGCTGTTGAGAGTTTTACCTGATAGTGGAACTGCACTTATTGTTAATGTGCTAATAAACTGCATTTCATCACTTGAAGATAATGCATGCTCAGACATAGGTGATAACTGCTGCTCATAACCTGTTGAGTAGGTATTCATTATAATTCATTCGAAATAGTATAACACTTACATATTACTGAGCCCTGCCTCCTACCACCTACTTTCCACACAGGACTGACAAAGCCAGGAAAAATGGCCAAAAATATATGAGAGCTGCATGCTGGTAGTAGTCAGCAAGTAATAACCTTTACCTCACACAGACAACTACTGACTATACCCAGAAATACAATAATACAAGCAGAAATGTCAAACTTATCTGGTTCATCTGTGCATAAATTAGTCGTAAAAGTAGTAGTTCAGGTTATCACCTAACCACCCCTCTGGTTACAAATAACACACCACACTGTTTGTTAGCCATCATTCCAACATTCCTTCAGACGTATGTATCATCACTTTTCCTCAATGTGCATATTGTTAACAGATAATAAAGGATTCTTGAAAGCTGGATACATAAACAAAAAATTGTAATAACCATCAATGAAATCTGAGCGACAGATAACCTATGCCTGTTACACCATATGTGTAGTACAATATTTGAACAAATAGATCAGCTGAGAGAGCATGGCATGGCACCTTGCAGTAAGTCAGTGAATCAGTTGCCTCTGTTGTGTAAACATAAGTGCCAGAATGACACAAACTGTTTTGCCCACCAATCAATTCAGCAGTCTGACTATGTATGCACAAGCACTTCCCTGGTACACAAATTAATTATTTCCCCTACCAACATCTTTATTAGTACATATTTATACACATGGCCCAAATCAAATCATTCACCCAAATGACCCCTTCAGGACAATGTTGACATATGCACAATCACCAAAAGTAAGTACATTATGAACATACATATATATCAATATACACATATGCATGTATGGGTGTGTGTGTGTGTGTGTGTGTGTGTGTGTGTGTGTGTGTGTGTGTGTGTGTGTGTGTGTGTGTATATATATATATATATATATATATATATATATATTTATACACATATGCATACAGGAAGACAAAATCAAGGGTTCAGAGTGTAGGTAGCTGAGGAAGAATAAAAAAGATGGAAAACACAGATGGAACATTATTGTTAGTACATACCTTCTTTATCTGATGTGTGAGTATGCACAAGCACCAAAATGAAACATCTCCCCAGTGACCCCTTCTACAGTCTGTCCTACTATGCACAAGCACCAGAATGCAACATTTCCATCGACAACCCCTTCAGCAACCCTTGCAAGTATGCACAACAGGCAAAATGAAACATTCCTTCCTAATGGCCCCTTCATAATTGTATCACATTAGTGTATTCCTATCTGTCAGGAGTTAGCTACCCTAGGTTCCTTAGTTGTACGTCTTTGCAAGACATGTTTTGACAAGTCAGCATATGGCTGTGTAGACTTACATGACTGAATGAAGTAACTTTTGTGATTATTTGGATAGGACTTGAAGATCAGATAACATAATATTGCGAGTAGTAAATGCTGGAGTACAGGTTAGAACAACTGTGCTGGAGTTGTATGGCACTCACCCTTACTATCACCTTAGGCCTGTTAGTAAACAGTTCTGCAGCCGGGACAGAAATACATACAGCATACATTATAAATGAGTATAACTAACCATCAAATCACACCCCTTTGTTATGCATTTTAAAATTGGGAGTGACAAATTTAACAAATGGAAAATATCGTTATAACCAGTTATAATGAGAAAAAGTATGTGCTACCTCTTTTCACACCGAACCAAATAAAATATTTTCATATATTCATATCTGAATTATATTCATAATCTGAATAGCACTTCTCTTTTCATATACTATATATAAATGTTTTAATAAAGTTTAACGATTTTTTTCTTAACTTATTTTCTTGTACTTTTTAAAAAGCAGTAATCATTAATGTAGTAATTATCTGCCAATGTCTCTACTGTCCATTTTTCACTGTATTACTTAAAAACTACTATTCTTTTACTGTTTTAAAATGCACCTGCATCTTAACGTCTTGTTATTACATCTTTTGTGCCTTATGGCAACGGTCATGCCTGAAAAGGGTTATCAGGCCAACTACCTATCAGGTTAATTAACAAACATGCATGACAGTACAAATACACCTGTACTCATACTCTGAAGTACAAGGGCACAGTAACTTAAATTTCTACATGTGACATAAAGATCACTAATACAATTATGTAGGATTAAGAGTTTATCAAATTGAAATCACACACATGACACTGAATAGTAAAATTAAATTAGCTGGCTTGCATACAAGAGAAAACAGCAGCAACAGCAATTATGAATGGTGCTCAATATGAACCAATATTTTCTGTCCCTGACATCTACCTGCACTGCCCAACATTTAACAGTGAATTTGTTTTGTCAAATCAAGGGAAAAGAAGCATCTTGTATGACATGATGTTCATCAGGTGAAAGTAGTGTATCAGACACTTACATCATATGCAAGCACATATGCAAGCAGCACTTTTAATATTTTAACACAGTTCTTTTATATAATATTATGAAACATTTCTTGCCATGAAATGCACTGCTTTACCTAAAACAATACAATGCTGGAAAAAAAAAAGAAACCAGAAACAACATTTTACAGCTCAACAAAATCAGAAAAAAAATTGTAACTACTTTTTGTTGAACAGCAGCATCCTTGCTATTAGTACTACTGACTTTATAGTGAAATACTTTTCTATTTCCATGTGCAAATACAACTGATTTCTGATTAGACCACTTCAAAAACACTCGACTAACTATCAAAAATAAAAATACATGCTAGGATCACCAACCAAGCCATTCCACTCAAAAGAAAACTTTAGACAAGGCAGAACACAAATTACAATATCATTACCACTGTTCTAAAACTGGAACTGCCAATACCCCAACCACCAAATATTGTTATATCCCTATTAAAGAATGATTACTTACATATGTTTAACACTGAAATTATATGGTGTTACAAAGAAAACATTAATAAACTCTCCACTAAACACTACCTAAAATAAAATCATGTCAGGAAAAAAATGGTGCTAAAACAAACATAAAACATTAGAACACAGTTCGCGTGAACCTTATGCCATAATTTATTCACTCAAATAAAACCTAAAATGGCACACTAGTAAGACTGCCTGAAAAGTAAAAATGCTCGCAAAAAAGACACTCTGTCATGGTATTGTTCATCACGTTAAGATTTTCTCCCCACCTTAAATGGTGGCTGGGTTTAAAAAACAGCTGCTGGATAGTTTAATTCAAGAACAATTCTGACAAATAATCATCCCTTAGACCTATAACCACAAATACAATACCAGAACTCAGTGCACTACTGCACCACCAGCAGATCGCGTCTGGGACACTTACATTTAGCCAAGAAGCTGAGGGAACACTCTAAATGGGATTTCCTCATTATTATCATTAAAATGTTGCTGCCAGCGATCACTACCATCTGTCTACGAAAAAAGTAGAGTTGATAGGGCTCCAGCAACTGCAACCCATGTCAATCTCACAGACACACACTTCAGTACAAATGACAGAGCAATTAACTGACCCACATGAAATAGAAAATTATCTGTTTGTAATTGCAATTAATATGTGTCCTGATACTGTGTGCACTTTCTTCACTGGACAAATTAAAACAGCAAGACTGCCAATGCAAAAATCAGTGGACTGAAAAACTGCATAAATGGGACAGTTATTGAATTTAAGCTAGATATCAGGCTAAATAAAAGATAATTACTGAAAAGGCATTTAGGGAACTAGGACTAAGATGTTTATTGTCTTTATTCAAGGTTCCATTGCTGATGTGATTAAGTTGTATTATATGTATATAAAAAGAGTTCAATTTATTGTTTCAAACTGTGTCAGTTGAGCTACTTTGTGTATTGGAAAGATCTTGTGAACAGCTGGAAATTATAAAATATGTTCACAGTTTACAGATTGAAGAGCAGAACACTAAAGGTTGCAATGTACTGAGAAAATAATGCACACACTTGCAGAGCCAGGTGTTGTCTCTGATCACTTGCTATCCATGCATAAACAGAAAGTGACTGGTCTTTTCTACTACCCTTTTCCAAAGACCTGCTTGAATAAAATATCCCCATTTAATAATGCCTTCAGTGACTTTTGCTTTTCTGCTGAGTTTATTATAATAATCCTGCACAAAAATAATAGCCATGATCCATCAAACAGTGTTACTACTTGCTTTGTGTGAGCTGATAAGAACACTTGCAACCTGTTCTTTACACTACAATGAAATTTCTTTTATCTAATGTTTCTCCATCATGTAATGGGAGAATAACTGCAAGTGGGACTTATGTTTCATTATTTAATCCTTATTAACTACTCGTGATAGTAAAACATTCCCTTTTAGGATGATTGTTGATTCAAATTACCATAGAAACAGTACACAATGAGCAATCATTCTGAAAAGGCAACATTTAGGGGCAGGAGCAGTTAATATGCAGTTATTAATGAAACATCTGACCCAGTTATTAGTGATGTGAATGCAGCTAGTTTACTTGTGTAAGGATTGTGAGGGGAAGGCATGGGTCAGATAGCAGGTATTGTGCAAAGTTCCTTCTGCTTACCAACAACTCCTCTGAGGCTCATGTGAAGTGCAAACAAAGTGTCCTGATTTACTGGAGAAAATTACATGTAAGCATATGCTTACTCTACTGTGAAAATTAAGTTGAGAGGTCAACTGACAAAGTTCAGTTACTTTTTCAACTTAGTTTTCACAAGATAGGGCTGAAATAGGACCGGGAAGTAATTAGCACTTGGAGAAGGCACTCGGGGGTAACAGTATACGATTACTATAATAGCGTGCTCAGATGTAAGCACAGAGGTGCTATGAGACAGTACTCGGAGTTACTGAGTTAAACTGGTCTGCAAATGCTTGTAGCATGGACTTGAGTGTAGAGTTTAACCTCTCAACAAGACCATTAGTCTGGGGATGGTAGGGGGTGGTCTTTAGGTGCCTCACCCCACAGTACTTCCACAGACAAGCCAGCAGGTCTGGCATGAAATTGGCACCTCTGTCAGTCAGTATTTCATCTGGGAAACCTACCTTGCTAAAAATCTCTACCAAAGCATTTGCCACCCTTTCCACATTAATGGAGGACAAATCTACTGCATCAGGGTATCTTGTAGCATAGTCTACTACCAATAGGATATACATTTTCCCCATGGAACTTGAGGTACTCAAAGGCTCAACAATATCCATAGCTACCCTCTGAAATGGCTCCTCAATCACAGGCAAAGGCATCACAGGAGCTCTTGCCTTGTCTCCTGCCTTGCCTACCTTTTGGCACTACTCACAGGTCCTGCAGTACCGTTACATCTCTGGAAATCCCAAGCCAATAAAAGTTCTGTATAATACGTCTCTTTGTACGTTTTATGCCCATATGACCTGCAAAGGGAATATCATGGGGTATGGCTAGAAGCACCAGACAGTAGGCTCTAAGCACTACCAACTGCTGTAGTCTCCCACCTTCTAGAGATCTCTGGGGTCCACTCTCTATACAGTAACCCTTTGACCCAGTATTCAGATTCCCCCTTCCCTTGGGAATCAGGCTCCTCACTAGCTAGCTGCCTCAGGCCTTGTAATGTAGGATCTGACAGCTGAGCCTGTCTCAACTCTGTCTTTGTAATCCTTCCCAGCTTCCCTTCCACAGGAAGTCTGATATCCTCTGACAGCAGTGCCTCACTATCAACCTGAGTACTACTACTCACTTCTGCCCTTGCAGTTACTCTGTCCAAGGGAGCATCAGTACCCACAAGCAGCTGTGGCTAACCTTCAGTCTCAGTGCTACAGGGTAGCTCTGTCCCTGAAGAAACCACCTCACCAGTCCTGGCTGCAAGTGTGCAGTCTGTCTGGGTCTCCCCCAGGCTACCAGACTCACATGCTTGTGTCCAAGCCTGACTGCATGTAACTGCATTAACACATGGTACTGCATTATCAAAACCCTTCCCTATCAGGACATCTGCAGGATGGTAGTTTGGTACTCTTGCTGTTTCAAGACAACCTACTGTTGGGATTTTGTCCTTCCCACTTACTAGCTCCCTCACCTTTTGTTCCCCACCTTGCCTCCATGGACATCTATATTCCACATGGCCCCAATGGTTGCATTCAAAACATTTAACCTTAGGTCCTGGATGTGTACCTGGGCTAGTGCCTTCCCCTGCTACTGTCAGATTCTGTTGGTGCAGTCTGGGCTGCCCATCATGGGTTCCTTTAGACCCATGAGCAGCACTGGATGTCCCTTTCCTCTGCAATGCCCTGCTTGATAGGTATAGGTCTCCAGTCTTCCCCGACGCATCTGAAGTAGCACATTGTCTATCAGCTAACCAGATCATCATGTCCTCAGGCAAAGTGCTAAGGGCTTCTTCCCTCACCAAAAGATCTGCCAGCCCTTTAAAAGTGGTGACCTGATATCCACTCACCCACCTATGAAAATAAGTGCTCAGTTCAGCAACATATTCACACACACTTTCATCTACCTTGTGTCTGTGCTCATGAAACTTTTTCCTATAAGTGTCAGGTGTTAGCTTAAAAAATTTTAACACACAGTTATTTACAGCATTATAGTTAAAACAGTCAACATCAGATAATTTGGAAAGTACATTTACAGCTTTACCATGGAGTAAGGGGATCAAGAACCATACCCAAAGCCTTTAGTCAACATCATACTGTTTGCATACTCTCTCAAACATATAAATGAAACTATCAGAATTATCCCCATCTGTAAACTGTGGCAGAAATGTACTGACTTGTGTGCTTCTTGGGTCCAGTTACTCCCTTCCCCATTATCTCCATGACTCTGGCAAAGAGTCAGCATCTCCTTTTTGTGTTGCCTCTGCCACTCCTTCTCCACAGCTTCCATTTCCAAATGCCTGGGCTCCAACTCAAGTCTCTTTAGCTCCAGATGGGTTTTTAAGTCCTCTGCAGAAAGGTTGATCTGTCCATTCTTTGAATGTTGTACATCTCCATGGCCAGTCTGATTGTCCTCCTGATTGCTGTTTTCTGATGCAGCTGTGACTAAAGCTGCAATCATGTCTGCCTTAGTCAGGTTTCCATGCACCAGTCCCTGCGCCTGGCACATCTCAGCCAACTGGCTCCTTGTCAGCTTGCCATACTCCTCTGCTGACATGCTTGTCTGCACTGCCTGACAAACTAAGCTAACAAAAGAAATAAAGAAATTGTGATCTGAACTCTGAATATTCACTGCATGGCTGATTTAGAGCACAAAAACACCTTCAGTGATCACTGTACACAAGCTACAGGAATTCATTATCCACACTAGTACAAGCCAATTAGTATGTGATGTGGCTAACTCACCACTATCAAACAACTAATATCTGTTGTGGATATCCCAGCACTGCCAAACAATTAATATGGGAAACCCATTCGCAGGACCAGTAATCAAGGAGCCTCAATCCTGCACATTGAGAAGGATAACAAGTACATACACAGTAAAGTACAATTACTCTTAAGAGAACACAGAGGTCACAGTCAGTCAGGAGCTGGTTTCTCCCTTTCCCTCCAGATCCCCAATAAGACTCCCCACTGGCACAGCTATAGGGTCCAGGTCCCAGCCAAGTAGTGAAGCCAAAACCTCCAGTACCCTCTCTGTCCAACTAGTGCTTCTTGTCCCTTCCCAGGTAGCTGACACATACACACACACTTTGAGATTTGAGTTATATACAAACACACAGACACTCCTGGGAAAGGCTCGCACAGGTTCTCCAGCTATGCCCCTTTCTGCCCAGGCAATAAGGTAGTAATCCACTGCCGCCAACTACTCTTATCAGCTATTATACAGGCCCTTACCAAAGGGTGTCCAATTCTACTGTGCAATATTATTATTATCCAAATTGTAAGTGTAACCCAGGACTAAGGCTATTGGAGTGGCTTATACAGTATCAGCAAATATATGCAAGTACTCTAGAGCTTAAATTATCTCTACACAAAACAGCCACAGTTGAAAGGTTTAAAAATATTTAATAATAAATAATAAAAAGACAAGACAATACTTATTAGTTCAACACAATGACATTACAGAGTTCAGCAATCACAGGAAAAACTTTAAAACAATATTGTAGGATAGTCTGACAAATATAGAAAACAGCTAGTCTAATTGGGCTAAATTCCTATCTAGCTCTAGGAGAAATCACAGTTCTAAATACTACTTTACTTACAAGACAGAGTGCTGGTGAGCTGTTAACAGGTTCAGACAAAACCCAAAATGCTCAAATCTCTCTCTCTCTGAGAAAGTCTTAAACTGATACACAGTACTGCTGTGTCATTTCACATTACATCATTCTTAACACTTCTCTGTTTCCGAGGCTAACAGAAACTTAAAATTTACATTTCTTAGTAAGCTGCACTTGGCCAGGAAGTCACAGCAATAAAAGACATTATACATGTAAAACCTTAGTAAGTATCTCTTAAATCAAGACAATATAAAAAAATTGATGGTCCAGACATCCTGTCTCCAAGTCTGAGACCAAACACAGTTGTACGATTCCTTTCTTAACAGCTTTATTCCAGCAGAATGCACTGTGGTTACATTTTTGAAGCTCAGTACAACATATAGTTTAATCATAACATATAGTTCTCTTTACATTTGTAGAACAAGACTGTGGATTACATTAATATTTACAATGACATGAATTATTTACAAAATTCTGTCCAGCTAGGCTGGCAGCCTTCACATGCATCATAAGGGGATTCTGCACTCCAGAGTATGCCATCCTTTGATTAAGACATCAAAATGAGCCCCAATCTGTCTGAGTTGGCAGTAGCTCAATTAAACATAAATGATCCCATGGTGCTTATCAAAAACATAAGGGGTCCTTTATTTACATAATCATATACAAAAATCATATTTACATATTTACACTCATTATTATTAGCAAGTATTTTAAAAATCTTCACAAAAGCAAAATATATTCTCTTTAAATTGCCCCCATACCTTCTGCCATTATCACAATCTTATTTTTTTAATATGTTTGACAAGACCCACTTTTTTATTAAACAGCACTTCATTCTACCTTTTGTACCATGTAAGCCATATTATACCAAATAACGTCTTATCTTTCTGAGCATTAATTTTGTCTTTGCTTATGATAATGGCCATATAAGATCATATTCATATCTATCCCTCATTTATCTGCAGTCCCTTCTAAAAACTTCTCTTTACACACTTTATCCCAGACTTTCTATCATATTGCAGAAATATATGTCCTGCAGTCTCTATTTTTTTGCAATAATAACACACACTTTCACTAACTGCTTTACACATCTTGTTCCCTTTTAGTGGCAATTTAGTAAAATAGATAAAAAAAAAACATTGACACAATCTGATATTTGCATTTTATTCATCTTTGCTGTGTACATACTTTTATATTATTATCTGAACTATCCCATGGATAGTTTGGTTATTTCTTTAAAATTTCTTCATAGAATTGTCCCCTAGTCTTCCCTTATCCTAGATTCAATTTCCACATCAGAATTTCTTCTCAATATTTTCTTAGTTTTACATTGTCTTAAATTGTCACTTACTCAAAAACTTTCATTTTCCCCAAAATATTTCATATTTTGTTCTCAGAATCTGGCAGGAGTTTGAGCTGGATTGCGGCAGAATTAAAGATGTTAAGATTTGCACTGGGTGTGACGAGAGTGGACAGGATTAGAAATAAGTATATTAGAGGGTCAGCCCAGGTTGGAAGGTTTGGAGACAAAGCCAGAGAGGCACGATTACGTTGGTTTGGACATGTGCTGAGGAGGGATGCTGAGTATATTGGGAAAAAGATGCTAAGGATGAAGCTACCAGGTAACAGGAAAAGAGGAAGGCCTAAGATAAGGTTTATGGATGTGGTGAGAGAGGACATGCAGGTGGTTGGTGTGACAGAGCAAGATGCAGAGGACAGGAAGAAATGGAAACAGGTGATCTGCTGTGGTGACCCCTAACGGGAACAGCTGAAAGAAGATGATGATGATGTTCTCAGAATCTGTGCAATCCCTTCATCCTCCCTTGCCTTCAAAACCCAAAGAAGGTATAAAGATACAGCATGCAACCCCCTCCTTTTTATTTAAATATAATACTCCTCTCTTAAGAGGAATTAACACAGACTCCATATTACATGAAACACTATAATCATAATTTATTTTTCAACTTCCTCAGATAGCATGAATGCATTCTGGTAAATATGCATTCTTACATAAAACAAATAAGTTTATTAACTGTTCCTTATTTTTAAAACTCATCCTAAACATCTTCCAAAATGCATATATTTCTTTTAACCATTCCACTATACCTTCCCATTTTTTTTTGTATTACTTTACTTTTCGTAAATCTAATACCTAGAACAAATATTTTCTGTTCAGAAAAATAAACTGATTACTTTCTTTCCTAGCTTTTAAATATTTTTGCTTATATAATAAAAATATCTCTCACTATTTACCCCTCAAATCAAATATAATTTCCTTAATGATATTTTCATATACTTTTTTGTTATTCCTTCTTTCTTCCATCACTTGCTTTACATACATTTTTATGTTTCTCTTTAAAAAAACACCATTCTGTACAATATTTAAAGAAACATCTCATGCTTAAGATGATATTCTCAAAATAGCATTTGCTCCCTTAACCACACTTCCTTGTTTAATCTGTTTTCATCTATTCTTTTGATCCCTTTGCCTTATAAAATACAGTCTGATTTCTCATCCATTTCTACCAACATAGCCTTATGGTCATAAAACTCTGATCCTACAGTCCCCTGTCATTTTTAACTATTCAGATATAACAGCATAATCTATCTCCTTTCTTAATTCTCTACTTTGATATGTCCATTGCTCTTCTTACAATATTTTCATCCTCTTTCCATTTTTTTCTACCACTTGTTTGGAAATTACAGTTCACATCTCCCAATATTATTACATTCATTTTCACCATCACATATTTGATATAATTCTTTTCTTTTCTTTATATTTGTAATGAAACAAATACCTATCAGACTGCACAGACTTTATTTTCATACCTCACTTCCAACATAGCAGCTCTACCTGCTTTAATTATAGACAAGTCAAATGTTTTTATATTTGAATTATACAAAACTTCCTCCACATCTTTTTAAAACAAACTTTGAAACAAGTAATTCCTATGATGTCACCTAAGTCTCAAACAACCCACTATGGAAGTATAATGGGTCCACAACAAAACAGTATAAGAAATTTCTCTGAGTGGAAGTTTTTAAATTTGTGCATGTCTAATTAACCACTATATATTAAAAAGCAGAAAAAAAATCAGAAAATGGTAGTAGAAGTAGCAAACTTAAAAATGTCCTAAATAAAAATATAAAAACAGTTTGAAATATTATTAATATTATATGGAATAATTAACTCTTGCAGGTATTCAGAAGTAATCCATACAGGATACACAGTCTGTTTCCAGTCGAAAATCCTTTATTAAGCACTCGGACAAGTGATCCAAACAAAAGGAAAAAATAAACAGAATGATAGTTTCATGCCAAACTTTCTGTCTATATACCTGTCATCAGGTATGAGAGTAGTTTATGTTGTTGTAAAACAAAGTGTATTGGTATACATGTTAACAAATTCAAATCCCTTCCCCAAGACTTATCAGTGTGATATATGAGCTGTTACTGCTCTACTTATTAAATGTCCTAATAATTTAAACCTTATGCACTTTAAATAAAATTCAAAAACAATTATAATGCTGTGGTGTTTCTTATTAAGCAGATTATCATTAAACAAATTATGTGACTTTATCAAAGACATTATAATACATGGCTGGAAATATTTGAACATTATACCATTTGGCAATCAAAAAATATATATTTTGGCATCCAGAAAAAATATATTGTCCAAAACATGATCTATTTCCATAAATTATTGTTAACAAAGTTCACTTTCATCCCTCTGGACTTATTCAGGTCTGTGTACAAGAACCTTAAAATATATATGTTCATAGGTGTGTTTACTAGACTAATGATCACACGAGCCTTTTTAAGCCTAGCAATGCATCCCAAATCTCTGACAAGTTCTGATACCCTTGATAAGTGTAATCATAGACCTGGGAGATGAACCATTTAAAAGTTGATTGTGTCCATTAGAGACAAAGGTGCCAAATCAGGGATGAATGTCTACAAAAAAATCTTACTAAAACTAAACAATATGCATAGTAAAAAAAAAAAAAAAAAAAAACAGTAAACCAAAATTAAAACAAGAATACAACCTTATATTTATATTTAATGAGTCAGTTGAACCAGGAAAAGTACATCAACTATGTACTGGCCAGTCTAGGGCAGAAAAAATAGTGTCCTTATAAAAGTAGTGGACACTCCATATAAAATAAAAATCAATACATAAAAATAAATTAATAACTCAATGTAAATTAATGGCCAGATTCAGGAAGCCCTACACGGAGTGTCAGAATAGTGCAGGAGCTGCTGCATGTGATATGGCCACCGAGTGATCCAGGCTCAAGATCCCAGGACGTGCACAAGTGATCCTACACTATTGTGGCATGGACACCACTGCTATATGCTAATTACCTCATTTGCTGGTGAAAACCATGCAAATAAGGTGAATTAGCAATCCAGGAAGCAGGCAGTTGTCCGTGCCTGAACAGTGTACAAAGCAGAAATGTATTCGGCTAGTAGCTGAATACATTTCTGCAAATTAAAAAATGGTGGCATGACAGCTCAAAAGAAAGCATGTATTATAGTTAGTAGGCATGCCAATGGCCAACTATATGTCCATTGGCATGAAAAATAATGAACTTTTATAAAATAAAACTTTTATTTTTTTTGGCCGATCTCAGCCATTTAAGCATAGGGCAGTGGCACGTACACAGGATCGTGCCGAAAATAAAAAAAATGTGAAAAACAATTTTCAGGGAGACTGCATTTTTCCATTATAGTCAATGCCATGCAGAATGAAAATACCAGGGAACAGTGGTTGCTAAGGGGAAAGGCTCAGTGTGAGTGCAGCAACTATGGAGTAAGACAGTGGGATATGCAAATGAGGGGAATCTTACTGAATCACAGATTTCTTCTAAGTGTCAGACTGCACCTAGCAGTGTAGGTGATCTAATATGGCTGTATAGGCATAAAAAGTAAATGACATCAAAAGGGGTATGTCATGCTTGCTGTAAGCACATTGGAGCACTATTGCCTGGGTTTGTGCTTAGCTAAGCACAGCTAAGCAAGGGGGTGTGTCTGAGGCTGTAATGTCTTACACCATGAAATGAAGAGTGTGTTTGCATCCAAGGAGGGACATTTCTGCTAAAATGTGTTTACCTTAGCTAAATGGGTGTGCAGAGCGTGCACTGGGACTTAAACCAAAAAAAACAAAAAAACACAGGAAATGGCAGCACTATGTATATGTAAATAAGGGGGTGTGGCTGGGGCTGTATTGCCTTGTTTACCTTCCTGAACTGATGTGCACTGGGATTTAAACCACAAAAATAAAAGAAATACAGGAAATGGCAAGTGGAACAAGAAAACATGGGAAATCGCAGAATAGAGGCACTCAAATACAAGTAATAGAGCTGGCAGGTAGAATGTATCATACTCAGCCAATCACACAGGTAGCATCTGCAGCACACCACTATAAACTATGCAAACACATTTTAGTCTGTTTTTTCCCACAAACTCTACACCACCAGTGTACACAGATGGGGAAATTTTACCTGACAAAACTAACAAAATGTTAGGGGCCGTTGTTGGTCTCATACATCAATATGTACAAGAGGCTGAGGGTGGTGAAGAGCACAATGCTTGTAACCACCCCAGACTTATGAGGAGGAGGAGAAGAGTGTTCAGGTCCAGGGTAACCTACCAGGAGCTACATGATCTGGAGATAGTAGAGCACTACAGGGTGGACAGGGATATACTGCAGCAAACTGTGGAGCTGTGCCAGCCTCACCTCACATCCAGAACAAACAGAGGAGAACCCATCCTAGTCTATACCAAGGTATGTGTAGCTCTGAGAATACTAGCTACAGGTACTTTCCAAAGAGCAACTGGGGATATCATGGGGGTCTCATAGGCATCTGCATCCTGGATACTCCACCAGTTCCTGGATGCCATGCAAACACATGCCGAGTAGCACATTAAATTCCCCAGCACCCGTGAGGAGCTGACTGTCAATATGTGTCTCTTCCACCATGTAGCAGATACCCAGAAGTACTGGATGCCATAGACTGCATGCACATCCACATCAAAGCACTACCTGGTGACTGGGGTAGGGTCTACATAAACCACAAGGGGTTCCACTCCATCAAATGCCAGGTCATGTGCGATGCCTAGGGCATTATCATGAATGTGTGTGCTGGCTGCCCTGAAAGCTATCATGACTCCCACAGCTGGCATTCTTCACAGCTGTATCAGTAGTTTGCCAGGTGGGACATCCCATAGGGCCATTTAGTGGGGGATGCTGGCTATGCACTGGAGCCATGGATGATGACACCCATCAGAAATGCACACACACCCACACAAGAATGTCATAATGAGGCACACGCACAAACCAGGATCATTATAGAGCATGTGTTTGGGATGCTCAAGTCACGGTTCCGCTGCCTTGACATATCTGGTGGGGCCTTGCAGTACTCTCCAGCCACATATGCACACATGGTCATAGTATATGCCATGCTGCACAATATGATCCTGCAGAAACAGCTGCAGCAGGAACAAAATGGGGAAAGACCACCCAGCAACCCACCATTGTCAAGGCCTCCACAGGCACAAAGTGACTCGGAGGAGGAACATCCTGAGCCTGCCCCTGTAGGCAGACTGGGGTATATCCAATATGCCCTGGCCTTGGCAAAGAGGCAATGCATAGCACATACACTGACACCATAGGGCCCCAGGGACTGATCTCTCTCTCTCTCTCTCTTTGACTCACACATACAGGAAAATGGATGCCAAACATCACACCACCTATACCTGACCATGTATAGGCAGTGTATTGTGTGCATCCAAAATAGTCAGCCCTCAAGCACCACCCTCACAACAGCTACAGGCACAAGATAAGCCAGTCTTTAACAAATTAAAATAATGGGGTGGACTTTTCTGATAGCATATCTATGGTATTGATCAAGCATGTAAGGGAATGGGGTGGCTAACTGGGATAGCAGCAGACAACTGATGGCTCTGTGGACAGCAGGATGTGTATTCCCAGTACTGCTCTACTCACACCATGCAGTAACACCCTAGTCAACAAATACCACTGCAGTATATGTGGTGAGCCAAATAACTGGGGAGTTCATAGGTCACATGCTTGGATGTCAAAGTGGGGGTCCCATACCCACCACCAACCCCCCACAGCAGATCAGCTGTAGGCAACCGTACAGAAATGCCTGGCAAAGGCCCCCACATGGCGACACCCATGAAATCCCCAACCACAGACTTTTACACAGTATCAGAGCAGATCTGGCAGTGGCAGTATGGCTTTGAAAGGTAAGAAGTCTGAAACTACAAATGTCTATGCCAGAACAATCTGATCTGTGGTTGACACTGTTATGCCTGTAGTCTGAAAGATAGGACACACCACCATGTTACATGGGACCAAAATGTTAAGCAAATATCAGCACAGTCTATGCAGATGTGTAATGTGTACAGTAGTGTCACCCCCCCATAGTCCCATAGAAATGCAATAACATGTTCTTAGACTTAAGCTGCATCTAGTTGTCACCCAGACTGATGGTGCAATAGTAACAGAAAATAGTTGTTAGTAACATCCACAGTCAACTTACTGGTGTCATCCCAGGGATGTCTCCTGCTGGCAGCCTGGGAACATATGATCATCAGAATGCACTGCCCTAATACAGAAGGCCTGTGTCTGTCACACCTGACCTACAGGCCTCTGCCAAATGTCTATGTCTCACCCACAGTGCCTTTTAGGGAGTGTCATGATGTCCACAACACCAACATAACACAGTCCACAAAATGCAAAGAAAGGCCATGCTGACAACTGCTAGGACCAAACCTGTCCACCTCAGGGAGTCAGAAATCAGGGCAAAGCCATGAATAATGGGGTGATGAAGGTCCAAAGGGAAGGACACATGTGAAATACTGCTCTAATAATGTTATAAAGTTGATGGAATGATTTGTAGTAGCATGGAATGTCTGATGGGTAAGAAGTCTAAAACTGCAATGTCAACTGTCTGTAATATCTGACTTCAACCCTGAGTGTCTTGCAGAACACTTTTGCTGGAGAACCACACTTGTTTGGGTAACCAACAAGTTATATGAGTCATGGATGTGGACTTTCTGTGATACTCTGTACAGTTGACAGGCAAGGCTAGGAGTTTAAACATGGGAATGCACCCACTACAGGCAGGCCTATCCCTGGAAGTTGGTGACATGTCTGCACCCACAGAACCCTGGGCCACAGCCATGGGGAGTAACACACCCCTTCATGATCACCCATTGTATGCAACATCCTGACCTCAACATGTGGCCATCCAAGCAGAATGAGGTGGACCATACATATATGTGTGACAAACACACACCTCCAGGCTGGTCAAACAGTCTGACACGCACAAGACCCTTCAAGTGCAGTCAACCTTTGAGGAGAGCCCAATGCAAAGTACTGGTAGCTATAGCCAAACATATCTGCCCTGGACACCCCCCCCCCCCACATATCCTATCTCCTACAAATATATCTGGAGTCTACCTGTCACCCTGATTCTGTCTGATTTATATTACCCAACTGTGGACTGGAAATCAGACCTTGCCAGAACATAAATGCACAAATATTCCACCATTGTAATATATCACCAAGTTGCTGGACCATTTCCACAGCACCAGCAGTCAATTGATTGTAGGCACACCCCTCAAGAGGCTGGATAGTGCAAGAATATCTGTATCCTGTATTCCTCTGGTAAATTTCTGTGATGATCTGCAGAGGTATGTCACCAAGTACTGAAAAAGTACATGGCAGTGTCAAATGGCATATATGACAGATGTCTGCAAA
Organism: Protopterus annectens; assembly: GCF_019279795.1. NCBI lineage: Eukaryota > Metazoa > Chordata > Ceratodontiformes > Protopteridae > Protopterus > Protopterus annectens. Next base: position 434,905,170 of record NC_056751.1, on the reverse strand, counting down.
AAACAGCCCTGTAACCGTTGCAACCCATACATTACTGCGAGAAAGTGTCACAATCATTGTATGGCCCATTGTCCCCACATTTTGATAGGCTATCTTCAGATATCCTGCACCAACAGGTTGACAGGTATGGTGGTAGCAAAAAACAAACAGGACTGTAGTACAACAATATCTGGAATGAAGTCCCACATGCACTATAGCAGGACACACTGGGCATGTTCATACACTTAGAGAAATCTCAGTAGGATCTAAAAATGAAAAGGCCTTCCCCACCAAGTGCACTTTCAATTACCCCACCTTAGCAGTCCTGAAGATGTCTGTCACCATAGAAGTCACGTTTGTTAGGCCCAACTCCATAAGCTCTGTGGTGCTTGTGATAACTACATAACAAGATAGTACAAATAACTAGTAAGGTAGGAGTTCTAATCTCTTTCCTGGAAAATGTAAAAGTGTGTGTGTGTGTGTGTGTGTGTGTGTGTGTGTGTGTGTGTGTGTGTGTGTGTGCTTACAACTAAAAGCTTTTGGGTCCATTCAAACCCAGTACACCTTCCCTTTCCCCACTTTAGAAGTCCTGCAGATATCAGTCATCTTAGAAGTGCCTTCCATCAGGCCTCAGCCCCATAAGCTCTATGGTGTGTGTGATAACTGCATAACAAGATAGTACAAATAGCTAGTTAGGTAGGAGTTCTAATCTCAGTCCTGGCAAATGTAAAAGTGTGTGTGTGTGTGTGTGCGTGTGTGTGTGTGTGTGTGTGTGTGTGTGTGTGTGTGTGTGTGTGTTCACAACTAAAAGCTTTTGGGTCCACTCAAACCCAGTACACTTCCCCTTTCCCCACTTTAGCAGTCCTGCAGATATCAATCATCTTAGAATTGCCTTCTGTCAGGCCTCAGCCCCATAAGCTCTGTGGTGCATGTGATAACTGCATAACATGATAATACAAATAACTAGTTAGGTAGGAGTTCTAATCTCAGTCCTGGCAATAGTAGACATGTGTGTGTAACAGCTGTGTGTACAAGACTGAGAGAGTTGCATGTTTGTTCATAGGTGAAACAATTTTATGTCATTCCCACCCACTATACTTCACAGTGCCCCACCTTATCAGTCCAGATGATGTCAGTCCCTTATCAGCAACCTTGGCCAGCTGTCAGCCCTGTAAGCTCAGAAGTGTGTGTGATAAATGCTTAACACTATAGTACAAATGACTAGTTTGGCAGGGGTTCGCCTCTTCTGGCAAATGTGTGTTTGGGTATGTATATTTGTAAGTAGAAGAATTTTGATATGTTTCCCACCCACTGCCCTACTTTATCAGTCCTGCCAATGTCATTCCCCATATCAGCACCTTTGGCCAACTCTCAGTTCAGTAAGCTCTGTAGCACTTGTGATAACTGCGTAACACTATGATACAAACCACTAGTTAGGCAGGAGTACTACTCTCACATCTGGCAAGTGGGTGTGTGTTTGTGTGTCTGTTTGTAGGACATAGTATTTTGATAGGTTAAACACCCACTGCACTACTTTATCAGTCCAGCTGATGTCATTCCCCTTATAGGTTCACAAGTAGTAGGTAATGGCCCAGGAGCCTTACAGGCATAGCACATAGAAGGGTCCTGCCATTGTGCCAACCAATGTTACGTCCCAGTGCCTGTAGCAAGTATAGCCATTGCAGTGATCCTTGAGTTGAACTGTCTATTACCCACCCACTCATCAAGATTTCTCTGGAATACGGTCAGCTAGGTGCTCTGCGTGACATGTATGAGAAGTGTATTCCAGGGCATGTGCAATCTTTTGGTGAGGGAACTGTCCCAACAGTATGTTGTAGTGATTGTGGTACTGAGGTAGAGGTCTCTACAGTGTGTGGTGTAGCATTTCTAAACCAGCTGGATCAGACATGCCTTTGTAAGTCAAGCACATATAGCTGCTAATTAGGTGATATGACACAGAGATTAGCTTGGGTCTGCTGAGTCTTTCTTTGTAGGATGTGCGTTTAATGCCCAAGAACCCCTTTGTAAGGTGCTTCTGTGGCTTCCCCAGCTGTAGCAGGTGTCTAGTGAGGTACATGGCAAATGGGCCATAATACTTGAGGAGTGGTCTAATGAGGAAATAGTAGACAGAGATCATTACCTCTGTCTTCCTGGATGCAAAACCCTTGGTAATGCAATGTGCCATATAGATGGACTTCCTGACTGCAGTGGCAATGTAGTGCTTGAAGGAGAAGTTGCTACCAACCTGTGTCCCCAGATCTATTATAATGGATGCAGTGTTCATTGGACTCTCATTGGTGTGGTACTTACTGGGAACTGATTGTTTTACCAAGGGGGATGATGATGAATATTGTGGTGTAAGCTTCTGGGCATGGTTTCCACACCACTCAGTGGTCTCAGTGAGGCCTTTCTATGGGATGTGTGCTTCATTTGTGGAGTTAATGATAGCTCCAAGCTTGCAGTCCTCTGTGAACTTGGTCAGCCAGAGTTCATCTGTGTTGGGCAGGACTTCTGAGAAGTAGATGCTGGACAGGACACTACCCTATACTGATCCCTGTGGGACTCCACTTGTGACTGCTTGCCAGTCTGACCTGGAGTTTGCCACTGTCATACTTGTGTGTACTGTGAACCAGTTTACAAAACAAACAATGATATATGGGTTGATGCCTAGTTTGTGGGGTTTATCAATAACCCCTCACTGAGGCATGGTATCACAAGCTTTGGACAGATTGATATAGGCTGTATGCAGTGCCTTACTGTCATACATAACCCTGGTGACTCTGTCAAAGACATCAACCAGGTTGAGCAGGCATGATCTTCCATTCACAAAACCAAACTGTGTGGGTCCAGAGTTAGGAGAACACCTATATCTTGGTCAATCAGGTCCCTGATGATGTGGTCCATACCCCTACAAAGTAGACTTAGGCTAAGGGAACAATAATACGCAGGGTCTGTAGATGCTACCTCTTTATGGAGAGGGATGACTGTAGCAGTGTGCCATGTTTGAGGGACAAAGCCTGAGGTGAGGCTGTGACTGACCAGGGCACACAGATTTGGTCCAAGGTCACTTTGTATGTCATGTAGAACACAGCCATGGATAGCAGTCCTGCAGATATCAATCATCTTAGAATTGCCTTCTGTCAGACCTGGTGTCCCATGGAAGTTGTATTCTTGCCTGTGGACAATGCAGGTCTAACCTGGCCTGCAGTACTGATGGGTACCTGCCATTCATCTGCCATTGTGATTGTACACTTGGGGTAGAAAGGGGTAAAGCTGGCACTGAATGATTTGCCAAGACTGTGGCCAATATCTGTTGTCTCATGATAGGAATTAGCATTGTGAAGTAACTCACAGCATGTGTTTAATGATGTGGATGTTACTGATGTAACTATCAAAGGCTTTTGTGATTGTCATTAGTGTCTGCTACATTTCTGCCTTCATAGATGCCTGTAGGGGATTCCATGACAGATACCAAGTTGTATTTAAGGCTAATAAGGGGGTTCAACAGTCATGGGACATCACCTTTTTCCTGCAACAATGTCCTCCTTCTGTTGTACACTTTAGTAATGGCAGGGGACCATCACATTGTTTCCCCACTGTTTGGAGGACAGTGTCTGGGTTCTGTTGGCTATGGCTAGTACCATGCATTCATGTACCTGTTTGTACAGTGCATATGTGTAGGATTTGACAGTCATGCAGCTATTTTCCATTGCCATGGGTGCAGTGAAGTCATCCACTCCTGTTTTTATGGCTGCAAATTTAGCTTTGGAGAGGTTTTGTAAGGTGGTTACCTTTGTGGGGGTGTGGCTGACATGTTGAGTTCAATGTTTATTACAGCTTGTGTGGCACTCACCGGGTAGGGATTGACAATTGTGGATGAGCAACAGTCCCATATGTAAGTAGTCAACACAGGTCAAGGTTGTTGCACCCTCTACTGGGGGTCAGTATGAGCTGGTCCAGGGCATTGGAAATGATGAATTCCAGAAAATGTTGGGCCACTGTACTGGAACTTGGCTACTTTCCCAAGGTGATGGAGGGGTAGTTGAAGTTTCCTACTATGTCAGTGTTGTGTTAGACTTTCATAGATGGCAGGGTGTTGAGGAATGTGCATTGACAGTCTAGAGACATAGATGTGGACCCATAGCAGGCTATGGTCTGGGTTGCATTATTACCCCAAGGCAGTTGTACCAGAAGTATCTCCAATGCATTATGCTGGGATACCAGTCTGGAGGTGTTCCTATCCATAATGAATATGGAGACAATACCACCTGTGGAGGTGCGGTGTGATCCATGTTTGAGGTCTGACAGCTGTGGAATGTGTTATAGCCTGTTACTGCAGGGCTTCTGTCTGCTGCTGTGAACCACCTCTCCATTACAGCAGAAATGTTAATGTCCTCCACTCCAAGGAGTGCTTTGAGTGACTGCATCATGACAGTTAGATGTCTACGGTTGAGCAGCATGACCCTCAGATTGTATACATGTCTAGCTATTATGGTGGTAATTACATTTGGAACACTGCCTAATAAGGCATTATAGGGGTGACAAGACACTTAGCCAGTACCTGGAAACCCAGGGCTGACAGATGTAGGACATCTGTGGAAAGTCATTGAGGTCTGTCAGTCATGTTATCCCAAGCAGAGAGATACTGGATTCCCCTGAGAATGACACAAAACACATAAGCCAATGTTGCAGTCAATCATCTGTTGGCAGTACTGCAGCATCATTCTGGGTGATGGCAGTATACTGCTCAGGGCTACTGTCACACCTGCCTGGACCACATAATCAGAGAGTTCAACCATGTCTCTTGTCATGTAGTCCAAGGAGGTGTGTCCCAGGTCATTCACATCAACATGGATACAGAGTAATACTTATAGTTGTTGTGGAGTGGCATGACTGGCTGTGTCTTGTGTTGGATGCTGGCATGTGATAGATATTTGGCTGTTACCTGCTCCATATTCAACTTAGTGAGTGGGATATGTGTGTGCCTCAGTATTGAGTTACCCACGATCACTGTATTGGGCAAGGTGGTTAGCCTTAGGAGCTTAGGTTGAGGGGCACACTGTGTAGGTGAAATATGTGTCCCTTGGCATGTGCAGTGTCATGGTGTCTGAGTCAGTGTCTGTCTTGCTGGTCTGTGCTGTCTGGATAAATGTCCATTGAGTGCCTCTGTGAATGTGGGTGTGTAGCTTTTCACTGTATGTCATGGCTGTCAAAGTGGGTGTCATGGTGAGCTATGTGTTCCATATGGTGTGGTGCAGGTGTTGAACTTATCCTCTTGACCTGCTAGTATAGTCTTTGCTGGAGAGTGCATATGTCTACATTGGGTGATATATGGGTACCTCTCACAGGTCTGAGTGTTTGGAGTTTAGAGGGGTAGGTTTTCTTTGTACATGAGGCAGTTGGAACAGTACCTCAGAATGGACAAGTGCAACAGGTTAATGGGTGAAAGCACAGAAAACTGCACTTTGATCATGCCAGGAGGGGTGGACATAACTAGTAAGCACTGGGGCTACTTCTGTGATGAACGAGTACTGCTGATGGCTCCCAGGTGTGCCACACTTATTGATACAATAACCTGGTGAAGTGCTAAGCTATAATGCTATTTGACGTGCAAGATGGAAATAGCTAGCATGATGTAAGGATGAAACTGAAGGCAGACTTTCTGCCACCAGTAATACTTTACCTCAGCTGTGCAGTTATCAACAGCTTTGGCCATCTGAAAGTTCAGTAAGCTCTGTAGCATGCGTGGTAACTGTGTAACACTATAGTAGACATAACTAGATAGGCAGGAGTTCTAATCCCAATACTGACAAGTGTGTGTGTGTGTGTGTGTGTGTGTGTGTGTGTGTGTGTGTGTGTGTGTGTGTGTGTGTGTGTGTGTGTGTATGTGTGTGTGTGTGTGTGTGAGACTCATGTACTATCCGGCTTATAGCATTTTTGACTTGTGTGCTACCCTTCGCACTTCCCCTCACCCCAATTTAGTAGTCCAGTTGATGTCATCTACCTTAGAAGTACCTTTGGACTAGGTAAAAATGTATAAGATCTGTGGCACGTCTGATAACTGTGTAGCACCATAGTAGAAATAACTAGATAGGCAGGAGTTCTAATCTCATGACTTGCAACTGTGTGGATGTGTGTTTGTGTGAGAATCATGTAGTGTGTAGGTTATACACTTCCCCTCACTCCAATTTAGTAGTCGTGTTGATGTCATCTACCTTAGAAGTACCGTTGGAGTAGGTGAACATGAATAAGCTTTGTGGCGCATCTGATAACAGTGTAGCACTATAGTATAAATAACTAGATAGGTCGGAGTTCTAATATTACTACTGGCAATTGTTTGGATGTGTGTGTTTGTGTGAGAATCGTGTAGTGTGTGGGTTATACCATTTTCAACCCCTGTACCACCCTTTACACTTCCCCTCACTCCAATTTAGTAGTCTTGTTGATGTCATTCACCTTAGAAGTACCTTTGGACTAGGTGAAAAAGTATAACGTCTGTGGCTCATCTGATAACTGTGTAGCACTATAGTAGACATAACTAGATAGGCAGGAGCTCTAATATCACTACTGGCAACTGTTTGGATGTGTGTGTGTGTTTGTGTGAGAATTATGTATTGTGTGGGTTATAACATTTTGACCTGTGTACTACCCTTTAGACTTCCCCTCACTCCAGTTTAGTAGTCCTGTTGATGTCATCCACCTTATAAGTACCTTTGGACTAGGTGAAAATGTATAAGCTCTGTGGTGTGTCTGATAACTGTGTAGCACTATAGTAGAAATAACTACATAGGCAGAAGTTCTAATTTCACTACTGGCAACGGTTTGGATATGTGTGTGTGAGTGTGTGTTTGTGTGAGAATCATGTAATGTGTGGGTTATACCATTTTCGACTTCAGTACCACCCTTTACACTTCCCCTCACTCCAATTTAGTAGTCCTGTTGATGTCATCCACCTTAGAAGTACCTTTGGACTAGGTGAACATGTGTAGGCTCTGTGGCGCATCTGATAACTGTGTAGCACTATAGTAGAAATAACTAGATAGGCAGGAGGTCTAATCTCACTACTGGCAATGTTTTGGATGTGTGAGTGTCTGTTTGTATGAGAATCATGTAGTGTGTGGGTTATACCATGCTTGGCCTGTGTACTACCCTTCACACTTCCCCTCACTCCAATTTAGTAGTTCTGTTGATGTCATCCACCTTAGAAGTTCCTTTGGACTAGTTTAAAATGTATAAGCTCTGTGGTGCATTTGATAACTGTGTAGCACTATAGTATAAATAACTAGATAGGCAGGAGTTCTAATCTCATGACTGGCAACTGTTTGGATGTATGTGTAAGTGTGTGTTTGTATGAGAATCATGTAGAGTGTGGGTTATACCATTTTCGACTTCTGTACCACCCTTTACACTTCCCCTCACTCCAATCTAGTAGTCATGTTGATGTCATTCACCTTAGAAGTACCTTTGGACTAGGTGAACATGTATAAGCTCTGTGGCACATCTGATAACTGTGTAGCACTATAGTAGACATAACTAGATAGACAGGAGTTCTAATCTCACTACTGGCAACTGTTTGGATGTGTCAGTGTGTGTTTGTGTGAGAATCATGTAGTGTGTGGGTTCTACCATGCTTGGCCTGTGTACTACCCTTTACACTTCCCCTCACTCCAATTTAATAGTCATGTTGATGTCATCCACCTTAGAAGTATCTTTGTACTAAGTGAAAATGTATAAGCTCTGTGGCATGTCTGATAACTGTGTAGCATTATAGCAGAAATAACTAGATAAACAAGAGTTCTAATCCCAATACTGGCAACTGTGTGTGTTTGTGTGTGTGTGTGTGTGTGTGTGTGTGTGTGTGTGTGTGTGTGTGTGTGTGAGAATCATATCTTGTGTGGCTTATACCATTTTGATGTGTGTACAATACACAGCTGGAGACCACCTCCTGATGCCATTATTTATATAGTGTGATAGCATCTGCCTCACATGCAGCAAGTTAAACCATTGTTGTACAGTCCTCTGTACAGATGTGTCTGGAATATCCAGATGTTTGCAACCTAAATGTGGTCAAAAGTGGTCTGTGTGCCTTAACAATGCCTACTAATGAGATATTGTAGCCAAACAGGCCACAGTGAGTGTATTGACAAATATGACAGCATCAGGTATCATACCAGACTGAAACATCATGCTGATATGATGTCTGCCACCCACTCAGGTGGGCATCCTTGTAGGTGCAATACATGAGTCCAGATGCTTGGTTTTACAAGTGAACTGTTCATGTGTGGACTGACATATTGTGGTCCCAATTTGTATGTATCAGAAACACATTGCATCTTAACAGAGGTGTTTACACAATTTATATATACTGTATACCAGTAATGTGTCACACATGACCCTACCTTGGGCTGTTTATTCAGCCCATTTTGCTGGCCTCTATCCAGATGTCTTGCACTGACATGTTATGAGGTATGCTACAGGAATGTTGAATTCACCTCAGGCCCCAGTGGTGACCACTGTGATGCAATACAGTTAACCTTGCCACAAGTGAACATGCACATAAAGCAATTTAGCTATTACTGATAGTTGTGTGCATGGTAAATTGCATGCCCTTCACATGCCTGAGACAATGTCATACTCACCAGCTCCAGGCTGCTGTCCCATATGCAGATCAGAGGGTTCTAGGTAGTTGTGAGAGGGAGTTATTATCAGCAGACTCACATGTGGCCTTGGTACAGGATGGATGCAACATGTCTGCACATTTACAGTACAAACCCCAATAATAGACAATTTTCTGTCCTCACCATAGATGTGCACCTTTGTGCATTAGAAAACCCCATCCACAACTGCAATCAGACCTGACATGGATGTAGATACAATACAGATACATGTATGTCTGATACATTACTGTACTAATCCCCACTGGGCCCTTACCTGCACGCTGCCTGTCCATTGTGTGGGTGCTGCCCACCTCCAGCATGTTGGGCTCTGTACCCTGGTGTTGTACTGGGTTGTGTGCCCCAAGTTCACTGGGGATCATATGCTATACAACTTGGTTGTGTGATGGATGACAAAGAGAAATGTGAAGTCATTTGTATGATGTGGTGATGACTGTACCCAAGGGTGACAGAATGGTCATTGCAGCAGATGTCAATGGGCATGTTGGTGAAGTGAACAGAGGGTCTGTGGAAGTGATGAGTATGCATGGTGTTAAAAGGAATGCAGAACATGAGATGGTAGTGGAATTTGCAAAAAAGATGGGCATGGCTGTTGTGAATATGTACTATAACACGAGGGAGGAGCATAGGGTGAGTTACAAGACTGTAGTGAGATGCACACAGGAGGAATATAACCAATGTAGGAGGGCCAGTTTGAAGGAGATTGGGGACTGTAAAGTGGTGAAGGGGAAATTGTAGTTAGGCAGCATAGAATGTTGGTCTGCAGGATGATGGTGATCAAGAAGAGGGGGAGTGTGACTTCATCAGCAAGGATCACGTGGTGTGAATTGGAAAAGGGTGATCATGAGGTGGAGTTCAAGGAAGAGTTAAGAGAGACACTGGGTGGCACTGTCAATTTACCACATATCTGGTTAAGTACAGTAGAGCTACTAAGGGAGACAGCTAGAAAAGTGCCTGGTGTGACGTGCCGGAGGAAGTAGTACAAGGAGACCTGGTGGTGGACTGAGGTAGTACAAGACAGTATACAGAGAAAGAGGATGGGGAAGAAGGAGTGAGACTGTCAGAAAGATGAGGAAAGTAGACAGGAGTGTGAGGAGATGAGGTGCATGGCAAAGAGAAATGTGGCAAAGGCTAAGGATGAGGCATATGAAGAGTTGTATGACAGTTTGGACACTAAGAAGGGATGACAGGAGTTGTACTGATTGGCTAGACAGATGTACTGAGCTAGGAAAGATGTGCAGCCGATAAGGGTGATAAAGGATAATGAGGTAAATGTACTCACAAGTGAGGAGAGTGTGTTGACCACATGGACAGAGTACTTTAAGAGGCTGATTACTGCAGAGAATGAGACAAAGAGGATTAGATTATGTGGGTATGGTGAATCAGGAACTGCAACAGCTTAACAAGGAAAATGTAAGGATAGCTATGAAGGGGATGAATACTGGCAAGGCTGTTGGCCCACATTACATACCTGTGGAAGCATGAAGGTGTTTAGGGGAAATGGCAGTGGTGTGTTTAGCTATACTATTTACTGATATCTTTGGTGGTGTGAGGTTGCATGAGGAGTGGAGAGAAATTGCTTGGGTATGGTTTTAAGTATAAGGTTGGTGTGCAGAGCTGTGGCAACTATGGAGGGATAACATTGAGTTTGATCTGTATTGAGAGTAGGGTACTGTTTTAGAAGACCCTACACAGGTAGAAATATGCCGTAGAGAGGGGAGTAATGAAGGTTCATAGTTCATAGTTCATAGTTTCATACTAAGCTAACTGCCCTTGCGAGCCATTTTAAGCCTAGCCAATTATCCCTTGTGAGACTCAAACCCTGCACCTTGTGTTTGTAAGGCAAACACCTTAACCATTAGGCCACCCTCCCAACCATAAGGTTAGCAGGACTATGACTGAATATCTGTGTGTGAATGAGAGGGAGGATAGTGGAATGCTGAGGATGCATGAGGCAGATTTGGCAAATGTGGATGTGCTTAAATGACTGGGATCAACATTTCAGAGTAATGACAACTGCGGCAGACAGGTGAAGAAGAGAGTGCAGGCAGGATGGAGAGGTTGGAAAAGAGTGTCAGGATTGAGTTGTGACAGACGAGTACCAGTAAATGTGATATGTAGGGTCTACAAGACGGTAGTGAGACCACCTATGTTATATGGTTTAGAGACAGTGGCAGTGAGAAAAAATACAGGAGACAGAGCTGCACATGACAGATGTACAGATGTTATGATTTGCAATGGGTGTGACATGGTTGCACAGGTTTAGCAATGTGTATATGAGAGGGACAGGCCATATTGGACAGATATGACACAAAGTTGGAGAGGCAGGATTACATCAGTTTGGACATGTGCTGAGGAGGGCTGCTGAGTATATTGAGAAAAGATGGTTAAGGATGTAGCTGCCAGGTAACAGGAAGAGAGGAAGACCTCAGATAAGGTTTATGGATATTGTGAGAGAGGACATGCAGGTGGTTGGTGTGAGACAACAAGATTCAGGGGACATGCAGAAATGGCAACAGATGATCCACTGTGGCAATCCTGAATGGGAAAGGCCAGAGGACAATAAAGGGGGATGTTGTAATGTCAATCTTCACAGATTTGCCAACTATTTGACAGACATAACACAACTCTATGGGTAAATGACTACAAATATGAAGCACACATATGGTCAGTGAGCGTAACACTGGACAGTTAAATGTTATGAGCTCTGTATATAACATGCAGTTCAACACACATCTGGAGCAGTACTTCACTATGCAAATACCGTGTATAAGTGTCTGACATATCTGAGACAAAAAAGTATATACTAGTTGAATTTACAAGCAAGATATGGATATATACAACATCCCTGTAGCTGGCCTAGCATTGTCAAAGTCAGTATTGTTCAACACAGTCCAGTAGTAGTCATATGTGAGCCATCCTTTCCTGGGGCCTTATCGATGATCTACGTCACTGCAGACAGACCCAGATGCTATGGCCATAGTTTCTGATCAGCAATATATTAGTACAGCAAGGTTTATTGAGACATATATGTTAACCCTCCTCTTTCACATTCTTACATACCCTCTACTGCAGTCCATGAGATGCTTACCTGTTCAACATACTTGTCTTTGTATTTTTCAAACTATAGTTGGTTATATGCTGTTATTTTTATATTTTTTCCAGTTTCCCACTCTCCCTCTTCACACACATGTAGGGTGTACATCTGTGTTGCATAGGCAGCAGCTTGTCTTTTGTAGGTAATGCTCATGACCATGTGATGGCTTGAGCACCAGACGGTGTTCCCCCATTGCTAACTCCATGCAGAGCAGCGGTGTAGTTCTTTCAATAGCCAATGTCATGGCAACACACTCCTATAATTGAGTACCCCATGTGGGTGCTGCCCCTTTCCCTTACTTGTGAGGAAGACATCCTGGAGGTGTGTAAGCTAATACCTCTCACAACAGGACTTGTGAAGACAAGCCAAATAAATGGTGGAGAAGGTTCAAGACTTAGGGGCAGAATATGAGTATTGCTGTTATATGTTTGGAATACTGCTAGTTTAACAGGGTTTGTCTGAACATGCTACTTCTGCATGGGTTTCAGCCTGACAAAGTTCTGTCTCTGCATAGCTCTCAACTGTAGGGCTAACCACATAATGGTGAGAGGTTAGCCTGTTATGTTTAGTCTATTCCACAGACAGGTGTCTTTGGCAAATCAGTAGCGTACTCTAGTGATTGCAATCATTAAATGCTAACATTCATTTGTTTTTCTGACTTTATATCCCTCAGAAAAGATAGGTTACAACAAACCCTGTAACACCAGCAACTTTCTCAGTGTATAACAGCAATATTTCAAGTATGGCCATGTTTTTAGGCCTCTGTCCATCAATTATGTCATCTTTGTCCAGATGTCATACAGTAGGAGGTTGATAGGTATATTGGTCTATCATTATTTAGTGCTGTCATTCCTGCTTAGAGGAAAGGCTGGAAAACATGTTAAAGTCTGTACATTCAAGAGGTTGGTATATAGAGAATGCTTTTAGATGCCATTGTAACATATTTTATGTGGGGGAGAGTAACACATGTTTTAAAACTAGGCTGTTAGAACATGTGAGACACATTACTGATAAGAAAGAAGACAGTTCTATAGCTGTACATTTGAATAAATCTCACCATGGGGACAGTAGTGGGTTCAAGGTACTGTTTTGGAAAAAGTCTGTTTCTCAGTTTGATGAAACAGTCGTAAAAGAACACTTGTTATGTACACAGCCAATGTATTATTATTAAATGTGATACTTTATCCCCTAGGGGATTAAATGTGAAGTGTAATTGGAGGCTATGTATTTAATTATGTAATTAAGTGTTAATTGCTTATTGTATTTTAAGGCAAGTATTTCATGTAATGTACTTGAAAGCTTTGGCAAAGACATCAGAGTATAATACACTTGTGCGAATTGCTGGCTGGTTTTATTTCTATTTGCTATGTTCAGTCATTTTAGTTGTTTTGCTAAGAGGTTGTTTTATGTCTGGCCATTGTGTAGGGCCTATCATGATTTTGTAGCAGTGTACTGTTCACTTATTTATAATGATTTTGGGGAGGGCAGATGTGAGTGTCATGAGTCATTTTGTATCCAACTGTGCATGTTGCCCCATTATGGGTTGTCTGTCAGCAGCATATGTCTGTATGGGCATTTTGAGACACGTATGCATATATATATATATATATATATATATATATATATATATATATATATTTTTTTTTTTTTTTTTTTTTTTTGAGGCACGTATGCATATATATGTATATATATATATATATATATATATATATATACACACACACACACACACACACACACAGACACACACACACACACACACACACACACACACACCTCAGTATTTATTGGTAATATATACATATATGTATCTCCATACATATCTATATCTCTCTATGTAATATGTTTCTTTTCAAATATATATATTTATAGATGCCTATCCTTCCTAATTGCACAGTATCTCTTCCCTATTGGAAACCAGCTGTAAAGTATGGTATGTTTGAGAAAACATCCTAAAACCATACATCTCAGATGACTTACTGGTAAATTGCTGTTACTATGGTATGCAGGGTCCTGGGTTCAAGACCTGCAAGGGCTGTTTATTTTGTTCCTAGGTAGAACAAAGACTGTTGGATACACAGTGATTAAGGCAGTTTTGAGCAGCTTTAAGTGTGTTTGTGTAGGTTTGTGTGATGGTAAACGGTGCTAACGTACAGTTAAACAAATAAGCACTTACACCGTTTAGGCTTCACTTACTAGTGTGCAAATCTGTTTAGCATTTACATTTAAGCAATGCTGAAACCTGCTAAGCATAGCTCAGCCATGGTAACCATTGATCACATTCCAGTCAGATAAAATAGCAGGGTAATGACATCGGACACCTCCAACTGTTGTCAGAACACTGGCCTTAGTCTCAGTGGCAAGAAATGTGTCACAATCTCCTATTGAATCAATGTGTTGTCCACAAATGACCACATCAGTGGTAGTCCAATGGACACAGATGTTCTTATAAGAGGTCTGTGAACACAGCTTGACAGCAACCTCTCTTCTGACCACAACATTGCCACTGTGGACAGAAAATCCTTCCATGTGGCACATTGCATAACTAAGGGTGTGTCATCCAGGAATGAAGAGGTCAGTGTCTCCCTCTACTCCCCTCTTATTAGGCCAATCAGCAGGTACAATGGCCCATTTGCCATGTAACTCACTAGACACCTTCAACAACTTGATAGGCTGCAAGTGTACTTCACATGTAAGACCCGCGGCATGAAACAACTGTCTGATATGGAAAGAGGCCAAAACCACTAAGTGTTCCCTGTCACATATTGGCTACTTACAGGCAATCCCTGCTTGACTGACAATGCCATGTCTGCCAACTGTGTTACAAATGCCACATCTAGGAAACCCCAATCTGTATGCATCACATGCCATGGATACCTCAACCGCATTACCACATTCAACAGAGCATGCTTGGGGAAAGGTCCATAACCCAGATACTGGCCATGTTATGTGATATATGTTGCATACATGTCAAAGCACCTCACTGGCCCTTTTCAAGAGAAATTTAGATGAGTGGATGGTGAATATAACTGTCACCCTGGGGATCACTCACATGACAGTATTTGGTAGATGCACTGCTGACAAATGTCAGGTGGCATGATGCCAGGGTACTCCCATGGGCTAGGCTTGTAATGACTCCATGGCCATTTGTGTGGTACACACATATGAAGACATGGACCCATGACACTCAGTACTGGCAAATATGTGTGTGTGTGGATTACTGTGTATAGAACTGTTTGTGAGCATGTAAACCTGTAGGTGACATTACTTTGTGGCCCTTCCACCCATTCCACCTCCCATTGACATACTTTGCAGTGCTGATGATATTATTCACTGTAAGGGTACCTTGTGACACTCTTCATACTATAGGCTCCATGGAGCATGTGGTAACTGCATTACACAATACTAACAATGACTACATATGTGGGGTTCCACCCTGCATCCTGGGAAATGTGAATATGTGTGTGTATGCATGTGTGAGTCTCTGAAAGTGAGCATATTTGTATGAGACAGCATTTTGAGGTGTTATTAAGTGTGCAATTAAGGCAGAACACATTAGTAGCAATAACTACATAGGTCGGGGTTCTAATCTCAGTGTTGGCAAGTGTGTGTGTGTGTGTGTGTGTGTGTGTGTGTGTGTGTGTGTGTGTGTGTGTGTGTGTGTGTGTGTGTGCGTGTGTGTGTGTATGTGAGTGTGTATGTGTATAAAGGGATCTACTTCAATTTGCAAAAAAAAAACATTTCCCAGGAGTTCATTTAAGCGAGACCAAATTGGCAAAAGCTAAAATTGCAAATTAATCATCTTGTGGAAATTCATTTCATCAAAACTAGTAGTGGCAGTGTAAATGTTCTTTTACTCACTGCACAGCTGTACAGTGATGCTGGAGTTAGTATATATAGTTGGGGGTGGTCATTTGGGACACAGCCACCCATATTGGGGGTAGTGTTGTGCGTATCCCTCCCCCCGCGTAGTGTGCTGTTATACTGTCAAGTTTATGTTATGAGGGTAAGTAGTTGTTAATCTAAATAGGTGTGGGTCTACACCACCTCACACCCTCCAATGTAGGGGGCTGTGCCCCCCACACCACCACAACTATTTATACCAACTCCAGGATTACACTACAGTGGGGAAAAGGACATATACTCTGCCACTACTATTTTCAGTGAAATGAAATTTGACAGACTATTTAGTGATTTGAAGTTTTGGAAATTCGGTCTTGGTGGAATTACATTTGCAAAAACAAGTTCTCTGCAAAGTGAAGTACATCCATGTGAACAGTACTCTCTCTCTCTCTCTCTCTCTCTCTCTCTCTATTTGTGTTGCATCAACACAAAAGCCTGTGTGTATGTGTTATTCACAAACATTTGGTGTGTGTGACACATTACACTTACCATTGTCCACTGTACAAGAGCTGCTTACATCAGCCACCATGCACTTACCTGTATACACCCCTCAGACCTATCAACCATGTGGCACATGCAATAATTGTTATACAGACCTGTTACTTGTGTTCAGCTGTACCCTGGATATGACACAATAAATGATTTACCACATTGCCATACCCCTTGTAGGAAAGGCCAACAGGCCAACATCCTCCTGACACACAGACACCTAGAACACAAACAGAATACATTATAGAGACCACATTCAGTCAGTATTATAACACCAATAATGCATCATGGCTGGACAGATACACACCCTGATGTGTAAGCATTAAACATGCCAGCTGACAACACTTTAAACAGCATTACATTGTGAAACTGTAGTACATTCACCCTGTGCATCAGAACCATATCAGCATGTCACTGCATCAATGGTATGGATGTCAGGGATGTGGCACAGGTATCATCATATGCTCAGGGTGTGGTGTGGGTTTGCCAGAGGCCTAGGCTGAGCCATTTGCTTGACATCATGTGTGTGGATTAGGGGGGTTGTTTATTAAATGGGCCGTACAGAGGTGGTGTGTGTAAAGATGGAGGTGCCCTAGCTGTGATGACGATGTGTGTGTGTGTGTGTGTGTGTGTGTGTGTGTGTGTGTGTGTGTGTGTGTGTGTGTATGGATGCACACAGTTCTGCCATGTGGCTGCCCTGTACAGGGGTATGTTGGACAGCTGTGGACCGTACATGGCAGGGTGTACAGTTCACTGTGTTTGACCACAGACATGGAAACCAGGCCTGCCAGGGATTGCACGGGCACCACCAGGCAGAAGCCAAGATATGGTACTCTCTCCTGATGATGACAACTGTCTGCTGGATCCGCGTCCCTGTTGGGACCAGCCAGGACCAAGTGCCCATGGCCTGGTGTGTCATGGTGTTGACAGCAACCCCCTGCAATGGTGCTGCTGGTACTGCTACCATGGGAGCAAGAGTGAGATGTTGCATGGCCACGTAGACCTTCAGCTGTTCATGGTGCTGTCTTACGTCCATGTGGCTGATGCCCTACTCCCACCACATGCTCTAGCACAGACATCCCATGGTCGAGGATTGCCACCATCTCACTCAACCATATATCCATGACCTCCGCATAATAACGGTGGGCATCTGCAAGATCACGGATGTTGTCACGTGCAGCAGGAAGAGTAGCCCTCTGGAGCCTCAGACTATCTCTGGTGCAATGTTCAATATGTGTCTGTGCCTCCATGATGGTCCACAACATGTGTCTGGTGACACCTGCTATGGCACTTGTGGCAGGGGCATAATGGGCAGCAGTCCTCCTATGAGCACACCTGTCCATCCACCTGTATGGGTCCTCGCCTGTTATCCGGCTATGGCTGGTATCTAGAGACACAATTGCCATAGTCACCACACTTCCCTGTCCCATGCCACCACCTGCCAACTGTCCCTCATCTATGGCCACTGGTAATGGGGTATGTGTGGGCATTGTGACTGTGTGCTGGGATGGGGTGGAAAAAGTGAGATGTCAACCGATGGCACAGATTCAGCTCCTGACAACACTGCCTGTGCTTCACTATGCCTATCATCATTGTCAGAGTATGCACAGGTACTGACATCAGTTTCCCTACGGGAGGGACTCCGACTCACATAAACACCTGTGAGGGAAGACAATATATGTAAATTAACACCTGTACATTATGGTTTACTTACACACACACACACACACACACACACACACACACACACACACACACGCACACACGCACACACACACATGCACACACACACACACACACTCACACACAAACATGCACAGGTGAGGCGGCACCAAGATATTACACAGACATTACATTACCCAACAGTTGACATGCATGACACATGGCACTCAACATCATGCATTGCAGCCATTCTTAAGCCTTGTTACTAACAATATACATCTCTGGGATGCATGAGTCATGTTAGTAGGTAATGCCCCTTCCCCTGGAACACACCGCACCCATGTACTCATTATTGCTGTGCACCTGTATAGCACACTGGCATCTACTGTAGACCATACCTCACAACTGTACAAATCATTGTTGAATGTGTAGATGTCTGGCAGTTATGTTTACTCTGTTCCTCACAACCTCTTTCTGTTTGTCTGACACATAACTGGGATGATATCAGGACTGATGTCACTAATTAATGACTGACATTTGATTTGCAGATCTCATCATCAGCAGTACATGTTTGTACAATAAAATCTGATTACACCAACGACCTTCAAAGCTTAATGTGGATATGAGGAGAGTACACACCCCTGTTGACATGCCAGCCTCTTTTATGATATGAAAAGGGGCCACACTACTACATTTGAAAACATTACACACTCCTGATATGTGACATATGGCCTGTGTAATCCAATCAAGATTCAAACAAATATGTTAGTCATGAAGATACTGAATGAGATGCATAGAATATGGTTGCGTAAGTGTGAACACCCTTAAACCAATGGCTTGTTGAAGCACCTGTTAAGTGAACTACAGCAGTCACTATGTCTGGGAAGGGGTATACTAGCATGGCCTATCTTGACTTGACATTATTTGGTCTGTCTTCCCCTACAAAGGTCCCCCAATTCTGCCAGATTGCAAGGCTAGCTCATGTGAAGAGCCCTTGGAGGTCACACAGGGGCTTTACTATTGCTGTTGAGTCTGGGTTATGTCTGGCCCAATTCATAGCCCTTGAATGTGTTCAGATACAGCCATTCTTAGCTAGCTTTGGATGTATGCTTCATTTCACTGTTGTGTTTGAAGCTGAAACCCCTCCCCATCCTCAACCTTATTGCAGATGCCTGACAACTATGGGCCACATATGAGTGTTATTTTGGAGTGTTTCAAATTCCCTCCACCATGTCTACAGGCCTAGTTCCAGCTAATGAACAGCAACCCTAAAGGTGTACACTGGCACCAGCAACCTTCTTGCTGGGAATGGTGGCCCTGAGCTGAAGTGAGGTGTTGCTTGTGCACCACACATATCTTTATGAATACTGTCTGTAGGTTTGAACCTTGGTCTCATGACACCATTACACATTGCAACACATGCCCTTGGGAGACTTGATGTTATGCTTTTGCTACCTGTACATAGCCCTGGATGGTGTTTCTTGTGGGGAAAATCATCTGTCTACTTATCCTACCCCATAGGCCACACTTATGCAGAATCCAGGCTATTGTTTCCACAGGTACTACACAGGCAGTACTTGCTAGACATTCCTGCAACTCCCTCAGTGTTGCTGCATGTCTCCTGGCAGCCTCCCTGACCAGGTTTATCCATGTTTTCTCAACTGTTTTGGATGGACATCTGGTTCTTTTCAACATCACTGTTGTTCCATATTTAATACACCTCTAGATCACTGTCTGCACTGTTTTCCATGGTATATGCAATGAGGAGGTAATGTTTTTTTTCCCTACTCCTGACTGCTACATTTCAGATACGAGATTCCTTTGATGTTTTGTGAGATGTGTGCAAGCTATGGCTGCTTCTGTTGCAAGCAACTGAGGAAATGTCATGAACATACTTCTTGGACAGCAGACTATTACTTGGTGTGACATTGAGGCCTTGTACTTGATGGCAGGTATGTACTCAAGTAGAGTGAATGCTGTCAGGACTTCACAAGCTTACTCCACAATATGTTATTTTGAGTGTGTGTACACATATGCATCCAGTGTTTTGTAAGGTTTGATAATGAACCATGTGATGTAAAGGATCAATTTACATTTTAAAATATGATATGTCTTCCCTTAGGGGGTTAAATGAGGAGTGTAATTGTAGGCTGTTGGATTAAATATGTAATTAAGTGTTAATTGATTCTTGTATTCAAGGCAAGTATGTTTTGTAGTGTTGTACTACTTGAAGGCTTTGTCCAAGACTTCAGAGTATAATAATTTGTGTGAATTATTGGCTGGTTGATTTTCTGTGTGCTCTCTTCAGTCATTTCAATTATATTGCTAAGTGATTGGTGTATGTCTGGCCATTGTGTGCAGCCTATGATGATTTTGTAGTAGCATAGTGTGTACTTATTATATGGACTGTGTATGGGTGGGGGCAGCAGATGAATGTCCCATACCACCCCAGAATTCCATCTACACTGTGATCTGGCACAGGGTATGTAGGGATATTGTGTGACTCTCATGGAGGATATATCTGTCCACACAGCCATTTTACTGTGGTATTTGTTAGGCTTAATGGTATTTAGCTGTGAGTGTGTTGTTTATATATATATTTATTTTATATCTCTCTCTCTCTCTCTCTCTATATATATATATATATATATATATATACATATGAGTGTTGTGTGTGTGTGTGTGTGTGTGTGTGTGTGTGTGTGTGTGTGTGTGTGGTTGTGTGTGTGTGTATATATACATATATATATATATATATATATATATATATATATATATATATATATATATATATATATATATGTTGAATCTTTAGTGATTCCACAGTGTTCATTCCCTATGGTAAACTGACTGTACTGCATGATATGTTAGAAAAATCATCCTAAAATCTTACAGTTCAGATGGCATAGTGTTTAAGTGTTGTGACTATGGTGTACAGGGTCCTGGGTTCAAAATCTGCAAAGGCTGTTTATTTTGTTGCTGGTCAGAATTAGACAGAGTGATTAAGGGACTTTAAAGTGGCTTATGTGGGTTTGTGTGGGTTTACACGATGCTAAGTGGAACTAATACATGGTTAAATGAATTGGCACTTAAACTGTGTGTGCTTCTCTTAGAGATGCTTACTAATGCACAAACATGCTTAGCATCTCCATTTAAGCAAGAAATACACCAGCTAACCATAGCTGAGCATTGCTAACCATTGCTCACTTTTCCTTTTTAGAAAATATCAGACTAATGACTTCCTTAATAAGTGTGTATAATTTCCTGTACATAACATGTCTCTATGTGCTGTCAATACAGTATCAATGGGTGTGACAATACTGTATGGGACACATGTGTATACATGGGTGATGTCACATGTAATATGCACTCACACTTCCATTGTACACCAGCTACACTGTCATGGTGACAAAGATTATTTTCCATTCATTTCCCTATTAAAATGGTACATTTAACACTACTTTTCTATGTAAAATGTGACTGTCTTTTGTAGTACTTGAGCCTTGGTGGATGTCTCCAGTTTGCACTCAAAGACCACTGCAGGGTACCCCATCTGTGCTCTTATTTTCTTATGTCTGTGTATCTGTGGCCATTGTTAACATAGTGTCAGGATTGTGAATAACTATAGTGTGTATGTTATTTGTGCTGTGTACGGAGAGGGGGGACTTAGGTTCATAGCGGTGAACTAGGCTATTGGCCTTGGGGCTTTTCAAGTCTAGCCCATAGGATTACCCTGGCATCATGCCACCCAACCTTAGTACACAGTGCATCTGTTGACAAGAGCCACTGGAGTAATCACCAGGGTGCATTTTGTATTTCCCATCCACTCATCAGGATGTCCTTTGAAGAGGGCCAGTGAGGTGCTCAGCTTGCCATGTATGGGAAGTCTATTCCACAGCATGAGCAGTCTCTCAGTTATGAACCTGTCCCTCCAGCATGTTCTCTTGATTGTGTTAATGAGGTTGAGGTCTCTGTAGTATGCAGTGCAGAGGGATTTGGATTTCTTTAGATGGAGCATTTCTAACAGAGCTGGGTCTGATCTGGCCTTTTTGAAAAATGTCTGCATCAGTTGGAGAGTGAATAACGGCTCCCAGTTTGCAATCATCTGCAAACTTGGTCAGCCAAAGTCCCTTTATATTGGAGTGAACTGCAGAGAAGTAGATGCCAAACAGGAGAGGACCCAGGAATGATACTTGAGGGACTCCAATTGTAACTGGTCTGTAATTCGAACTAGAATCCACTACTTTCACAGTGTGGGTTCTATCAGTGAGACAGGTTGCAACACACCTTGTGACATAGGTGTTTATGGCTACTTTAGTGAGTCTACTTATGATTCGTGAGTGAGGGATGGTGTCAAAGGGTTTGGCATGATCGAAGTAGGCTCTGTGAACTACTTTGCCTTCAACCACAGCTATAGTGACAGACTCAAAGAAGTCTATCAGGTTGAGCAGGTATGATCTACCTTTCACAAATCCAAACTGCATGTGGTCCAGAATTTGGAGATTCCCTATGTCCCTGTTTATAAGGTCCATGATGATGCACACCATATCCTTACATATCAGAATAGTCAGTCAAATGGGGTGGTAGTTCCCAGTGTCTGTAGTCACTCCCCCTTTCGTGGAGTGGGGTGACCATAGTGGTGCACCATGTGGTATGAACAAAGCCTGAAGTGAGGCAGTGATTGAGCAGGGCACTCAGGTGTGGTGCAGGTTCACTTTGTAATTCATGTAGAATACAGCCAGCGATATTGTCAAGTCCCATGGAAGCTGAATTCTTGGCTTTGAACAGGCTTTTTTGCAGCACTGATATTAGGAAATTGGCATTCCTCTGGTATTGTGATAGGCCCGTTATGTGGTGACAGGGGGGGTAATGTTCACACTGAGCCTATCAGCCAGTATATTTTCAATATCAGTTGGCTTGATATATGTGTTGCCATTGTGCTGTAGCTCTGAGCAGATCTGAGCATTGTCATGTAGGTTCTTGACATAACTATAAAATGCCTTCTGGTTGTCTTTAGTATCAGCTATGATGTTGTTTTCATAGCTAACTTTAGAGTTTTTTGACGAGGGATCTCATTTTTGTGCTGAGGCTAACAAAGGAGTTTTCCCAGTCTTGGGACTTCACCTTTCTCTGCAACATTTCTTCCTTCTGTTGTAGAGTTTGTGTATGTTAGGGTTCCACCAGATTGGCTTTCTGTTTTGGAGGAGAGCATCTTGTTTCTGTTTGGTATGGCCCATTCTATACACTTGTGTATGTGTTCATATAGTGCATTGGTATATGATTCAGTAGTCATGTGCCTATTTTCCATTTGCATGGGCATCGTGAAGTTAGCCACCTCTGTTTTTAGCAGGCCAAAGTTAGCTTTGGAGATGTTTTTCACAGTGGTTTCCTTTACAGGGGGTGAGGGTCGGATATGGATATCCATGATGATTAGCTTGTGGTCAGATCTGTCCAGTGAGGAGTTGAGTACTGGTGTAGGGCAATGGTTGCCCATGTTAATAATGACCAGGTCATGGATGTTTTTGCCCATGTTGGGGGTAAGAATGAGTTGGTCCAAGGCATTGGAATGTATGAATTCCAGATAACATTGAGCTAGTGTGTTGGTACATGAGTAATTTTCCAAGTTAATGGAGGGGTAGTTAAAGTTCCTCAGTATAAAGGTATTGGGTGTACCTTAATATTTTCCAGGGTGTTTAGGAATGTGGAGTGGTAATGTTGGGACATGGTGGGGGATGTATAGCAGGCTACAACCTGGACTGCAGTCTTACCCAGGGTTAGTTGTACCTGACATATCTCTGATGCATTATTTACGGCTACTAGTCTGGAGGTGTGCATATCCTTTATGAATATCAGGGCACTGCAACCTTTAGGACTTCAGTCCATGTTTTCGGACCAAAATGTGTGGTATGAGGTATAGCCTGGTAGCAGAGGGGGTGCTCTCTGGAGCCTTGAACCAGGTCTGTGTTACTGCACAAATGTCAATGTTCTCCATTTTAAGGTGTGGTTCCAGCGAATGCATTTTGAAATTTAGACCTGTAGCATTGAGTAGCATAGCCTTCAGATTACATTTGCTTGTATCTGTTATGGTGGTAATTTTGTCTTCAGGACATTGCCTAAAAATGCACTAAGGTGATATTTCTGTCAATATATGTTAGCAGCAATACTGTTAGTACAACAACCTTCTCAGCTTATCTACTCATGTAATTTGGATATGTCTCTAGTGTCATGCCTTTGACCCCCCCACTTTGGCTTGTTCCAGAGTCATTGCACTAAAGGGTTGTGAGCATACCTCTCCACTGCCAGGCTGTTTGCTGACTGTCCAGGTGTTTGGCCCATATTTTGTTTCCGTTCCACTGTTTATTTGTATTTGTGTGGGAAATACTGTTATGATCCATGGATTTATGTCAGTGAATAATGACATACATGTTAGTTCCCATCCTCATATCATTCAGACAGTTCTGCTGATACACACCCTGTTGCTGTACAACTGTTCAGTTATGACAGCAGTATTCTGATTATGCCCCTATATGTGGGCCATTTCCTACCCTTTGTACAGCCTTTGTTCATTAGTGTTGCACTAAGAGGTTGATAGGTATGGTTTTATATATATATATATATATATATATATATATATATATATATATATATATATATATATATATATATATATATATATATATATATATATATATATAATGTATTTCTGCCTTCATTTGCATATATATATATATATATATATATATATATATATATATATATATATATATATATGTCTATATACAGCACATAAATGTTTCCACAGACATTTCTCACTATTGTTGTATGCCTCTATTGCATGTTAAGTTTGAAAAAGCAAGAATATTTCATACAGCTCAGATGACATAGTGGTATGTTTTCTGACTTTAGTGTACAGTGTCCTGGGTCCAAGCCTTGGCAGGGCTGATTATTTTGTTGCTGGGAAGAACAGGGGCTGTTGGATACAGAGTGATTAAGGCATTTTTAAGCAGCTGTAGGCAGGGTTTGTGTGATGCTAAGTGATGCTAACACACGGTTAAATGTACAGATGCTTAATCTGTGGTGGCTTCGCTTAGCAACACGCAAACATGCTTACTCCTGCTTACTCCCACTTACCCCACGCTTTCTTTGAAAGAAAAGAAAAAAGGGCTGATAGGAAAGTGGTGAAAAAGGGGCATAAAGAGGGAAGTACAGTATGACAGGTAGCTAGGGGATGTGCAGAACAGGTGTAGGAAAGGTCCATAGTTGTCCATTTCTTGTACAGCAACGGCTGTGCATGTGTATTTAATTTGGAGGTAAATTTGGAAACTCAAACTCCTGAGAAAGGGGTGAGGACAACAGTAATGTGTTGTGAAGCTAATTAAGTCAGATTACATGTGTCCAGTGGACACGTATGCAAAATGGACAGCTATGTATAGGGCGACATTTTTTTTTTTGGGAACAAATTGCCCTTTGTTTTAAGGTGAGATTGGGATGTTGGGGAAGGAAAGTAAGTATATTTCGGGAGGTAGGTTGGGTAGAAAGACAGACAAGACAGACAAGACAGCATACAGGGGCAGTATATGACACATGTGGGTGGTAACCACCTTTGACAGGAGGGATGTTTGGTCATCGGAAGCCCACAAGCCACCAAATGGATACACTGGGACTGAGGACCCCACCCATGGGCAGTCACCACTGCACCTTCATGGCCCCAAAGGTGGCTGTGCTGGGGGGTGAGCAGGAGGGCAGGCTGACCTTATAAATGCACCATGTGGCCCTCAAGCTGGCATAACAGATCTCCCAATTCTTTGTGGAGCACGGTATGCACCAGACCCCGGACCTGACTTCGGGTGAGAGGATCCTGTCCACACCCACACCTGGGGGGACGAGCTCCATCCCCTCAGGTGGTTCCACCTGAAGCTGGTGCAGGACCAGTGGATGAGGAGGTCTCAGGGTGGGTCTCAGAAGTGCTGGGGACCAGTCCCATGGCCAGATGAGGCAGGACAGGCAGATCTGCTGGGATCGGCCTTCCCAGACATGCTATGGTGTTGCAGTTTTAGAACATATGTTGGCTAGTCATGAAAAACTCATTCCAGGATTAGTTATAATAGCATGTATGAGTATTCCCATTAACCCAAAACAACAGATTTGGAACATTTGCATAGCAAACAGAACACATGCATATATGGAACCACAGTGGGCATTACACCAGCATGCAGGTTACATTGATAGCAACAGGCCACCAAAGATAGTATTTGAACAGGGAACATTAATTGGAAAACATTTCAATATTTATAGAACAATAGGACAGATGTCCCAATGGTAGGTTTGGTGAAAAACATACCCATTCATTTATGTGTTTAGATTATTGGTGAAGATAAAGTGGGGGAGAGAGAGAGATGTCAATTAACAGATGTAGATTCTTGCAGTCATCACAGCTTTAATAATTATTGCTCTAATCATTACTCTACAGGTATTATTACAACATATGGCCTTGGGTTGGGCAGTGGTATGTTTGTACACAGTGTATAATTACAGCCTTCTTATAGTCACTTTATACATTTTCTTACCTGGCAGACCTGTGGAGATTTCTATTAACACTACCAGACTGTTTTTACACATATTCACATAATCAGGGTTACATATGTTCACTCATAGTGTGTGTGTGTGTGTGTGTGTGTGTGTGTGTGTGTGTGTGTGTGTGTGTGTGTGTGTGTGTGTATGTGTGTGTGTGTGTGTGTGTGTGTGTGTGTGTGTGTGTGTGCTACTGCCATACTCTGCCTTGATTTCTGTCAGTCACTCTGGTTGTTGGCTGCAGGGACCAGTAGCTGTGACAGCATGACACTTGAACATTTCTTGAGGGAGACTACTTGGTTCATAGATTCATAGGTAGGTATTAGGCTATCAGCCCAGGGGCCTAAGTAAGCCTAGCCAACAAGGTTCCCTGGCTTACACCACCCAAGAAAGTTATTTTCCTGTGCCCCTGTTGAGCAGAACCACAGAAGTGATCCCCAGGGTGTATTCCCTATTTCCGATCCACTCATCAAGACTTTTCTTGAAGAGTGCTAATGAGCAACTTTGCTTGACATAGATGGGCAGCTTGTTCCAGAGTATGGGAAGTCTCTGGTACTGGAATCTATCCCTCCAGCATGTCCTGTTTATTGTGGAGACAAGGTTTTGGTCCATAGAGCATGTAGCTTAGAGGGATTGGGATTTCTTTAGGTGTAACATGTCCAGCAGCCCTGGGTTTGACATATCTTTATATGACAGGCAGAGTTCACCTCGGAGCAGGTGATATGCTACGGAGTAAAGCTGGAGTTTTTTGAGACAGTCAGTATAGGGCATCTGTTTGAGGCCAGTAATCCTCTTTGTGAGGTACTTCTGTGGCCTTTCCAGCTGCTGCAGATGTCTTGTGAGGTACATTCCAAAAGGGGATTTGTACTTTATAATGGGTCTAATGACTGTTGTGTAGAGGGGAACAATGACCTCTTTTTTCCCGGGATGAGAACCCTTTTGTGATGAGGTGTGCCACATAGAAGAATTTCCTGACTACTGTGACAGTGTGATTATCAAAGGAGAGACTACTGTCCACCTGGGTCCCAAGGTCTCTTATCACACATCTGGCATTAAGTAGACTATTGCCTATGTGGTAGTTCATGGGTACAGAGTTTTTACCAAAGGGGATGGCAATGCACTATTTGGCATTCAGCTTGAGGCCATGGTTTTGACACCAGGCATCTGTCTCAGTGAGGCCCTTCTATAGGATGTCCACATCATTTGGGGACTCAACTATGGCTTCTAGTTTGCAGTCATCTGCAAACTTCATTAGCCAAAGGCCTTCTGTGTTAGCCTGTACTTCAGAAAAGTAGATACCAAACAGGAGAGGTCCCAGGACTGAACCCTGTTGTTCTCAAGTTGTCACTGG
The DNA here is from genome assembly GCF_019279795.1 of Protopterus annectens. NCBI lineage: Eukaryota > Metazoa > Chordata > Ceratodontiformes > Protopteridae > Protopterus > Protopterus annectens. The sequence continues at coordinate 434,877,443 of NC_056751.1, read as the reverse complement.
TTTGAAGTCAGATTTGTAGACTGCAACTTTTACAGTGCGGGTGTATGTAATTATCTTGCTGTCATTTGCAGCATTGGGGTTGGACCTTGGGTGTTGGACACAGTATAACTACAGCCTTCTTATAGCTACTTTATACCTTTTCTTACCTGGCAGACCTGTGGAGGAAATTTCTGTTAATGCTACCTGACTGTTTCTATACATATTCACAAAGGCTTTGGTGAAATTATGCATGCAGCTTACTTCCACACCCGGGATTCAAACCATGCCTGTTTGTGCAGAAAACACAACAAACATTTTTGTGTTTCATCAGAACAAGCTATTGAGAAACTGCTGTCTCTTCTTTGAATGTTTTCTTTCTAATACTCTCTTGGTTGTACAATCTGACCTTGTAATTATGACATTCTTATACATACATTCCTATACATGCCTTTTCACATAGCACAGTGTGGAAAACAGTGGTTAACACAACATTACTATTCAGATATCAGATCTTGGTGCATGAAACATTTCATATCAGTTAATCTCATGTCTTGCAAAGGCACTAACTTTGTCAGATGATAGTTGATTATTTAATGCTTTCACAGCTATAGTTGCTGTGCATAATCTGTACACATTTCAATTCATACAATACCAAATTAACACAGCCAGTCCAGGGTTTTCAATTTTATTGACAGGCAGTTACAGTTTTATTTATATATAACCTATATGAGACTATTACTGTAATATTGTCTGGTTTATTCAGTACAAAGCATACCCATTTTAATACAGCAGGGTGACAATCTACTCCTTTATATTTATTTGGTATGAATACTACAAGCTTGATTGTTACTCACCAGGCTCACAACGCAGCCTTAACAGCCTGTTTGCATGGGCTTCCTGGTTCGCAGCTTCCTCAGCTGGAGCTGTACAGAAGATGTAATGAAAATAGAGAAACATTTATGCATACCTATCCAGCACATACACAGGCTGGACTTTGGGTAAACAGTTATTGATATTAATACTTACACATGCCTGGGACATCCCTCTGCCATGCATCTTTGACCCACTGGTCCAAGAGCTTCCTCCGCTTCAAGTTGATAAAGTGGTGCCAGACCTGCTCACTAGTCCAAGGGATGCCAGTGGCACTGGTAAGATCATGGGTGAGACTTTACCAGGCCTCCGCTTTGTACTGGGAGCCCTGGTACTGGTCCTGCAGCAGTCTCTTATCATTTTTGTTATGAGGAGTCCTACCATGAACCTGGACTCCTGTATGCCCTAGTGCTGCACCCAAAAATGCACACCATGTCTAACACCAGCCATAGTGCCTACAGTGGGGAGCTACAACCAGTTATGAGCTGTCATCCCACCTGCAAGGCTTAAATACAGCTGATTTCCCACCCTTTTCTGTGATTGGACAGTTTTGAATATGCTAAGCTAAGCTAAGTACCAGGCAAACCCACTTAGCTTGTATACACATTGCTTAGAGGGGCAGATGCTAAGCACTGCTTACCAGTGCACAAGTCCACTTACCTATGCTAATTCTTGCTTAGAATTTACATTTAAGCAATGCTTATACTGGCTAAGCATAGCTGCGCACACATTAGCATTGTTCAGCTTTCCTTTTACAGACTATCAGCATTGTGGGGTTGATTCCTCATAAATGACATATTATGATATGTATGTCTACCTTCCATAAAATCCCCCTATGTGCTTTCATTGCAATACATTCTTTTGTGGCTATGCTGTATGGGACACTTGTGTTTATATGAGGGTTTCACATCTGTACTACATTGACACCTCTCATTTGGACCTGCTACACTGCCCTGGTTAACAAATATATATATATATATATATATATATATATATATATATATATATATTATTCACTACCTACTGATAACAAACAGATAAAAATGAATAGACTAAATGGTAACTTGAACTGTGAATGCCTGCTTGCTATGCAAAAGCTGTAACCATTAAGTTGTTTCACTTTACACTGTTTTGGCTGTATATTTGTATTTAGCTCATTGGGATGTGAAAGCTAGGCTGAGCATAGCTGCGCGACGTGCACTCCTGCTCAGCTATGCTTAAACTTTATTGCGGACAGACAAAAAGAAATACATATGTGTTTTATTTTTATTTACTGTAGGGGTTTGCACATTGCTTTCTGCACCATTATCTGTGTATTGCTGTTACAAACTTAGAAAGTTGATAGAATAAATAGGTTTTGCATTAGCTTAATGTTTTGGTTCAGTAGAGTCAGGGAGGTACACATTTTAGGAGGAACACACCAAAATATATGAGTCAAGTATCTGTACACATTTCAAAAATAGTTGAGAGGTAAGCTCCATGACGTACTTCTCAACTGTACAAAGTTTTGCAGAATGTCCAGATTTTTGCTTCATATTTTGGTGTGTTCCTCCTAAAATCTTTACTTTTCTGGCAAATAGCTGAAGATTGAAGTCATTAAATAATGACGAACATTTGAGTTTAAGACTCCACATCCTTTAGAAAATTCATGCTAATGCAAACACTATTATTCTATCATCTTTCTAGGTTTGTAAGAGCAATATTTAAAATCTGTCCCTATTTGTCCCTCCATCATTTTAGGCTTTGTCCAGATTTTTTGCTCTAAGAGGTATGTCCATGGACATTAACAGGTGTCTGCGGACAATTTTACTGCTTTTATATTGCTGTATGGCAACTCTGGAGTGCAGGGGTGTGTATACTGTAAAAGCACTGCTCTTAGACATGCCCCCTGTGCTTGTACATAGACCCATGTCCATGTAGGAATACAACAAGACGCCTTCATGCATATGCAAGGCACACTGCTGTTCTATACGGACACAGGATGCTCTGTGTAAGAATAATTCTATTCTTATACTGAGCATTGCTGAATCCTGGGGTAAGTAAAAAAAACGTTTAATAACTAAAAATGTGTGACAATTAAATAATAATTAGCTAGTATTTACATTAAAAATCATTTGCAATAAAGTTTTTTTTTATATGGAGTGTACTTTTCCTTGGTAAGATTTTTGTAGATATATATTTTTAAGGTTCTTATACACAGACCTGAAGAAGTCTAGAAGGACAAAAGTGATCTTTGTTAACAATAATTTATGGAAATAAATTATGTTTTAGCTAATATATTTTTTATGCCAAAATATATATTTTTGATTGCCAAATAGTCTAATGTTTAAAAATGTCCAACCATGTATTATAATGTCTTTGACAAAGCCACATACTTTGTTTAATAATAATCTGTTTTATAAGAAGTACCACATCATTATAATTGTATTTTTTTAATTTTATTTAAAGTGCATAAGGTTTAAATTATTAGGACATTTACATAAGTTGGGCAGCACCAGCTTGAATATCATACTGATAAGAATGGGGGAAGGGATTTAAATTTGTTAACGTGTATACCAGTACACTTTAATTTCCAACAAAATAAACCACTCCCATACTTGATAATAGGTTTATATATATATATATATATATATATATATATATATATATATATATATATATAGTCAGAAAGTTTGGGATGAAACTATCATTCTGTTTATATATTTTTTGGAGGGGGAGATTGCTTATCTATGTGCTTAATAAAGGATTTTCAACTGGAAACAGATTGTCTATTCTGGATTGCTTCTGAATACCTACTTGAGTTAATAATTCTGTATAATATTAATGATATTTCAAAATATGTTTTTTTTTTATGTAGGATGTTTTTAAGTTTGCTACTTCTACTAATATTTTCTGATTTTTTCTATCTTTTGAAATATAGTGATTAATTAGACATACAGAAATTGAAAAGCTTCCACACAGAGAAGTTTCTTACACTGTTTTTTAAACAAAATTCCATGCAGCCACTCCTCCACATTTTTTCAAATTAAATTCTATCATTTTCAAAAATAAATCTCACTTCTTGCATTACCACTATATCCAAATCCAATTTGATATATCATCTCAAATCTGTTAACCTTCTAACCCCATTTCTTATAATATTCACATTTTCCAGATAAAGCTTAATTTTCCCTACCTTTTAACTTTTGGAAAAATATTCAAATGTCTTCTTTATTATTCTCACTCTATGTTCAATCCATCCATCCATCCTCACCCCCTTTTCCAATTTTCCACATGGGGTCGGGGAATCACTTCAACAGTAACAATCATCTTGAACCAAGGTTTACACTGCTGGGTGGCTAACATACATACTTTTTTTTCTTGCCTGTGCCGTTCTTCCTCTTCAAATTCTGTTACATTTTCTGTAAAAATATTAAAAATATTGTCTCTATTTATGTCTCCTAGTCACCCCACTTATATGTTTACTTTGTCTGATGCTGCAGTACTGTTCCTTGTACATTTCAACACTTATTACTTCCTCTATCTGTACTATCTCCCCTTTTTCTTGATAGTCAAACCAAAATGTCCATTTTTTACAGAACCTACACTCTGCTTGACAATTGTTCGCAGTATGACCTACTTCCCCACACTGACTATATCAGTTAAAACTATTGTGGTGAGCATGTAGTATCTCTGACAATTCCTGCTGCAAACGTTAACACACTCTCACTACCAAGGGAACATCTACAGCTGAATTTCACTCCAGTTACAAAAGTAAGAAAGGAGAAATACCTTCAGTTAAAACCTATGTAAGACAGTTTCCAAGAATTAAATTAAAGTTAAGGAAATATCTTCTTTCCCTCACTTCTGCACCAGTGTGTTCTTTACTGCAATCTTGAATCTGCTGCAGGGGACACCTCTACCCAAACCCATAGGCCTTATACTGCTGAAGGTGAAGCTAAATGAACACTTTAGCATACTTTACTCTGGCAGTGTAAAATGTCTCTGGAAAAGCAATAAAAGTCCATATAAAATAAAATTAAATGCTGTGACTCACATCAAGAAGTTTAAGTTCAAAGACCTTGTCTTTGTATCCATAAACATTCTACCTCGATTATTTTGGTATGAATCTCACTGCATTCCACCTGATTGGTCCTCCCCTTGTCTCAGTTCTCCAGCTACTATAGCCTCATTCCAAGCCAATCTTACTGCAATACTGCTTGTTGCAGTTAACATAGGTGTATGTTAACAGTAGTCTAGCTGCTTATGTTACTGCTTTTAAAGTTATCAGGCCTTGTCTAACCTCCTTTCTGCTGTAGTTTTACAGATTGTCTTCCTGGCACTTACTTCACTGTGTCCCAACCTACTTTGTTCAGCCCTCGATATGCTTGGGCTTCACTCCACTCCCCATGCCCTACCCCCAACTCCCAACCACCCCCACTACATCTAAATGTATACCTCACTTAATCTGCCTCTTCTACTCATCCTCTTTTTCTGTGCTAACTGCAGTATCCAATCACAAACTGTTCTCATTCCCAAACATAGACTGGGAGCATTACTCTAGTTCCAACACCCTAGCCCAAAGGTTCCTAGAATTTATAAACTCAAATGCTATGGAACAACTTGTTACCGCTCCTACAAGAGGGGAAAACATACTGGACCTGATCATCACCAACATGGGGACTCTATGCTCCAGACCAGAAGTGTATCCCTCACTGGTAAGATCAGACCATAAATTAATCTCACTGGATATTCACATCCCGACTCCACCCCCTGCCCTGAAAACCACAGTGAAAAACTTCTCTAAAGCAAATTTCACACTCCTCAAAACTGAGGTTGAATCCTTCAAAGCCCCCGGGCCTGTGGAAAATACGGCCCAGACCGCAGAATCCTTTATAAACGCATTCTATGAACACCTTCAGGAATGCATGGATCATGCAATCCCAAATAAAACCAAGACCCAATCCTCCAAAGGCAGACGTCCTGTCTGGTGGACCCCAGCCATAAACAAACTATACAATAGAAGGAGGAAGCTACTACATGATAGAGCAAAATCCCAAAAAGGGAAAGCATCTCTGATCAGTATTAGCAAAAAACTATGGGCACTCATAAAATCGTCTAAGGCCAGCTTTGAGAGAAAAATTGCACAGGACACTAAGGATAATCACAAAGCTTTCTTTAGTTATGTTAGGAACCTGGGTGGGAATTCCCAGATATGTTCAGAATTAGTCCAAAATGACAAAAAATACACCAAACCCACAGACATTGCTAACATCCTAGCTGACAGGTTCGGCGCAAACTTCTCCCTCCCTCCCCACCAAAAGGGCAAATATCTATCCCAGCAGAGTGCTGCCCCCCTGACATCTCAGATGCTCAGGTAAGAGCTGCCCTCTCCAAAGCAAAAAACACAGCATCAATAGGACCAGACGGTGTCCCGGGCTGCGTCCTAGATGAACTCCAAAAAGAGCTAAACCCAAACATAAAACTACTGTTCAATCTCAGCCTTACTACAAGATATGTACCCAAAGAGTGGTGTACAGCAACAGTGGTCCCTCTCCACAAAGGTGGTGCCTCAACGGATCCTGGAAACTATCACCCCATAAGCCTGACTAGCTTGATCTGCAAAGCTATGGAAAGGATCATCATGGGCCTCATAAATAAAGATATTGGGGACCTACAGACACTGGATCCTACCCAGTTCAGCTTTGTTAAGGGCAGATCCTCCCTCTTAAACCTGGTTGATTTCTTTGAAACAGTCACAAAAGCCATTGACGAGGGGAAGGTGGTCCACACAGCCTACCTGGACCTCGCAAAGGCCTTTGATACAATACCCCACTCGGGCATTATAGATAAGATCATTAGCTTAAATATAAACCCCTATGTCACTAGATGGGTTGCAAACTGGCTCAAGGACAGAACCCACATGATTAGAATTGCTGGAGCCATGTCAGACTCCAAACCAGTTACAAGTGGCGTCCCACAAGGCTCAGTTCTGGGACCTCTCATGTTCGGCATATATTTCTCGGAGGTACAGGCCAACACAGAAGGACTGTGGCTGACCAAGTTCGCAGATGACTGCAATCGACTCTCCAGCTGACACAAGCATCCTCCAAAAGGGCCTCATAGAAACAGACAACTGGTGCCAGAGCCATGGCCTCAAGCTAAATGCGAAAAAGTGTATAGTCATCCGCTTTGGCAAAAACAAAGTGCCCACAAATTACCACATAGGTGGTAATCCATTAAGTACAGAAGAAGTAATTAGATATCTGGGGACCCAAGTTGATAGCAATCTCTCATTTGACAACCACGTGGCCAAAGTGGTTAGAAAAACATTTTATATAGCCCACCTAATCATGAAGGGATTCACATCTAGATCAGGGGAGGTCATCGTGCCTCTTTACTCATCCCTCATCAGGCCCATAATTGAGTACAATGCCCCTTTGGGGATGTACCTTACCAGACATCTGCAGCAACTGGAAAGACCCCAAAAGTACCTCACCAAGAGGATCAAAGGGCTCAAACAGATGCCATATGCTGCCCGGTTAAAGAAACTCCAGCTCTACTCAGTGGCATACTGCCTGCTCAGAGGCGATCTGTGCCTGATGTATAAAGCCATGTCGAACCCGGAATTAATGGACATGCTGCACCTCAGAAAATCCAAATCCCATCGAGCTACGCGCCCGAGAGACTTGAACCTCAGCACTGAAATAAATAGGACATGCTGGAGGGACAGATTCATAACCCAGAGGCTCCCTTCACTCTGGAATAAAATCCCAGTCCAGATTAGGCAGAGTCCCTCATTGACTCTCTTCAAGAGGAATCTTGATGAGTGGATGGGAGATCGTAGGTTTACCCCGGGTATCACTTCTGTGTCACTGTTAGACAGAGGCACAGTATACTAACCTCGAAAAAGGGCATAGCAATATTAATTTAAAATGGGTGGCGAAAGCCAAACACACTCTGGCTAGGCTTATAAATGCCCTAGGGCAGACAGCCTAGTATGAACCTATGAACCTATGAACCTATTATACCATCCCACACACTTCTGTTCTAAATTCCTTCTCAAATCTCACTCTCTTCCCTCCCGATCAAAACCTACATATTCTCCACAGTATTATTGCTGCTCATTAACTTACCTTACCATATTACAATATTTTCACAGTATTAACCATGCTGTTTCCCTCCTGTATCATCTTATTCATCAACCTCCTCTCATTCATATCATCCACACAGTAGTAATAATAAACATACCTTAACCATTACTTCATTCTCACCTATTAATCATCTTCCCACTACCTACTCAAAAATCTCTTCAAGCTTACTTCCTATAACTCGTTTCCACTGTTGTAACTGAAAAATACTAAAACAATGTCAGTTGCAATGTGAAGGTAATACTTCTACCCATCTCTGTTAAAAATGCTATAATAAACAAGACATCTTTCCCCATCAAACATAATAATGGTGACTCCCACCCCAATGTAAGTACCAGCCTACCACCAAACACAATAATGCACCCTAAAAGTTTAAAAATAGTCACTCTAAGATTTAGAAGGATATGCAACAAAATCACATATTTTCATGTCTGGATGACTCAACACAGCCCAGACATAAAACCTGTAATAAATGATGCTGAAATACTACCCTGTGGTTATAATATTAGTAGACTAGATAGAGAAACTAAAAAAAAACAGGTGGAATAACTATAATCTTTCCAAATATGCCCACAGAAACTCCCTATGCAGGCACAATCCCAGATTTTGGAAAAGCAGAAATCTTAATCTCATTCCTAAAACTTACTAGAGCCAAGAGCATATGCATTGCTGTGCTATATATCCCCCAGGACAGAACATTCCAATACTTGAAAACATACTGTCCTGGATAATATATACAATCACAAATGAAGCTAGCCTCCTGAGTGATGTAAATATCGACTGACAGTCTTTATCTGCAAATTCAGGAATCAACAGCATTAACCTCTTTGGATTCACTCAGCTTATTGCTACACCATCAAGATATGGCAACAGTAACTCCCACAAATCTATCCTGGACTGAATTCTGGTTACCAACCCATCTAATTTTACCTCCTCAGGTACCCTCCCTGATGCACTAAGTGACAACCTGCTAGCTTATACCCACAGGAATATTACACAAATAACAAAAGGAACATACACTCAAAACTACCCATAATCTCTCCAGTTTCTCCAAAGATTCTTTCAAAGAAGCTCTGAAAGGGGTTAGCTGGTCCATCCTAAAAAGACTCCCCTTAAATGTTGCAGATGAATACTTTAATGCAGCATTTCTAAATATTTTTAATATCTTAGCCCCACAGAGTACAAAAAAGAAGAATTGAAAACCACAGTATACCATGGCTGACCAACCAATGCAAACTCCTTATGAAAGACAGAGATGAAGCATGGATTAACTAGCCAAAAAATAAAAATGACAAAAACTGGCAACTATTCAGACAGATATGAAACCAAGAATAAACAAGTTAATAGAGACAAAAAGTCTTAATATACTCACCTACAAGATAGCCATAAAACAACCCCTCAAAATGATGGTGCCCTATATCCTCTCTCATCAATCCAGCTACAAAAAAGGATCCCAGCCCATACTCAGACATTCCTCCTATTCAAACAGCTACCTATTTCAATAAAAAACTTCATAGAATGCATACCAACTTAACATCAAACTCACCAAACACACCGCCTTCTACGCAGCTAACTTCCTGTACCTTACACCTTAGCATATCTCCTTCACAAAACTCACCTAAGTGTAACTTCTCTGATACACACACACAGAGACATCTCCACCCACTTTACCTTTCAACCAGTTTCTATAACTGTCATAAAAAAGCTTTTACATAAACTAAAACCTTGTCCCTCCTCAGCTGAGAACCTTCCCCTGGAATACCTAAATCTAAGCTACAGATGCAAAACCATACCCAATCAGCATTCTTATTAATAGATCAATTACAGAACCTTTTTTCTTTAACTTATGGAAAATGGCACCTATTATCCCCTTAGATAAAGCAGGTAATTCCACTGATTTTACAAATGTCTGTCCCATAGCCATCTCATCTCCCCTGTCTAAAATCCTTGAAAATGTATACATCAGCAATTTCTCCACCCTTACAAAATAAGCTAATCACCAACACACAACATTGATTTCGGCCACACCACAGCACCTCCATTGCATTACTGTCATTTACAGACACTGTCAATAAAGCCTGTAACACTAATAAACTTGTATCTATAGTATTTATAGATCTATCAAAAGCCTTTGACATGGTCTCACACTAAACTCTTCAACCAACATTCCACCCTGGGTCTATCTTCTCCATATATTCAGTGTTTCTCTAGCTACCTTGTCAACAAGCAACACACTATAAAATGGCAAGGGTCCATCTGTGCATACATTCCCACTTCCATGGGAGTCCCACAGGCTTCCATCCTTGGCCCTCAATATTTTTATCAGTAACTTACATTCATCTTCTTGTGATGGTACCTTGATTCAATATGCAAATGACTCTGCCATCATCTGCTCTTCAAACACTTTAACTCACCTTCAGAAAATCATTCAAAAAGCTGTCATCTCCATTGAAACCTGGCTTACAAGAATACAACTCTTACTCACTCTCCCCAAAAAAACTTGTCTTTACCCCAAAATCTCACACCCTCAACAATGCATCTTTTAAAATATTTTCAGCAAATGCCACTGAAATTGAATTTATTCACCATACTAAACTATTAGGAGTCATAAATGGTAATCTTAAATTTGACCTCCACATCCAAAGCAATATCAAGAAAACCCATCAAAAACTAGAGATGCTATACAGAAACAAACATTTTCTAAGCATATCCACAAAAATTACTCTAGCCAAAACCTACCTTTTACCTCTGTATACTATGGAGCCCCAATTATATCCAATTTACAATCATCCTTAAAAACAAACTGCAAAGCTACTACAACAAAATTACCAAGTGTCCTACTAGTTCATCTTCCTTTACCCACCACTGTAAAGCTCTGCATATGCTTAGTTGACTGGAACTCTCCCTCCACCTCTCCAACATTCAACTTATAGCAATATATAAAATCATACACAAGCCATTACATTAGCCTGGCCATCTCTTACCTACATAGTTTTTAATAATGACTACATAAATGTACTTCCATATGTTGATGTTTTATGTTTTAGTTTTAAACTCTTCTAAGATATTATTTTTTTTATAAAAGTTATCAAATACATGCTTATATCAGTAATATTGTAGTAGACCCAAAATGTAAGTCTGCCATCTTAACATAAAACGTCTCAAAATATTAGTAGTTAGAGCACTGTCTACATATACACACACGGATATATATATATATATATATATATATATATATATATATATATATATATATATATAATATATATATATATTTTTTTCAAACACATTTGAAATAAAAAAAATAAGTTTTATAATGATGAAATGATGAATCCATGTTACATAATGATAATCATTACATTTCATGACAGAAGGTTAACTCCACACTGAAATGTATAGAATTGTAGTCTCAACGTGAAATGTACAGTTGTGTTAGTTGTACTTACTATAACAGTAGATGCTCAAATTCCTCACTGCAGTAGTAGCCTTATATGAGCTTTATCCTGCCTAAGATACAACTGGCCCACTAAACAAAGCTCTGACGCCCTCCCACAACTATACTCTCTGACTGCTGATTGGATAACCCCTTAGAAGGAAATCAGCAGTCAGAGTGCAGACAATTTCTGCACTCTCTTGCCTATACAGAAAGAAGAGCTTGCACATCTTGGACCTCTAAAAGATATAAACAGTAACAACTAATTTTACGTCTCAACAACCAATTATATACAGAAGTAGAAGAATGGAGGATGAGTGCGGTTATTGCAGCAGTGAGGAATCTGGGCATCTACTAGTGCAACTTATACAACTGCACTATGTTCATCATTCTCATTGTTGCAATAACCTTTGGCTGTATAGGCTGATTACCAAATCCTGTCTATTCTGGGATGAGGGATAAGTATCCAGGAGCCCCTGCAGTATCATCCTAGCAAAGCCAGTTCTGGACCCAGAAAAGGAAATCCAGTTTGTAATGCTTTGTAAAAGTGTGTACAGAGGACAATGTTGCTGCCACTGAAATACTTCTAGAATTTACTCCTTTTCAGTATACCATCATAGAAACCAAGGCTGTAGTAGAATATGCCTTAATACTGCCTGGAACTGATTTGCTATGGTGAGAATGACAAAAATCAATAGCTGAAGACAGCCATCATGAAATAATCTGTTTTGACATGGGTTGCCCTTTATTTGTCCTTCATAGGAAATAAACAACTGATCTGCTTTTCTAAAGGACTTTGTTCTGTCAAGATACTAACTGAACTACCTGTGCATGTCCAGAGCAGAATCCTTTTTCTTTGGTTCTGTGGATCTGGATAGAGCACTGGGAGATTGATGGCTCGATTCAAAGTAAACTCTGAAACAACTTTGGGCATAAATGAGATATTTGTTCTTAATGTGACCCTATCTCTATGAAATACCATATAGAATTAATCTACCATGAGAGCTTGCAACACAGAAAGTCTTTTTGCAGAAGTCAGAGTAATAAAAATTACTGTCTTCCATGTAATGAACCTTAAATCAGCACAATGGGCTGGTTCAAACAGGACATAGCTAACTTTTCCAGTGCAAAGTTAAATCATCCCTGCAGTCAGTTGAAATAGTTTGAAACTGGTGCTTATCAAACTCCCTTGTCTTGTGTGAGTATATCCATTCAGTGAAGAAGCTATTGGTAATTGCTCTTGGCCAATTATATAAAATGAGAGAACCAATGTTGCCTGGACTAAAAGGGAGTCACCACAATGATTTTTGTAGAGTCCTTCTGAATCTTTAGAATTTACCTGGATATCAGTGAAAAGGGTAGGAATGCATGAAGGAAAATCCCTGACTTAAGGAATGAAAATGCATCTATTTTCTAGTCCTTCCTGAAGGGAATGATGGTGCATGATTTATTTAGTTGTTGGTTTTGAAAGGAGATAAATAGATTTGAGGTATTTGGATTGACTCCTGGAAGGCTCCATGATTAAATTTCAATTCATGTCGGTCTGTACTGGTCCTGCTCAGAGTGACTGCTACTACATTTTGCTCTTACAAAATGTAAGGTGCTTGGTGGATTAAGGAGTGCTGTAGAGCTACCTCCCAAGCCATCAGAGCTAGCCTATACAAGGGGCAGGACCTAGCACCCCCCTCCCCATTTATGTACCACATCACTGTAGTGTTGCTTGTAATCACCTGTAAATGTCCTGGGGAACACAGATGATGAAGAGATTATATGGCATGGATCGCAGCCAACAACACTGACATTTTTGCACTTTGGTCTGCCTGTAGAGTTCCGAGGGCCTTGCACTTTTAACTTCCCACTCAAAATCTGAGGTGACTCTAGATACGCATTATCATGAGACAGGAAAAGAAAAGGAAAGAGCTGGATTTTGAGCTATTTGTTGTCTTCAGTACTGTAGTTCCTTTTTGACAAAGCACAAAATTGAAATTTGGAATGCCATAAGAATGTTGGGTCCTTGTGTTTAAAAATCTGGCAAGAGGAGTCATGAATCATAGAAGGAATTACCCTTAAGATCTTGAGGTATCTTCAGGCCAAAGTCTGAGACAGATTGGAAAAGCTCAGGAAAGTTTTCAAATAAAAGTCTACCTTTTCAAGGCTGGGAAAAGCCTTTTGCTAAGAAGTGTCTAGAAGGCAGCTCAGAAACACAGTCGTGTGTGACAGAAAACAAGACGCCTGAGCATTTATCTGCAACCTCAAATCAGTAAGGATAGAGTCAACTCATGTTAAGAACTCTTGACATCAGACAGATTATGAAATAATAGTAAATCATCTTAATAAGGAAACATGAATTCCCTGCAGTGTGCAGTGAGCTATCACTGGAGTTAGACACTTTGTAAACAACATTTTATTTGAAGATAACCCAAAGGGTAATACAGAAAACTGATAATGTGACATACACACACAGAATCTGATAAATGTCATGAAGCCTTTGGCTATGTGATGATAAGCTTCCTTTGGATCTAATGTTACCATAAAACTCAGACGAAGAAGAATGATAGCTAACAGACTCTGAAGGGTCAGCATTTTGAATTTGGGTACTTTCAAAAACAGGTTGAGAACAGAATGGTTTAGACCTGTTCTCTGTGAAAGCTCTTTCTTTGAAAATAGAAACATCTGGGGATAATAACCATTCTCCCTTTAATATCAAAGCAGTGGTGCTATGACTCCTAGGATCAGTGAATGCTGAAGAGCCTGAGGAAAAAGCTCTGGAGGACGGGAAGGAATTTCCTGAAAGGAGGTACAGTATCTAGTGGCAACTGTAACCCTCCTCAACCACTTTTATCACCCTGGTGTCTGATATAATCTGTTACCCAAGGGGAATGTTGAAAGACAGTTTTGGGGACAGATTTAGAGAAATAGAGGAAAGAGGGAAGGGGAGGGGGCAGAATATTGGAAAAATCATTCTGAAGGGTTAGACTGTCCCTTTTGTATCAAAATATCTCTGTTTTTGTTGTTCCCCTCCTGTCATCTTTTTTTTTTTGTTCTGCATTTGCCAGGGGTTGTCAAGGATTGCTTGTCTTGCTTTCTTAAGGAATAGAAGATTTGGGAGATTTGTAACGGGGGACTGAAAAATGTTAAATTGTTTGATGAGCTAAGTAGCATACATGCCAAACCAAACCTGCTTATCTAGAGCAGAATTTAAAATTTCATACTTTATTTCATTAGCAAACTTCTGGTTCCATATCTAGACATACCTCTTCAAAACTGTAGCAGTAACAGTGGCCCTAGAAACAATATCTGCACAATCATAGCTATTCTTCAGAACAGATTTAGCTACTAAGGACAAGGTAGAAACCTTCTGAAGAAATGAGGAAGAATATTTCCCAAACTGTCTAGTAATTTAGAATAAACTGCCACATACAGTAAAATCTCCTTTGTCTGGCAATCAAGCAACCAGCACTCTAAAGCAACTGGCATTTGATTGGCTCATATGCCAGCATAAGAGCCAATCAAAAATCACAAAGCATATCTCAAGCAACTGGAACATACGCTTAACTGGCATCTACCAATCCCCATGGGGTGCCGGTTAAGTGAGATTTTACTGTATATGACAGATAGTTATGAATTCTGTATGCCAAAGTGGAACAAGAGAAAATTATCTTACCAGATCTATCTAATACCTTACCTTCTTTATTTGCAGAAGGATTAGTATTAACTAAAAGTCTGTTCCCAGCTGGAAAAGAGGTTGAAATGGCAGCTGGGTCTGATCTAAGTTGAGAAAACAATAACTTGTTACCTTGAGGTACTTTATATGGTCTATTTGACTTTTTGGGGACTGAAGGCTGAGAATCAGGGTTATTACAGACAGCACTAAACATATCCTCCAAGGCTGGTAAAATAGGTGGGATGGGTGAAGAATGAGGCATATCCACTAGCAACATATTATAATATCTTTTCAGTTCAGGAGGAATATTTATGTGTTCCCACAAATCACCTAATTCATCCTGGAAATAGTCTGTGAAAAGGAAGATTCCTTCAAGTGGTGTGGTGGGAACTAACTTTGCTAGGAATCAGAGTTTTAGGCTTGGGAATATCCAGGAGAAGAAGCCCTGTCTGTGTCAATGTCAGAATCCTCTGACAAACTTTCATCAGGAATTTCTTTACTGAGATTGCACTCTAGTAAAGGTTCCTGAGTTCCAGAATTAATGGCCTGTTATGATAGCCTGGCTAAGGCAAGGAAATAATCTTTGTGAAAAGACATTGATCATCTGAAGACATTGTGTCTAACCTTTTATCTTTTCTTTGCAGGAGCCACTTTGGAAGGAGACTGACTTTGATATGGCAGTTCACTGCAGACAAGAGATTTCTTTCACTGGCCACCCAGAGAAAAACTTCGAGTGTCTCCCAGACCTAATGAAGATGGTTCTCCCATGCCCACATTGGACACTGGAACAGCTGTAGAGGACATGGCTGATCCCTGATCCATGGTGTATGAAGGAACTACACCAGAGGAACTTGGAGAAGAAAGTGAGTGGTCTGAGGATCAATAGTTGGTCACTACAGAACCACTTACTAATGGCTGAGGTGCTGTCTGAGCCTGTGGTGGCAGCAGCAGTTGTTTACTGTGTTGCTTTTTTTGTTTTAGGTACATAGGGAGAAGAGAATGCAGGAGCAGCTAAGTATCCATGCTGTAGCCAACTTAGAAACCTGATTGCCTTTAAGTGCTCCTGGAATGAGTCAGTTGAAAGGTAAGCTGTCAGACAAGTATTCACAAGCAGCACACACACACACACACACACACACACACACACACACACACACACACACACACACACACACACACACACACACACACACACACACACACACTTGCACTTCCCCACAGAGTCCCCTTTCAAAAGTAAAAGTGCAAGCAGTGCACAAAAGTCCCTGACACTGATAGAAAATGTAACAGGTACATTGCCACAAAGTTACACAAGCATTTAACTTATAAACATTTCCTGTCCAGTAAAACACATTCTGATCCTTAGAATTTCCACAAAAAAATCAAAGCAACTAGCCCCCAGTAGTAAAAAATAAGCCATAAGCTACAAATAGTGATTCATAACTTGAAGCTTCCAATGTTGTAAAAAAAATATCAGGTTTCTTAAAGACGAATTGTCACTTTTACTCAGAAAATTAAATAGAGTAATATTTTCTTAAAAGAGCAATGTTTTCTGTTTGGAAGAATTTCCCTATGGAGACTTATCTGCCAGAAATCTTAACATGAAACTGCATGCACTGAAAGCAGTCCTCACCTTGGAAGATGCAGGCATTTCTGCAGTCACTAAGGCCTGGTTCAAGGCTGTGGAGAGCACCCCAGCCATACCAGGTTACACCTCCTTCCACACGTTTAGACCACAAACTGAAGGCATGAAAACTAAAGGAGGCAGTGTATCATTATTCATTAAAGATAAATACACCTCCAGATTGGTTAAACAGAATGATTCCTTGGAGATTCTTCAGGTGCAATTAACTATTGGTAGGACATTTGTTCAGGTCATTGCCAGCTACAGGACCCCCTTCATGAATCAGGGCATCCATTCTGCTTATTTGGATCTACTTGAGTCTGCCAAGATACATCCAAACACCATGGTTTTGGGTGATTTTAACTACCCATCCATTGACTGGGTAAATTACTCGGGCTCAATCTGTCTTGCCCAAAGGTTCCTCAACTTTGTAAACTCCAATGCCCTGGACCAGCTGGTTGACACCTCCACAAGGGATGCCAACATCCTGGATCTGGTGCTTACCAGTAAGGGGAACCACTGTAGTACCCCCACTGTGAGGTCCTCCCTGGTGAGATCTGACCACAAATCAGTCTCATTTGAAGTAACTATCACACCTGCCCCCCCCCCCCCCCCAGCAGCAACTAAATTAAAAAAAACTTCTTTAAAGCAGATTACAGCCTCTTATGGGATGGTATAAATAGCTTCACTGCACCTCCCTCCTCAGATGGAACTGGCAACTATGTCGAGTTCTACACACCTGTATAACTGCATTGGCTCGGCCATACCTGATAGGACCAAAACAAGCTCATCAAGGAAAATCATATCTACTTGGTGGACAACTGCCATTGATAGGCTTTACAATAAGAGGAAGAAATTGCTATCAAAGAGTAAGAGGGAATGAGCCCTAAACTGGAAACTCTCTCTTGAGCTTAAACAAGTGAATAAGACTTCTTGTGAAGTCTGCCAAAGCAAAGTATGAATCCAAATTAGCTTCCTCAACTAAAGACAACCATAAGGCATTTTTTAGTTATATCTATAACCTAAAAAGAAAGGCCCAGATTTGTGACGAACTGGTAGTTAATGATATCACATATACTGAGCCTGTGGACAATAGCTAACCTGTTGGATGACAGGTTCTTTGAAAACTTTACTCCCCTGTCCCCGCCACACGTACTCCATGACATCCCTACCTTGTATCCCTAAAGAGCAGGTTGTAAATACCCTCTCTAAGGCCAGAAACACAGCACCTATGGGACCTGATAACATCGCAGGCTGCATCCTACATGGGGTCTAACAAGAATTAGCAACACCATTGTGTTTCAGCCATAGTCTAAGCACTGACTTCATCCTAGCTGAATGGAAAATGGCCACCATTATTCCCTTGCACAAAGGTAGTGCTTCCACCGACCCCGGGATCTATAGACTTAATAGTCTGACTAGCCTTATCTGCAAGGCATGGAGTGAATCATCATGCACCTTATCAACAAAGATAAAGATAATCTCCAAACACCTGACCCTACTTGTTTGGATTTGTCAAAGGAAGATCATGCCTGTTAAACCTGGTGGACTTCTTCGAGACAGTCACCAAGGCCCTGGACAAGGGGAAATCTGTGCATACAGCCTACCTAGACTTAGCCAAGGTGTTTGACACTATCCCCCATTCAGGCATTATTGACAAACTCACCCAGCTAGTTATCAACCCTTATAACTTTAGATAGGTCACTAACTGGCTCACTGATAGAACCCATATAGTCAAAATAGGGAAATCCTCCTCCAACAGCAGACCTGTAACCAGTGGTGTTAGAAGAGGGATCAGTTCTGGGACAGCTACTGTTTGGAATCTATTTCTCTGAAGTACAAGCAAAAACTGTTTGTAGCTGACAAAGTTTGCTGATGACTGCAAACTGGGAGTGGTCATAGAATCTCCAAATAATGTCAACATCCTACAAGAGGGTCTTACACAAACAAATGATTGGTGCTAAAGTTACAGCCTTAAACCCAAAGCAAAAAAAATGTATTATCATCCCTTTCAGTAAGGGTGAAGGTCCTGCTAACTACCACATCAATAGCAACACCTTATGCACTCAGTGGTGAGAGACCTGGGCACACAGGTTGACAGCAGCCTTACCTTTGCCCACCATGTCTCTGCAGTGGTAAGAAGGGCATTCTATGTTGCTCATCTCATAAGTAAGGGCATTGCCCCCAGAAAAAAAGAAGTTATAGCTCCCTGTGCTCTTCCCTCATCAGGCCAATAATTGAGTACAACACCCCTTTTGCTAGGCACCTTTCCAGGCACCTGCAGCAATTGGAGAAACCACAAAGGTTTCTCACAAGGAAAATTTAAGGTCTTCAGCATCTGTCCTATGTGGATCATCTGAAATCACTATCACTTTATTCTGTTTCATACAGACTACTCAGAGGCGATCTCTGCCTATCATATAAGGCATCTCTGACCCTCTTTTATTGGAAATGCTGCATCTCTATAAGTCAAATGGTACACGGGTTACTTGCACTAAAGACCTTAACCTGGTATGTGACATTAATAGAACCTGGTGGAGGGACAGATTTGTCTCCCAGAGGTTACCACACCTTTGGAACAGACACTAACTTCATGTCAAACAGAGCACAATATTGGCCCTCTTCAAATGCAGTCTGGATGATTGGCTGGGTAACTGTAAATTTACCCGGGGGTTCCACCTCTGTCACTTGTGAAGCCACAGAGGTGCTCCATCTCGACAAAGCAAGAAGGTACTGAAAATGTCTTCACTCTAACTGCAAATTTCCCTACAAGAGGCTAGCCAGTCAGTAGTCAGAGTATAGATGTGGCAGGAAACCAGAGCTTTGTGAAGCTTGCTAGAGATTAGATAGGATACAACCCATATAGTCAAAGGCTACTGCAGCAGTAAGAGCGGTGAACATCTTCACAATACAGTAATATTTGTAATTTGAATCATTACAATGTTGCATAAGCTATATTTTACATAGAAAACACACTTGGTTCTATTTATCATTGCATTACAGTGAACAGCTTCGTAGTGTGTCAACAATAGGCACCTTAACTTTAAAATATAAACAAATTACCCATGAATATAATTTTACTAAATTAAATGAACTCCTACTAAAACGTACTTATACTTTTGATTGATGGCATTAAGTAATTTATAATTTATTATTATAGAATATTTCACATGGTTTAAATATTCAGCATTTGTGTGTTGTAATGAAATTGGAAAGCAGCACCACACTTGTTAATCTAGTTAGTTACCTAGACAGGTAAAACCACTGTGATCATCATACATTAACAGAGGGACACATTAAAACTATTCCTTTCTTTTCCTGACTTAACAAGAGTGGCACATCCAATTCTTGACCATATCTGTCTCCTTCAGTGAACAGTGGCATGCTGGTTGAAAAATATTTTCACAATTATAGGGAACGCCAATTTATATTTGATTTTCTTCATATACATTTCTAAATGACTTCTGTACATTTTAGTCACTTTAGCAACACAGTTTCAGAAAAAAAATCATGTTGTATAAAAAACATGGTAAATTTCTACTGTGCATCTCCTAACAGATTACTAAAATTGCCATAACACTTGTTCCTTTCCATACAGAGAAATGACCTGCACTATAATTTCATCATACCGTAATTTAATTCAGACACTAATACTGGCAGCCTATATGCATTTTGATGACAAGTGACTTTTTGGTAAATCCTTTCTAAAACATCTAAACAGTCTTGCCTTTCCTCATTCTCCAATACACTATTCAGTCATATATTCTTTTTGAACCCTCTTCCAGTAAAAACAATTGTTGTTTAGCATACATTAGTCTGCCATAAGTGTCTAACATCTTTTCTTGAGCTTCACCAGCTTTTTGTTTTGCTGGCAATGTATTGTCATAGTACTCCCTTAATGTTGCCATCAACTTTGTAAGATTCCACTTGTTTGGCATATCAGGTTTATAGTCTTAATAAATGTGGACAACTTGAAAACCTCCTTCACTGATGCCCCTTTTGATGGATCCTAATTATTTGGTCCATTGGTGAATGAGAGGATGCAGAAGTGTGAACAGGATGGCAAGACATTCTCTGCCACTGAAGTGAAGTTTGAGGATTTTCCAAGATCACATAGTAAGAACCAAATAAGGGCCCAGGTCACTCTAGTTTAGAAAATCCAGGTATCAGCAGTTCATAGCAACTTCTGAAGGGGGGAGCCTTTACAGACGCAACCCTTTTAATGGACATAGGCCCAGAGGCAGAGGAGGTCTGCAAAACCAGGGGTATCATGGGCCCTTCTCTGATAGGCAGCCACAGTGTCTGTGAAGCGCCGCCCGACTGCTCCCTTCTGGAGGCATTGTGGAGACATCTATTCTTTTACTCAGCTATGTGGTAGGCCATCCCTCAGGACAAATGGATAAAATGAATTGCACCCAGAGGCTACTGCACACCTTTTTTTGCTCACACCCCCAGAATCGGGACAGCCACTGCCATATTTCATAGCACCTAAGCGGGCAAGCAAGGTGCAAAAAAAGCTTGCCTATTTGCTCTCCAAAAGAGCCATCCAGGAGGTCCCACTGGACCAGAGAGGCTCATAGTTTTATTTTAGATTCTTTTTCATTACAAAGAAGAATCAGAAGCCTGGGCCCATTGTTTACCTCAACAACCTAAATATATATGTATGAAAGACCAAATTCAAAATGGTCATGGTGCAAACAATTTTAATCAGTCCAAGGCATACCTCTCAACTGAACAGATTTTCACAGAATGTCCTGATTTTTGCCTCATAATTATGATCTGTTTCTAATAAAAGTGTGGTTTTCCTGCAAATCATTGGAAAATCATAAATGGTTAAAGTCAGAAAATAATGACAGACATTTGAGTTTCAGACTTCATACCCCTTGGAAAATTCATGCTAATGCAAAGCCTTTTATTCTATCGATTTTCTAAGTTTGTAACAGCAATATTGAAAAAGTGTCCCTATTTTTGGGCCTTTGTCCCCCATCATTTATGGCTTTGTCCAGATTTCTTGCTCTAAGAGGTTGAGGGTATGGTCCAAGGTAGAATGACTGGATGTGCTTGGTAGATAACCAAGATGCCTCAAAGTAGCATGGCAGTCATGGAGATGTTCTTGTCACTGACTGAGAGCCAGCCACTATGAAATTTCACCTTGCCCTTCAGTCTCACCACAGCCCTGCCAGAGTGTTTACCAAGCGTATGGTTATTTCCAGGAATTCCCTTACATGGGCTATTGGTTCCTAGCTGCTCACTCAGTGGAATCTCTTATTAAAGCCAGGGACCATTTCTGCCCAGTCTGTGCCTATCCTTGGGAATTCCTAGAAACTTTCAGAAGTCAGGTCTCCAACTGCCACAGATTATTCTTTTTATAAGTTGTCATAAGGCCATAGTTTCTCTCCCATCAGACAGCATCCAGAGTTTAAGGCAGGTGGTGCTAAGTGTTCTCCAGACTGCATTCCCCACTGCTGCTCTGGTTCTCAGTGTTTTGGCACTAATAATGTCTTCTATTCTAATGGTCTGATTTGCACATTACCATATGAGGATATTCCAATAGCTTTTTCATGCCCAGTGGTCACAAGTTGTGTATCTGCTTGCCAAGATGGCCCTAATTACCAGTGCCTGTAGAAGTTATTTTGATGGCTAGACTCTCCTTTCATTCTTTCTAACAGACCCTTCACCCCATCTCATCCATAGGATGCAGGGACATTGCAGTTGGAAGATAGCCCAAGGTCTATGTACTGCAAATGGGACCAGCACTCACATCAGTGTCCCAGAGATGTGAGAGGTCCTCCTTGTATTGCAGGAACTTCAGGGCTACCTTCCTCTGGTGGTGATTTCTGTCTAAACTGACAGTATGACAATAATTTAGTATATCAACAAAGAGGAACCAGATCCTACTGCTTATGTCAGGAAGTGATGAGGTTTTGACAATGGTTGATAGCCATGCACCACTTACTCATAGGAAAACACATTTTTGGAGCTCTTAATTGCTTAGCAGACAGGCTCAGCTATTCCCTTCTGTTTTCTCATGAGTGGTCCCTCAGCCTACTGATAGCAAAGCAAATTTTCAATCGCTAGGGCATTCCCCTGCTGCAGTCTCTTTACATCCCCACTCAACACCAAGTGCAGCAGATATTTTGCCATGATCTCTCCACTGTAACAGTCACCGAGGAATGCTGTGACACAACAAATGGCCTCCCAGTTTCCTTAACACCTTTCTACTCTTGACATTAATTCCCCTGATTCTTGCAGAAAGCAGTCAGGTGCAAAGCCTCTGCTATCATCATAGCCTTCTAACATCTCAGACAGATTTGGTTTAACCTTCTCAGGTTCAATCCCAGGGAACCACCTAGATACTGGATTTGGTACAGGATCTTCTTTCGCACCCCTTTAGGAAGTCTCACCCTGATTGCCACACCCTGACATTAACTGCATGGTTTCTTCTCTTCCAGTAATGACCAATAATGCATCCTGACAGGGTCTCTGAAAGTAACTACACATATACTTTACTAATGAAAATGGAAACATAATGTCTTATGGATCTCTTCTTAGGAATATTGATTCCTTTTTTATTTCTGCCCCACATGTTCACCAGTTTTAGCTTCTATATTTTATTCCTGTAACAGTTTTTATTTTACAGTAAAAGTACATCTGTAGTATAAATCCTAGTATAAATCACAGATCACTTAGGCCCTCAAACAAACTAATGTTAAAGGTTACCCAACCCCACAACACTCTAGGCATCTCTCTCTACTCATAAAATTGCCAAGTTCAGGAATACTCTTCCCCAACCCATAGCATAAAACCCTAACTGTTATGAGTTCAAACACCTCCTAAAAGAACCTTTAGCAAATCACTGGCTCTGCTCCTGCCATACTCCTGGTTACGTCTACCCACTCCCCAACTATTTATCCTATTACTGCTCCTTCTCCTATCTAGCTCAAACTGCCATAGCTACTGTTTATCTTATCACAGCTATGTTTTTTCTTACATTTCTCCTATTTAGCAGCTAGAGTGTTCTTAAATTCTAGGCAAGCATACCAATCTTATATTGTACCATTCCTGTTACTGTTTTTGATTATAATATGTCTCCTTTTAATTAATGTATGGGCAAATACTTTGTTTTTGAAACTGTATTTTATGTCTTTACCAAAATTAATTGTTTGCTTTTGAATTTACACTGTTACATAATAAACATTATTAATATTGCTAATATTGTTAGTATTGTTAGTTTTTCTGTACTGTATGTCAGGAGCTTTTGTCCTTGGGTCTCCACTGAAAATGGGCTTCTGGCTCAGAAGGACATTACCTGGTAAACAAATGTAATAAATAAATAAATAAAAATCTGGCTGCTATATCAATGTTTCATGCCAGATAAACCTTCCATCCACTTCCGTAAGTTTTGCAAAGTCTTTCTAAAAGGGTATTTCTGCTTAGACCCCCCCCCCCGTCAGAGAACCAATTCCCCTTTAGATTTAAATGTTGTGTTAGAAGCCTTGACAAGACCACCATTTGAACCAGCCTCTTTAATTCTTTTGAAGTTTCTATGTTAAAAAATGCAGTTTTTGGTAGCCATCCCTTCTGCTAGAAGGGTTTCTGAACTTCAAGTACTTTCTTCATCAGTCCTTTATTTTCTTTTTCACAAAAACAGTGTGTCACTCTGTACTGACCTATTCTTTCTTCCCAAAGTTGCTACTGGAATGACTATGCTACAGCATGCTCACTTATCAATGCATTTTTACTAATTCTAACAAAGGAGAGTATATCTTCCACATGTTGGATGTGTATATAGGCAACTACATTTCTGTCTGCACAGAAAGTCAGTTTTTCTAAGGACTCACAGCATTTTGTCTTCTTTGCAGTCAACAAGTTAGGATGAAAAGGTTCCAAAGTAGTGCTTTCCAGATGGCGCTTTGATTGCATTGCTTATGTTTACTCTTCACTTAACTGACCTCTGCTTTGTAAATCTAAGGCACATTCTACCAGGCCAGTAGCAACTTCTACCATCTTCTTCACATGTTCTTTAATGGATGAGATCTGTGCGGTTGACATTTGGTCATACATGCACAGTTTCATAAAGTATTAAAAGTTGGATTCCATTTCTAGGGCTAGAACATACTTTGGGCTCTATCCCAGTTGGACTCTCCAATTAAACAAATGTTAAATAAATAAATAAAATAAAATTTGAAGGGGGGTCCAGCTATTCCACCATTAAAGTTCTTTTATTTCAAATTTCCATACTGGTTTTGACTCATAGCCTGTTGCTTCGCATACATTGTGTAAAGCCCCTCTGAAGAGAATCTTCCTTCTCCTTCAGCCTTCTATAATGAAACATGTCTCACCTTGGTATCTTAATTTCATTCTGGAAACTCTAAACCCCCCCCCCCCCTTTTAAACTGGCCACTACAGCACAGCTTAAATTTCTGTTATGGAAGACTATTGTAATGGTAGCAGTTACTTCAGCCAGAAAAGTTTCAGAACTGCATGCATTGTCTTTTTACCTTCCCTGTCTAGTCTTCTGCAAGAACAGTGTTTCACTGCAAACCAATGACTCCTTTATTCCCAGGCTTGTGACAGAATGCAACTTGTACCAAGCTATACATCCTTTTGTTTTCTTCAGTCATTCTAATTGTGAAAACTATATCCTGCACACCTTAGATGTACATAGACAATGGAAATGTTATCTTCCTCAAACAAAACAAACCAGTTAAGGTAGTCATTCATTTCATTTTCTCAAACTAAGCTTGAGCAAAAAATGTCTAAAATCACACTTTGGAGATGGATATCTCACTGTATTTCATGTACTCACCCTTCATGGAACAAAAAAGCACTGCCATCCAAACAAAAGCTAATTCTTCAATATCTACTGTTACTTCCACAGCCCTTTTAAAGAATTTCTCCATTGATGAAATGTGTGCTGCAGAAGCTAAATCTACATTGTACTCCTTTGCCAAGCTTTATTCGTTAGATATACTGTCTAGGTGTAGACTTTCCTTCAGGGCAGCAATCCTGAAGGGTTTCCTGTCATGGTGCTACAAGTAGCTGGTGAACCTGACCCATCAGTCAAATTGGATTGACAGGATGAATAGGATGCAGAAGTTAAGTACTTACCATAATGCTGGATCTTTTCATCTTAGTTCATCTGATATGACATCCCTCCTTCCATCCCCCTTCCAAATGTCATTCTGTGCAGGATTTGGCAGGCCTATTGTAAGGTCCTTTGTCCAGCTCTACCAGATCTCCTCTAAAAGTCATAACCTTTCCTGGTTGCCAGCAAACCCATTCTGAGGAAGGTTGGTGCCCTAAAGGATAATGGGAAGGAAATGTTTTAAAGACACATGAGGTTGGGAAGCGCTAGCATTGCCAATCCAGATCGAACAAATATATTTGCTCAGAATCCACCCATCAGTTATATCAGATGGACTAGGTTGAAAAGATCTAACGTTATGGTAAATAAATAACTTCCATTTTCTTTTATGTTTCTCTCTTTATCTATTTGCTTTTCTCCTATTTGTTTCTTTTTGTTTTGTTTCTTCCCATTTATGTTCCTTTTTTATGCATTGTTTGCCACAACTGTGGATATGGTTGCAGCAGCAATCACCTCTCTTGCCATCATGTGTCTTAGCAATATCTGTTTTCAGGCCTGCCTCTTTATTAACCAGCAGCAGGTGACCTGGAGTGTTTACTGGTGGCCTCCTGTGGTCAGTTACTGTTGTGGATGCAAGCTTCTCATCAATGGGTGTCATTTGGGGGTCATGCTGCGTCATGCTGCAGAAGTTGGAAGGCTTGATGACAGCACTGGCAGACTGGCAGCTGGATACCCATCTTGTTAACCTGCAGCATGTGTTTTTGCATCTAGCAGAGTCACACTAGTGGGTCACAGTGGCTGGACCCAGCCATGAAGGTGGTCAAGGAGAAGACTGACCTCTGGCTAGGTACAGTACTGGGAAGTGCTGAAGTCAGCCGTAACCTCACTCTATCATACATCAAGGAGCGCTCCTTCCTTGTATTTCACTTCCCTACCCTGCTTGTGATCCATTTTCACCCACACCAGTAGTCCTCCTGCTGTTTATCTGTGTCTCTCCTGTGTGTGTCCCCTTTGTGACATCACTTCCCCTCTTGGTCTTTGTCTGTCTTTTGTATTTGTTTGTTCTAGATACCACAATATGCCCTCTTTCTTCCCCACAACTTCCCCTTACAAACTTTCCCCTGTACCCTTCTGAAAAAAAGGTATATTTCCCACAAAAAAATACACCTTTTTTCCCTCAACCCCATCTCAGTCTTTCCTTTCTCTTGACCTTCTGTGTGCTCCTTTGTTTGCACGTTCTCCTTTCTGACTATCCTTTATACCCATTTTATTTCTGTTTACAGCAAACAATTAGTAGAGACTTTGCTGTGCCGATCTTATGAGGGCACTCAGCTGTGTCCATAGTAGCAAGATGATGCACGGCTGAATGTGTATTGTGTTGTGCCTGCTGCATGCATACTAGTGGGGCTCCTTATGTCACAAGACCTATACTGCACAGTGATGGTCAATACATGACCTGTGGGATTTGCACTAGGAAAATATTATTTGTTGTAACTCTACCATGCAGCGTTGTTCTTAATATATTGTGGATCAGCTCCACTCTGTATTATGCTAGTTCAACTGTACTATTTTAATATTTTGTGGCTGTGTAAGCAATGTTTCTGAATTCCAGCCACTGTGTTTTGTAGACTATGAACAAGTCACATGAAGCAATTTGAAGTATGCAGTGAATGCTTACTAGAAATATTGTAGGGATGGAATAATTGAAATGTTTGGAAAAATTTCAGAAATATTATTATATCCTGGCTATCTTACCTCATAGTTATTTTTTTTCTTTTTAACATGTTTATTAAATTATCACTTAAGATATATGTAAGCTTATATTTAAACCACATTATTATATTCCCAGTTGAAAACATGCATTACATATATTCTTTTGTGTATTTATCATCAATTCATCATTACATAAATTGATCAATTCCTGCCTTCCGTTAAACCTCATTCCTTCTCCAAACATTATTCTGCATGTATTGTTCCCACAATTTCCATTTTTTATATACTTTGCTCCTACCCCATTCTAAAGCTCTCACATCCAGTTCTTTTGTCTTATACAATATTCAATATTTTAAACACAGTTGTTTTACAATTTGATTTCCACTTTCTACTAACTGCTTTTTTGGCAGCCACCAGAATTAAACTTAACAGGGCCGTACTATGTCTAGGCAATTCAGATCCTGTGTCCCTGCTCAAAAAATAATTTTCTCAGTTACACCCATTTGCTCAACCATTATTTCTGACAGAGTACTCTGTTGGGAAGTTTTAAAATTTACCAACTCGTTACATTCCCAAAACATGTTACCTCTTTCTTCCCCATCACACCTCCAATATTTGCTGTCTACATGAGTAAAAAATGTTTGGAGTCTGCTTGGGGTATAACAATATCTATGCAAACATTTCCAAGCAAAAACCCTAAACCTTCTTGACTTTGTTGCATATTTGGGAGCCATACAGATGTCCAGCTGTAGTTTCCTTTTGAATTGCTTATCTAATTTCTCTTCCAAATCGTTTCTGATCTCCTCTGATTGATTCCTATAGTTATCATGCAGTATTTTCTATGGCCTACTAATTATGCCTTTTTTAACAATAGTGTCTGTTCTAGATTCAGTTAAAAACTCTACCAGAGCAGGTCTTTCACTTAGGATTCCCCTATCCCTTTTACTTTGGCTACACTCAAGATATCAATTCCTAATAGGGAAAGCATTCTCCAGCCTGCAGTACAAATGTCTTATTGGCATCTTCTCTTTTTATCACATTTCCCTCTATAAATATTTACTACCAATACCTTGCTTCTTTTTCTAGTTTTCTGCAGTAAATTCCAGCCCCCTCTTGCCTATTCTCTGTACCCTTATTTACAGTCATCACTATTGGCAAAATCTCCTTTCTCCATTCTTGTGTTGGCTTCGTTCTTAGAATGCTTTCTGCTACTTTATGAAAATAATATTCTGTGCAGCTGTTGGAATTACCATTAAAGATCTTCATCCAAAATCCCACTCTCTCCTTATTTCTTGAATTTACCTCATGATTCATCATCACCCCTTTCCACTTTGAATGATAGTTTTCTGCTTGTGAAATTTATAGAAGCCTTAAATGTGTCACTCTAAAATATCCCTTCAAATCAGGCAATCCTAATCCAGCTTGTCCTATTGGAAGGATCAGCTTTTCCCACTTGACCCTTACCCTTTATGCCTCCCAAATAAGAGCCTTCAACTCCTTATTAATTACTGCCCACAACTTCTCATCTGGTTATTAAAATTATGCATGATCTGTATATAAAACTAAAAGGACTGAAACATTTTCACTCCTTGTATCTTGCTATCCATATCTATAAAAAAGAGCTTCCATTTTCTCAGGTTTTTGTATTATTTTTTGTTGAGTCTCTTTTTACATATCTTAAGCTGACAGAATCCTTTTTAATCTATACTGCTAAATACTTCATTTTATTCTGTCCCCATAAATATGGGTATTGCTGGATCAAAAATGTGTGGATACATAGTTCACAGCTATAGCCTTTGTTTTATCTCCATTAATTTTATATCCTGAAAAGACTTGAAATTCTCTAAAGATGTTCACAGCTCTGAGATGTCTTTTTCTGGTTTGACCAGGTGCAAAACAATATCATCTGCAAATAAAGCCAGTTTTCTTGATTACCATACCAATTATATCCTTGAATTTCTGAGTCTCTTATTTTCTTTACCAGCGTTCTAAATATAAAGCAAATAACAAAGGGGAAAGGGGACACCCCTGTCTGGTTCCCCGTTTAGACACAACTTGTCATTAAGGAACCCAACCACTTTATTTTTTGCCTCTGATCCCTCATATATCCTTCTAATTAACCTTATTATTTTATCAGGGAATGCAACTGCTTCCATTGCCCTACTCATAAAATCCCACCTTACTCTGTTCAATGCTTTCTCTGCATCACGACCCAACAACAACAGTAGTATTTTCTTACACTCTGCTTCCCTCTGGATCATCATTCTTCTATAAATATTGTCAAATGTTTGCCTCCCCTCGTCAAAATCAGTTTGATCCATATCTATCAATTTTAGCAACGCCTTTACCATTCTTTACTATTATAGACATAGACACTTTATAATAATGGTTTCAAATTGAAATGGGGCTATATGAAGCTTATATGTATCTCAGCTTGCTGCTGTCAAAACCATACATTTAAAATCCCCTTTGCCTCTCAACTTCTTAGCTCAAGAATCAGAAACAAAGAAACAAAATCCGGAAAAATTTTTAAATCTTTCTCATATACGTAGAATGTTGGTAGAAAAACAAACTTTGCATTAGCCAACATTTTTTGAAGGCTACAAGTCTGAAACTCACATGTCTGACATTATATAGTGATGGCAATCTGCAATGATTTGCAAGAAAGCCATAAATTTAACAAAGAACAGATTAAAATATCTGTCAATGTATTTGCCCAAGAATTCTGGACTTAATCAAAATTAATGGAGGCAATAGGGACACATTTTAAATATTATTTCATATATTCAACTAGGGAAACCCAATGGACAAAGTGTCCTTTTTCACGGGTGACCTGGGAGTACTGACAGGTTAAGTGAATTGCTTAAAGTCACACCGAAGACAAATGGAGGTGAAAGGATTCAAACCCTGTACTTTTAACTACAGGAATGAGTTTGCTAATTTCTCACAACCCTAAGTGACAGATGACTCCATATCACTTAAAACATTAAAAGAGCAATACATGCTGTGCGGGCATGCATTTTCTGAGCAATAAAAATCTAAGAGGCTGTAATGACTGGCATTATAATCTGACTGTAATCCTCAGTGATTCACCAGAATAAAAGAGTTAATAAGGGTCAGGAAATATGTATGAGGAAAAGGCAGAGATGTTCTGCAAAGTCAGATTCAGGCAGGAGGCAGTCTCCTTTAATTCACATAAAAGGTTAACAGAACAACAAGTTTTGTATCAACATGCATTTTCTGAACATCAAAATATATGAAACTCTGTTGAATGTCATTATTGATTGACTGACTGGTGACTTGGTGACTATTAATCTTCAGTGATTTAGCAGAAAATGAAGAAATAAGTGAAGGTCTCTCATTTAGTGTGGAGGATTAAGGCTCTATGCTCATAAAGAGGTCATTCATGTAGTCAAAGGTACAGGGTTTGATTCTTTCTACCTTCATTTGCTGACTGTGGAACTCTAAGTGAGTTACTTAACCAGTAAGCGCTCCTTAAAAAGTGGGTTAATCTTAGTAACAAACACTGAAAAGTTTGTTTGAAAGAAGTTAAAAAAGATATTGAGAAGTTTTCACAAGTTAAAATGTGCTTTGACATTACCAGTTGTTTGAATAAGGGATCCAAGGTAGTGTATCAGGCCTCTGGGATGTCAACCCTCCCACCATACATGCACCTCATTGGCTAAAATGTATACTTGAGCCACTGAAAAGTGCAGCCAAACATAGTCAAGCCAAAGAAAAGTGCAGCTGAACAGGAGGTGCCAATTACATCCTGACATGATCTATGGTAAAAAAAAAAAGAGAGACTGTCTACATTTTTATCTTTTACTTTTCCAGGGGCATTTACCAAGGTACAAAAGTTTCACAAGGGGGGATGTGCTCCTGATGTCCTCAATATAGTACTGCCCATGGGTAGGGTTAGGGCTAGGAAAGGTTTGTGCTTACTTTGTAGATATATCACTGCACTCAAAAACTGAATTTCCTATTTCCTATACAGTTTAAACCAAAGAGTTAGAAGGTAACACTGAAAAACCAATCAGAAACAAACTAAATGAAAACTCCAGCCAAGCTAGAACTTCCAATGAGAGACCTCCCAAACCTCCTGTAACAGAGGCACATGGGATATATACAGATGACCCTTATGAACATCAGGTGTTTAAACTATATGGCGATTCTCATTGCCCATGACTTTTACATTTGAAGTCATTTTAATGGACAATTTCATGCCAATAAAGCCAAACCCCACAAGCTATGGATATGCATATTTCAGCCTTGTTATGACCTCGTCAGCACTCTGCTTATGCTATGCTGATGAGGTCATAACAATGCTGAAATATGCATATCCATAGCTAGTGGGGTTTGGCTTTATTGGCATGAAATTGTCCATTAAAACAACTTCAAATGTAAAAGTCATGGACAATCAGAATCGCCATATAGCTGAAACACCTGATGTTCATATGAGTCATTTGCATATATCCCATATGCCTCTGTTACAGGAGGTTGGGAAGTCACTCATTGGAAGTTCTAGCTTGGCTGGAGTTTTCATTTAGTTATTTCCTATACCATACAATCAGCAAAAACAACAGCAAAGCAGCTAAAGA
Source organism: Protopterus annectens (assembly GCF_019279795.1). Lineage (NCBI taxonomy): Eukaryota > Metazoa > Chordata > Ceratodontiformes > Protopteridae > Protopterus > Protopterus annectens. The sequence goes on along the minus strand of NC_056751.1, from coordinate 434,845,341 downwards.
GCAACAGCAAATACAACGAAGAACAAAGACCAGGAACCCAATGAATAAAATGTATTCTTCTCTGACGTCTCGGCATACACTGCCTTCTTGGAGTACACAATTACTTCACATCACACATGTTTTGCATACACTACTAAATAGGCAATTGAACAATAAAGTCATCAATTGATACCATAAAACACTTAAAAAGCATTTAATGTAATACATACCAATTAAAATTAACATTCATACCCTTTGGAAACAAAGTATCAAACTTTAATATATAAAATATATTTCTGACTTATTGTAGTCCTCAGGGCTTTGAGCAGGGTTAGTGCATGATCTCAATTTGACTGAAAACTACTGTACAACTATGAAACTAAGAGAAAGCCATACAATTATGAGAAAAATGTGGATTTTACTCCTTCCCCCGAATAGAAAATATTGACTAAGGAAATCTAAATCTAGAACTTTATACTCCCATGGCTTCAATGCATTAATATAATAGATGTTTACTTTTTACTGTCTGTCTGCCCTTATAGTTCACCTCAAATGGCCCTCTCCACTTAGCCAGAAAGTTAATTTTCATGTAAGGCACTATCGCTAACTGTCAGTACCCTGGATTACATTTTCTGAGGCTGCCATGTTTTTATATAAATCCATTGTTGTGTCTTATGGGCTGTCTGCATGCATTTCTCTACAATGGGCATAACCAGTTTTAATATGGTTTGCAAACTAGCTAGTGTTCAATCATATCTTTAAATGGTGTCATCTTTGACTCCGACAAGCAGTCGTGTTGGATGTCTGCTGTACAAAAGTTTAAATGATATAAACCAAGCTGAAGCTTGCAGCACTTCTCTTATAGCAGTCAATAAGTAGGGTAAGAGCTGGTCCCAGTTCTTCCTATCTGTGTCAGTGATATTACTTAGCATGGAGGACTGCATTCATTGTTTAAACTGACTAGTCTCCTAATTCATCTCTCTGAAAATGGAGGACTGCTGTTACATTTATTCTATTATAAAGTAGTGTAATAACTGATCCAGTACTCTTGACATAAAGGGAGCACCTTGTTCATTAAATATCTCTTTGGGGATAGCCACTCTGGAAAATAACAGTACTAATTCTCTGGGTGATAGCTTTAACATCAGCTTTACATAATGGCACTGCTTTTGAAACCTGTGTAGCCTAGTCCATTATTACTAGTATGTATTAATGCCTATTACTAGACTTGTTCTAGTATTCCTGCAACATATTCAAATAGCATCTGTATAATAGGAACAGGGATTATCCTTAAACCTGGGATGGGAGTGCCATTTTATGGCATTCTGGTTAAAGACTACATAATGTTTACATTTCCTTTAGTGTGCATGGACAGTAAAATCTGGCTAGAACTCTTGCATGTCCATCACCGGCTGACCTCCTAAAACAGACTTTTGACTAGCTTCATTACTAGTGTGCTCTAAGGTTTTGGAACAAGTAATCAGTGTAGAATTTCCTCCTCAGCTTTATTTACTATATACAAGAGGCCATCTTTTAAATCAAAATAGGGGTAAGAAGTAATTTGGATCATTTTGTTTTCTATCCTTCTTTACATCCTTGGTTATGTTTTCTGTTGCCTTGCTTAAAGTATCTTCTTATGTGGCTTACCTGTAAGTATAGTAACTCAATATTATTTTCTACTATTTATTTATTTAATAACAACAAATGTCAATCAATCAATCAATCAATCAATCAATCAATCAATCAATCAATCAGTCTGGCTTACCTGTAAGTACAGTAAGTCAGTGTACTATTTTCTACTATCTTGTCTTAAGGTGGAAGGTACAGCTTCCTTTTCCCAAAACGCTGGTACTGCAGCTTATTCTGGATCATACCTTATGAAAAGGCATTCTGCACAAGCATCAAATACTCCTCTGCTTTATCTGCTATCTGACAAACTTCTTGATAGATCTCTTTTTTGGCTGCTCTTCCTCTGCCCTAGTGTGAGTAGACACCGCCCTCTCACTTTTTGCCTTTTTTCCTTCTCTGTTTTGCCCTCCCTCTGCAAGGGATATCTTAGCACAAAATCTTCAATTTTACTTCTTTTCTTACCTACAGGTAGCTCTTGTATACAGTCTGTTTCTGCTTGACACAAACAGAAGTGAGTTCAGAATTCTGCAGTTTTCTATTTATTTTACTTTTTTTACTCATTTTGTTCAGGGTCCTCACTTAAGTGCTCTTCTTTTTCAATCTTTGTCTTTTTACTTCTTACAAGTCTTTGTGAGGGCTTCTTTCTTGTACTATATCTTATTTCAGAGTTTACTATGAGTTCGCCTTCAGTTACTTTGCTAACATCTCTTACAGTTTTGGATTTTTATTGCTGCATTACTGAGACAAGTGTCTGACAATAGACAATGGCCCTTTTAATGTCTAACTACAATCAGACTTTATCTGCTTTTGTAGCCTCTGTGCCATCATCCCTTTCTGTGGTTTTGATCTTGGTCCTGTATACAAGAGTCAATGTCTTCCTCTCCCCATTCTTTTACTGTAGGAGTACATCGAGCTGTTGCTTTAACTCTTATTAAAGGCATCATGCCACGGTGTTTCTATAGACTCTCATTCCTCCCAGTTCTTCTATGATGCTTTAAAATGGGGAAAATCCTTTCCTAATATGACAACATAAGTCAAGTCAGATGTTACAGCTGCAGGATATAAACATGTTTCTAGGACTATTTGAATTTCTACATGTATGAAGGAGATATTCCTTTCTATTAATGTGAACGTTTATTAACTCCACATTTTGGTTGTTACTGATATTATGCTTATATACAAAGGCACCCTTAACAAGGATAATAATCCTTCCAGAATCTAGAAAGGCTTGAACCTCTTTATCTTCTATAAATATAGTTCACTTAACCTGCTTAGCTGTAACATGAAATAACACTGACTCAGTTATTCTAGCTGCTGTCTTGTTACACTCCAAAGCATTCATTTCAATTTTTACATTTCTAATACTAGCGTTTTCTTTAGTATTAGTGGAACAGAATTTATCAATATGAATCTTAATCCACATTTGAAACAGATTAACCCATTACTTGCTTTTTGTCTCATGTAAGATGGCACATTTATTACTGTAGTTTTTAGATTTAGAAAAGAATTAGGTTTCAACCATTATGTCTTTAACTAAAAAGTATTTCACTCAAGTTACTATCTTGTCATAGTCATTGAGGTAATCTGTTTTGTCATACTACTATGTAAAGCTGTATTAGCCAGCCGCAGTGGTGCAGCAGTTAGCGTTGTCGCCTCACAGCAAGAGGCTCTCTGGTTTGATTCTCAGCTGGAGTGCCTTCTGTATAGAGTCTGCATGTCCTCCCTGTGATCGACTAAACTTAAAAAAAAAGACATGCAGGTAGGTGTTTCAGTGTGTGTGTGCCTTCCCTGAATGTTGGGCGCCAGGCTGACAACTCAGCACTGTAAAATCTATTGCCAATCATAAGTGGACTGGTGATCCGCTGTGGCAACCCCTAACCGGGAAAAGATGAAAAACTATGTAAAGCTCTATTAAATCTATCTACTGTAGACTTCGTAACATTTTCCCTTTGCTGTTGTTTTCAGGTTGTACCGATATATGGCTGGGATTCAGAAAAGTTATTTCCAGTGGTAATCTCTTTTTACTATGGTGGTAGCCTGTTCTGATCTGTACACAGTCCTACTGCAGTGTTTATCTCAAAGAGGTGCAGCAGCAAAGATGGCTGCCTCCCTGGACTACAGCAAATGCTAATGAGGCATTTAAGGGGGATAGGAATTGCTAACAATGTGCTATTCCCATGGAAATGGCTGCATTGAGTGTTTTATGCAGCTGAAGTGATTCATTGAACCACTTCCCTATGAAAATCCTTACCACCAGCCAGCTTGGAAATTAACTTGGTCAAAAGCTCAAATTTATCCATTACTTTTAATGGGTGAGATCTTATTAGAGGTATGTGCCAAGGAGTTTAGAAGATCAGTAGTGTTAGGGAGAGTGTGTGTTTGTGTGTGTGCGTGTGTGTGTGTGTGTGTGTGTGTGTGTGTGTGTGTGTGTGTGTGTGTAGGGATATGAGTGGTGTCAGATTAGTGTTTGCATGAGTATGTATCTGCCTGGGTGTCACAGTAGGGAAGGGGTTATTAGTGGATAAGTAGGGTGTGTGTGTGTGTGTGTGTGTGTGTGTGTGTGTGTGTGTGTGTGTGTGTGTGTGTGTGTGTGTGTGTGTGTGTGTGTGTGTGTGTGTGTGTGGGGGGGTGAATGGGTGATTGTGTGCATAATGCAATCAGGCGAGGGGAGGTGATGTATGCATGGGCACCAGAATCATAGAGCGAGGGGGAGGGAGTGGTCCCCCACTTTTACAAGACCATCTTGTCTTGTCTCGCCCCCATGACAGCTTCAACAAAAAACAAAACAAAACTCAACAAAAAACGATGGTGGCATCACGGATTTATGCCAGTGGTGTCTTTAAGGCAGACCCAAGCCCAGGCATGCATCGTGTTTACAGTCCCTACTTAGGCACAAAATTTTAAACTTCCGTTGCCTATCTTTGTTGTTGCCCAAGGTATAGCTCGCTCTTAAGGAGAGTGTTTCAGGCACAGGCACATCTCTTCCCTAGCATACTTACAGGTAAGGAGAGGTTGTGTTTCTGATATACACTGCTGGAGAGTTTTCTGTTATGCTACACTAGCTACACTAGGTATTTTAAAAATACAATTTGTAACTGCTATTTTAAGAGGTACATCCAAATTATAAGCAATACTGTTGTCTCTCCATTAATTCTTCTAAACAAAATGAAAACCCTGTCTAGTTTATGTGAATAATATCAATACAGCTGCTACACATTTTACTCAGTTACTTGGCAACAAATGAAACTTGCCAAACGGTTATGACCCCCTCAAAAATATTTTAAAGAGAAAGTTCAAGCACTTACACTGAAACATTCAGTTTGAAGGAAAGCAATAAGTTAAATACAAAACACTAAAGTCATGTTTTGCTGCCAAGTCAGAGCGATCCTTAGTTGTTTTAACTGCTGTACCATGAGAAATATTATAGCAATGTAGATATGTAAATGTCTGTGTTGCGATATTTAAGTACTGTTATATACAATTGTTGTGATAGTTTACTACTGCTATATCTGTGATAGAACTGTCTCTTTAAATTCATGGGCTACCTAAATTATCCGGTACATAACACTAAGTAAGGTGTTTTTTTTTTGTGTCAAGGGCTTCATATGTGAATGCATAACAGTTGCCTGAGCCTTTTTTACTAAACACTTTGTAACTGTGTAAATAGTGTAACATGCTGCTACTCTTAAACCCAATACCCTTCCTGCCTGGATGATAATTTATTATTTCAGTTACTTTTTACAGCACTTCTCTCTCATTCCCCTTTCAAAGACTTTAACGTAATAATTATTTTTGTCTCCATCTTTTCATTTAGTGACCACTGTCCCTGCAAACGGGTACTTTCTCAGTCCCCACTTGCTGAATCCTTGGCCATTGGCCGCATCTGCAGTGAAGAAACCAGCCACAAGGACTCAAGGGCTTTGGAAAGAAAATAGTTAACTGTAGATGTCTAGCTACGTTTTCCTCTTAGCCTGCTACTGTAGAAAGTACCTGGTCTAAAGCAGAAATAACTGGCTCTACCATGGCTAGGGATGGCAGCTGCACCCCCACCCCCATCTGCTGTAAATACATTCCTCAGTTAACTTTTTTTTTTTAGTTATCAGTAAACCAAGATAAAGCTCTAGGCGAAAAAAGGTAACTCAGTAGATACCCTGGAATTGCCACTTGTAAAAGAGGCAAAAAGGTACTTAAACTGCCACTTTTTGTCTGCTTCAAACTAGGTATCTACCCAGAAAGGACACAGCTGAAATCAGGTCTATAGATTGTTTTGCCCTACTAGATTCTAATAATTCCTAACAATTTGGCTATTTAGACACTTACCCTGCAATCTTTAGCCTGGGGGGGGGTTGGGGGTGTTCTAGCCCGCTCCATTCGCTATGCTCTCTTCGCTCCCCTCCCTGCCCCATATTCCTTCCTGCCCCAGTACCTCTACATTTATTCTTAGCCTTAATGCCACCCCTAATTGCCAGCAATTAGGCTACACCACTACTCACCCCCACCCACTACATCCAACACAATCATGCTACTACCTAATATAATAACAATCCTAACCTACGTAGTTCTAGCTCACATTACATTCTACCCAGGCTCCACAGTCACATGCCCCAACAACTTCCACTGTACTCTTTCAGCATCCTCCCTCAAACATTTACACTATAACTACACAACCCCTGCCACCAAAACTATCCTCCCAATACACACACTCCATTACCAAACACCTAACAATCTCAAAAATAAAATATTCCTAAGATACCATAAGCAAAACATATACTAAACACCCTCTATAAACTAGCCCTTGCTGAAGACATCCATCCAAACCCTGGTCCTCCCAAATCCAACCCAACCACAGCCCCTAGTCCAAGCAACCCCCCCACAACTCAACTCCTAGCCAACAAGAAAACAACAGACCTACTTATAATGTCCCTAAACATCAGAAGCATATGCAATAAAATCCAAGAACTACACACCAGCATAAGCATATATTCCCCAGATATTCTCTTCCTAACTGAAACCTGGCTCAAACCTCACATCAAAAGTGAGGAAATACTTCCACCTGAATACAACATCCTTCTCATAGACAGATTGTCCAAAAAAGGAGGTGGTGTAGCATTGATATTTAAACACCACCTCAATATTCAACTCCTGAATTCATCTGCCCCTCACCACAACAATGAAGAAATCATTTATGCCAATCTCAAACTAAACCCAAACAAAACAATCAATATCATAGGCTGCTATTTCCCACCAGGGCAAAATATCACACCCCTAGAAAATCTCCTGAGCTGGGCTACTTTATCTCTATCCCAGGAAACCATCATTTTCGGTGACTTTAACATCAACTGGCTATCCTGTAATAACAGTCTCCCAACCATTCACCTTAATCTCCATGGGTTCACTCAACTCATTCAATCCCCTACCCGAATCAACATAAACCCTAACAATCATACCTTACTTGACTGGATCCTAGTCAACAAAGCCCCTCACTCTTACCTAGCAGGCTGCTTACCTGACAGTCTTAGTGACCACTCCCCCACTTTCCTAATTCGGCACCACACAAACAGTCTCAAGCCCATTATCCACAGGCAAATACGGAACAAGTCCAACTTCAACCCCAACTCCTTCATCTCCTCCCTGCAAAAAATTAATTGGTCACCACTAAAATACCTCAACCTAGATGAGGCTGTCCACTTCTTCAACAGTACCTTCCTCAACATCCTAAACACCCATGCTCCTGTAAGAAATGCAAAAGCCAGATCCAAGCATGCCCGATGGTTACAAAAGACTACCAGAACCCTAATGAAATCCAGAGATAAGGCCTGGGAGCACTGGTAACTAACAAAAAATAACTTAGATAGGCAATCATTCCTTGAACTGCGCAATAAAACTAAAAAGCATATAAAATTAGACAAATCTCTCTACTATAAATCCACCCTAAACTCTACTAACCACAACCCTAAGCAATTCTGGTCCACTATTAACAATATCCTCCACCCAGGGAAGGTTGATACCCCCCAGCCATCCATTCCCCCCTCCTCCAGCAGTATTGCTGAATCCTTCAACAAACACTTCACTGAAACTATAATATCTCTAAACAAACAACACTTCCCTACAACAGTCTCCCAACTCCTAACCCTAAACCCCCCACTCCTATTTTCTTCACCTCAGTACCTACCTCTGACATAAAAAGACTATTGTCAAAACTTAAACACACCAAACTCGCAGCTGACAACATCCCCTTTGAATACTTGAAAATTGCATCTGATACACTAGCCTACCCAATTTCAATTCTAATCAACCGTTCCATAACAGAAGGCTATGTTCCCTCGATATGGAAAATATCCCACATCATTCCCCTCCACAAATGCACCCCCTCCACTGACCTCTCCAATTACCACCTCATTGCTATCCTCTTCCCTCTCTCCAAGATACTTGAAAAATGTATCAACACCCAGGTCTCCAACTACCTCCTAGCTAATAATCTCCTCTCCAAAACCCAACATGGTTTCAGGTCATATCACAGAACTACCTCTGCTCTGCTCTCCTTCACCAACACTATACTTCATCACAAAAACAATGGCCTCTTGTCTACTGCCGTATTTCTAGATCTCTCAAAGGCCTTTGACATGGTATCTCATGAGCTACTACTCTCTACTCTCCCCCAACCTCTCCTTCTCACAACCAGCCTGCAACTGGTTCCACAGCTATTTACACGGATGCCAGCAATCAGTAATCTGGGACGATAACCTATTACCTCACCTCCCATTTACTCTCGGAGTTCCCCAAGGGTCTATCCTTGGCCCTCTGCTATTCTCACTTTTCACTAACAACCTACATACTGCCACCACACAAGAAGCTCTTATACAGTACGCAGATGACTCTACTCTCATCTGCTCTGCCCCCACCCTACCAGAACTACAACAAATCACACAGGAATCATTCTCTTCTGTATAAAGCTGGCTATCCAATGTTCAGCTCCTACTCAACCCAAGTAAGACAAAACTTCTCCTGTTCCAACCTTCCAAAGCCACCCAAAACACCCCCCACTTCAACATTCTTGCCAAAGACAATACCATAATCTCTCCATCAGAACACACAAAATTACTTGGTGTGGAAACAGACAACAAACTTAGATTTGACACCCACATATCTCTCACAATAAAAAAAGTTCACAAGAAACTTGGTGCATTATATCGAAGCCGCCAATTCCTAACCAAGGCAGCTAGAATCTCCATAGCCAATTCCCAGCTACAGCTAATCTCCACCCTACTCTATGCATCCCCCATACTTACCAACCTTAGACAGGCAGACCTACACAAGATAGATGCTTATTACAACAAAATTGCTAAATTTGCCACTGGAACTTCCTACCGCAGCCATCATTGTATTTCCCTTAAAAAACTAAACTGGCTAGAACTCCTACAACTCCTTCACTTTAATCAACTCACCTTCGCTCATAAACATATTAACCACCCCCTTAACATCCCTTCCCTTCAAACCCTTCTCCACCCATATCACCCCACTAGACCCCTAAGATCAAGCAACAAAAATCAACTCACTGTTATCAAACCCAAAAAATCAGCAGAAGAAGCCATATTTTAATGGACCATATCTAAACTTTGGTACAATCTTCCACCCTCTATAGCTACTCTACCTTCCAGCAGCCTTTTCAAGACTGCACTCAAATTCCACTTAAATTTGCACTGGCTTTGTCCTTGTTCTAATCCAGACTAACACCCCCCTTACCCCCCCCCCCACCTAGACTCTTAAGCCAACTATACTACTGCCACTACCAACCACAGTCAGAAATAGTTAGTTGTCTTTACATACTTTAACATCTTGTCTTTGTTACTAATATTATAAATGACAAGAAACTATCTTAACTTGCAACATTTTCTGTATATACTGTTGATGATCAATATCTTGTATTGTATAATGTTGTTTATTATTGCTGCAACTTTGCATCTCTATAATGTACATGATGTGGAGCTTTTCTCCCCGGGCATCTGCTGAAAAAGGACCTGCGTCCAGTCGGAATTTCCCAGTAAACAAATGTAAATAAATAAATAAATAATAAATAATAAAAGACAGAAGTTATGATCTGCGATGTACAGGGACCATGATCAAGATGTCTTGATAAAGCTGGGGGAATACTAGTTGAAACCTCAGAGTCCTTTTAAATATTATCAACTTCACTAAAAAAGTTAATACAGCAAGCAGTTTTGCATCCAGATAATAATAAGAATAAAACTCTAATCCCTGGCATTATTGAATGACTGAAGTCATCCTTGATTCACCACAGGCAGTGACATATCATGGATATTCTGTAAAATCAGGGTCAGAAAAGAAGTATGGCGGTGTGTCCATGTGTGTGTACTATTTGGAAGTGTGTATGTGTGGAGGGAATGAATTATGCGGATGCCCGTGGAATTAATAAAAGAAATCATGCTGAGTCATCCAAGGTAGCTTTGACAAAGGTAAGAAATACCAAAACTTCTCACCTAAACTACTTTCGGCAAACATAAAACTAATCACCTCCACTGGAAACACCGCAAAAACCACAATAACTCTGCAAGAACAAAAAGCCAGATCGCAGGACTCAGCTCCTCGGAAGAAAAGTTTATACAAACCACAGATGATAAAACATAAAATAAAAAACACCATTAACGCCTTTTCCAAAAACTGTTGAGCACACAGCGTTTTCGTCAAATTAAGTTGACTTCATCAGATGACCAGTACCATTTCTTAACTTCCTTTATATAATACCATCAATTAACTCATTTGTTTAATTGCATAAAGTAATCAATTAATTAGAACATCAATTCATGTTTATATATAAACCTTGTTCTTAAAAACTGAATAAAGGATATACTTCAACCACTTAAAACTTTAAAAACACATGTTATAAGATTTTTAAAAAATTCTTTGTACTTGGTACGTATTATTTCATCCTATAACCTATTTACTGATATCCATGCCATAAATACCTTGCTATTTAAATTAATTTACCATATTTAATAATAAATGAACTTTGTATAAAAAACCTTTTTAGGGAATATATAAATATGTGAATACATAAAACATTATTGCCAAAGGTGATGAATTGATCTGTATGTTATTAGGATATAAAGAAAAAGAATCGGATTCAGGAAGATGAAGAAACCACTACACAATTGGGACATCTAGTGGTGAATGACAATATAACATAACACAACATGATTTATGACAACATAAAACTAACATTTATTTGCAGGGTGGCTATCCCCTGCACCCCATCATGTGGATATCCATCTCCACAATCCTCAGATGTATATATGCCAACTCAACAATCACAGAGAAATAGAGAAAAAAACAAATTCCACTGTCAGTGAAATTAGTTTTGGTGAACAGCATCTGTACATTTTTAGCTCACCAAATTTAACTTTGTCAATTTGAAAGGTTCCCTTAATAAACAAGGCTATAGGTAACCAACAGACTGCTGACTCAAACCAGTTTGAATTTGTCAAGGGCAGATCCTCCCTACTTAGCCTGGATGAATATTCAAAAAGTTTATAAAAGCAGTGGATGAGAGCAAATCGGTGCACACTGCATAGCTACACCACACAAACGTTTTTGACACCATCTCACAATTAGATATTATAGATAAACTTTCCAAGCTAAATGTAAATCCCTATATAAGTGATTGGATAGCAAACTGGCTCACAATTAGAACCCGGGAAATAAAGGTGTGAGGATCTACCTCCTCCAAAAGACCTGTCAGTAGTGGTGTATCCCAGGGTTCAGTTATTGGGCCACTCCTCCTTGGCATTTACTTCCCAGAGGTCAAAGCTAATGTTAAGAGTTTTTGGCTGACCAAGTTTCAAGATGTCTTCCCAGGAGACATCATGATCATCCAAGAGGGCCTGTCCCAAATCAATAGCTGATGTCAAAAACATACTAAAACTAAATGCAAAGAAATGTGTAATTACATCACTGGGATTGTAACATCAATCAGTCCCTGTTGCTCTGTCCATCACGCAAGTAGATAATTTAATCCAGGTCAGGGCTTTATCCTCTATTCCTCTGGAAAAAAATATAAGGGCTAAAAAGGGTAGGCTTTGTAAGATACTCACAGATCAATATCCCATTAAATACTTATTACATGATGCAGCAGCTGCCAATGGTGATTACTGCAAAGGCAGCAGAAAAGGGCCTGTTGGCACTTACGATAATCACTTAGAGCTTCAGAGACATGCCCTATGCAGACTGCCTCAAGGCCCTATCCCTGTATTCTGTCTCCTACATTTCATGTTCTACACCCTGTTCTATAATGTATTTAACCAATGCACTATATGTATGTCCATAATGGGCACAGTAAAGATGGTCCCTAATGTGCTCTTGTAAGCGCCTATTGGTTTTGCCTACATATTGTACAATAGGCAAGATACACTAAGTTTTTCATGTTGCAATCTGTTGATGCCTTCATCTTATATTCATTACGTGTATCATTAATACAGAGGTTATGTTATCCAAAAGCAGAAGACTAATCATGGATAAACAACAGGATATAGGAACTAGAAAATGTAACAATTGTTCATTTTGTAATTTTATAGGTAGTCTAATGTTTTCATTCACCCTGATACAGGTGGCTAAACACATTATAGAACAGAGTGTAGAAACTGAATTTAAATTTAAAGTATTAGATGTTTTACATGAAGGGATAAGGATGGGAAATATAATAAATAAAACAGAAGAAGTAGAACTCCAATGGATTATGAAAATGAGAGCTCACCAGGGAAGGGGGTCAAATGAACATATTCCCAATGGACCTGCCTTGAAAAACAGAAAACTTTGAAAGTAATAATAAATATAAATATATAAAGATAGTTTTTAAATCTGTTTATGTATTTGTATTTATTTTTATTCTTATACAGGATTTTTATATAGGGCCTTATGTTTTAATGATATATCTTATTGTTGTGTATTGCAAGTAGTTAAAACCCAGTCAATGTAGTGCAGCTAGATAAATGTTAATTAGTTAATGAGAATAATATTTGTATTGGTGTTTTAAATTGAATTGGGAGGATTTGGTTTCATTTAAATGAAAGAAAATTGTTTGTTAGTATGGTCTGATGAAGCAAATGTAAATTTGTGAAAGCACTTACCTCTTTTGCTATATTAAACCTGTGTTTTGCGATATTTTTTTGTTGTTGCATATTCAGTCTCCTTTAAAGCCATATATCTGTTTCTGAAATTTTTGGTTAAGTTTTACAGTCCGTGCTTCAGAAACAGTTAATTACTGAGGGGAATTTGTTCTGATATATAATCAGATACTACCATCCTACTAGACAAAAAGAACTTTTATCTACATTTACAGCAAACCACTCAAAAGGATCCTAGAAAATTCTGGACTAGTATTAACAATCTTCTTTTCCCAGGCCAATCAATCTTACCCAACCCACAAGGCTCAAACCCTGGCAATCCCACACAAACAGCCAATGCCTTCAACTCTTTCTTCACAGACACCATCCAAACTCTAGCTAGCCACCTATCCCCTGATACCTCTAACCTGCCCACCTCTTCTATAAACCTACCTCCTTTATTTCACTTACAACCAGTATCTACTTCCTTCATTTCCTTCCTTCTCCAAAAGTTAAAACCTAATACTCCCGCAGCCGATAAACTGCCTGCA